>NC_079388.1:17193654-17523654 GCF_029220125.1 Pseudoliparis swirei
GTGAGCTGAAGTGACGCTGAAGATTTGAAGCTTTGAAATGCGCTAATGCTGCGTGACATATAAGGCAGATCGGCTTGCCATTACGTTTAACAAAAAATATAAACTCTCCCACTCTGGCAAAATCGACCTGTGTTCTTCTTCATATTTTCATTTCAAGAGGTAACTTGACGGAAATTGTTTACAACACAAATGATGGCACACCAAAGATTCTCTCGTCGCTCGTTTGACGTCACTCAACCAGGTTTACATGGTCAGTGTGCCATCTAGCTGTAGGGGGAGTGAATGACAGCGCCAGCCAAGCATTTTTGACGCATGTCATGTGACAGCTCCTGAAGAGCCGCATGAAACTAGTTAAAGAGCCGCATGAGGCTCGCGAGCCGCGTGTTGGCCACCCCTGCCATAGAAGAACCATTTATGGTTCCACAAAGAACCCTTCGAACCAGGGTTCTTTAAAGAACCATGTCCTTAAAGCGTTCTTCAAAGAACCTATAAAGGTGTCTTAAAGAACCTTAAACATGGTTCTTGAAGGCACCATTTCTGGTTGCACAGAGAACAACATATCAGCGATAAGATGAAGTCGGTGGTCCGTGGGGAGAGACCAGATATGGGGCCCCGAGTTCACTGGACGAACACGGTTCAACAGGTGTATCTATTACAATAAGTTACGTAACAGGACACACACACACACACACACACACACACGCACACACACACACGCAGTCTTCAGGGTACATCACTTGTTTATCCGTGTGTATACAGACTCCCACTCCCTCGGTCCCACGCTGATGTCTTCCAGCTGCTCCTTGGACCACATCAAACACACTCCACGACCTATGAAACAACCCATTATCTCTTATTACATAAACAATACCTCTCCCAGTACCCCCCCCCCCCCACACACACACACACCTTTCCTACACAAGTGGGGCTGTCATGTATCTGCATGTTTTTTTTCCTCCAAAAGTAGTATCTGTGCAAGAGATGGGTTTAAATTCATTCTGATTAACACACATGTGATCAGTGTGTGTGTGTGTGTGTGTGACGTGACCTAATTTTCTCTTCTGCAACCCCCCGAGTTCGCTGCACGTGCTCCCGGTAAAACGTGACGCTCAAAAGACGCTCAAACGTCCCGATCCGCCGGTGCCCCGCCTCCCGTTGCCTAGGAGACGTTTACCTCGCCTCCTCTGCTTACCCGGGGTAAAATGACCTCGGGTGTCCGCAGGGGGGAAACAGACATTGTGCAGGCGCCATTAAACTTTCACACTCTTCTCCCCCCCCCCCCACTCTTGCCCCTCTTGCCTTTCTTTTACCCCCCCCCCCCCCATCCTGTCGAGCCGCGTTCAAGTCGCCCTGTAATGAGATGTTTGCTCCTCAATTACTCCGCCAGGTCTGTAATCTGCATTAAAGTTTGTGAATCTACACACCCATGTGATGTGGCAGCCGCACACACACACACACACACACACACACACACACACACACACAGACACACACATGAAGCAACGAATGGGGTCGATTGAGTTAAGAGTATTCTCACACACACACACGGTGACTACACACACTCCTCTTGGACGAGGTATCCCAGAGATTGTGTCGGATGACCTCATCGCTAAAACATCCAGCAGCCCAAGATGGGCCATGCTGGACAAAGCAGGTAGGTTGCGGGGGTTTCTGTATACGCTCCTCGTGTGTGTGTGTGTGTGTGTGTGTGTGTGTGTGTGTGTGTGTTGAGGTGATGTAATGAGCGCCGGCGCTGGGTTGGCGCCGCCCTAAACCGAGCAATATGCTGCTGACACACAAACACAGAGATACCCTCTGATCCAGGGGAGCACTCGGTCACACACCCTCGCTCCGGCGCTGGAGACGCACACACACACACACACAAACAGGAATATGCAGTAATGAATAGGCAAAGAGACTGCACGATCTGAGAGAAAGATACAAAAAACTATATATATATATATATATATATATACAGTCGTATGCAAAAGTTTAGGCACCCCTCTGAGGCTGCATGATAATTTACTCTGTCTTCACCAAAAAAAGATCACAGTTGTGTAATATTCATTTTCTCGTTGACACTGAGTGCTAGACAAAGATATTTAGTGTAGCAGTATTTAGTTGTGTGAAATTAAATCAAATGTGAAAAATAGGCTGTGCAAAAGTTTGGGCACCCTTATCATTTTGTTGATTTGAATACCTGTACCTACTAAATGCTGATTAAAATTAGTCTGATTAACTCTTCAATTCCATAGAAAGGTGCATCCAATCATTAGAAAAGGTAGATTCTCCTCTGAACAGTGGCAAAATGGGGGCATCAAAACAGCTATCGAATGATCTAAAACAAAGATTGTCCAGCAGTATGGTTTAGGAAGGCTACAAAAGTTATCCCGGAGGTTTCAGCTATCAGTTTCAACTGTGAGGAATGTTATTAAGAAATGGAAGGCAACAGGCACAGTTCTTGTTAAGGCCAGAAGTGGCAGGCCAAGAAAAATATCAGAATGGTCAGAATGGTCAAGGACAACCCTCAGACCACCTCCAAAGACCTGCAAGGTCATCTTGCTGCAGATGGTGTCACTGTGCATTGCTCCACCATTCAGCGCACATTGCACAGAGAACAGCTGTATGGGAGAGTGATGCGGAAGAAGCCTTTTCTGCACACACGCCACAAACAGGCTCGCTTGAGGTATGCAAAACGACATTTGAACAAGCCAGGCTCATTTTGGAACAAAGTGCTGTGGACTGATGAGACAAAGCTAGAGCTATTTGGTCACAACAAGAGGCGTTACGCATGAAGGCAAAAGAACACAGCATTCCTAGAAAAACACTTGCTGCCCAAAGTTTGGTGGGGGGTCCATCATGCTGTGGGGCTGTGTGGCTAGTGCAGGTACTGGGAATCTAGTTAAAGTTGAATGGATTCAACTCAGTACCAGAAAATTATTGACAATAATGTTCTAGAATCTGTAACAAAGCTGAAGTTACGGCGGAGTTGTGTGTTCCAGCAGGACAACGAAACATCGCTCCAAATCCACTAAGGCATTTATGCAGAGGAACAACTACAATGTTCTGGAATGGCCATCCCAGTCGCCAGACTTGAATATAATTGAAAATCTGTGGGGTGACTTGAAGGGCTGTCCACGCTAGGCACCCATCAAACCTGACTGAACTGGAGATGTATTGTAAGGAAGAATGGTCCAAAATACCTTCATCCAGAATTCAGACACTCATCAGAGGCTATAGGCTGTTAAGGCTCTACTAAATATTAATGTGATTTTTCTGTTTCTTATGATGCATATGGCATATTTTCTGTTTATCAAATAAACCTTATTTCACTGCTAAAATATCACTGTGTCCATGAAGTATTATATATATGACAAAGAAGTTCCTGATCCAAATGCCCAACAATTTATAGATAAAAGTAATGGAGATTATCAGGGGTGCCCAAACTTTTGCATACGACTGTATGTGTGCGTGTGTGTGTGTGTGTGTGTGAAGTCACTTTAATTAAAAAAGCATTGAGACAGTGTTCCCTCGGAGTCTTCTCAAGGCTGAATGGGGCTTTGTGATTCGTCGTAATCTCTCCTCTCTATCGCATAACTCCAGGTCCGATCTGGCATCCAGCCTGCCACGCACACACACACACACACACACACACACACACGCACACACATACACGGAGCTCCGATGCACAGCTCTCAGGAATTCAGCACATCAAAGAGTGGTATTTCTGGGTTTATATATATATATATATAATATATATATAAAAGATGGATCTCTGTCAAATCTAGCCGGGGGTCCTGTCTGAGAGATTCCCTCAGAGAGGACCCACAATGACGTGTTCCATAGGAGCTGCATGTCATTGCCTCAGCAACAAGGAGAGTGTGTGTCTCTCCACTGTTCCATCATTTGAAGCCTCATGTCAAACGTTGGTCACAACAAACACACGTTCATTGCATGAAGTCCAGATCTCCTTCACTTTGATTTGTTGGTTTCCTCGCTACGTGCATTGAATACGGTATTTCCTGAAAGGATTCACTTTATTTATGTTAATGTACGTAACAAGGGAAAGCCAGGACCCAGCAGTAGTACATTAAACAAAGTTTCTGACAGTGAAAGACAATAAAAACAAGAAAGAAGAAAGATAATTTTTTTAGATCACAGCGTGAGTAAAAACCAAAAACTCAGACTCGAGTCAGTATCCCAGTTCACACAGGTGCACACACCTCAGGAAAAACACATCGACCACCAGATGAAGCTTCCTCCAACTCTTAGGAATCATCCTCGTTTGTATCTCTGGCGTTGAGTTTGTATAACTGGGGATTAATAATCATTATCATATGAGCAATAGGCGAGAGAGAGAGAGAGAGGGAGGGGGAGGAGGGAGAGAGATGGGAAGGGAAGGAGTGGGAGAGAGAAAGAGGGAGAGAGGGAGCGAGAAAGAGGAAGAGAGAAAGAGAGAGAAGCATATGGAAGGAGCGAGAGAGTGAGAGATATAGAAGCATAGGGAACTAGAACGGGCACTCGGTAGAGCGCATACCTTCGCATATCACAAGATTGGGCATTGAATTATGAACATTTTGGCATTAGTTGCGTGCCAATTGGACAAAAATGTATCGTGCTATGGTAAAAAAAAGATGTTGACCTTTCCATGACCTTGACCTTGACCATTGACCCGATTGATCCCAAAATCTAATCAAATGGTCCACGGATAATAACCAATCATCCCACCAAATTTCATGCGATTCAAGAAGATTTTGACCTGTTCATGACCTTTGACCTTGACCTTTGATCCGATCGATCCCAAAATCTAATCAACTGGTCCCCGGCTAATAACCAATCATCCCACCAAATTTCATGCGATTCGGTTCAATACTTTTTGAGTTCTGCGAATAACACGCATACAAATAAATAAATAAATAAATAAATAAATACACGGCGATCAAAACATAACCTTCCGCATTTTCAATGCGAAGGTAATGAGAGTGAGGGGGAGAGAGGGAAGCATAGGGAAGGAGAGAGAGGGGGAGAGAGAGAAGCATAGGGAAGGAGAAAAAGGGGGAGAGATAGAAGCATAGGGACGGAGAGAGAGAGGGAGAGAGAGAAGCATAGGGAAGGAGAGAGAGGGGGAGAGAGAGAAGCATAGGGAAGGAGAGAGGGAGAGATATAGAAGCATAGGGAAGGAGAGAGAGGGGGAGAGAGAGAAGCATAGGGAAGGAGAGAGAGAGAGAGAGAGAGAGTCATTGAGTCCCGTCCACACACCGGAGGGGACCACAATGCATTGCTGTTGGTTTGACTTTGTGTTGCCTGAAGGTTCCTCGTCACTTTCGTCTGCTAGCAAACAAGAAAGAAAGCCCCCCCCCCCTCAAGGGTCCAAATATGGTCACTTCTGTTAACAGGGTTCACATGTTGAATGGATTTCCAGGACTTTTCCAGGACATTGAACCAAATTGAACCAAATTTTTTGTGAAATCTTGGTGTCTAGAACATTTGTCTGAGTCTTTCTTTTAAAAACATATCAATTATTTCAAACTCAGCGTGAATGAACACATATACATAAAACACATTTCCAGGACTTTTCCCAAACTTTCGTGATTACATTTTTTACAAGAACTTTTCCAGGCCTGGAAATATCCATTTTAGAAAGTCCATGTCTTTTCCAGGTTTTTTTCCACGACCGTGCGAACCCTGTGTTTAACCTAAAAACACTAATTGGTGAAATCCTAGATGGCGACGACCAACGGGCCGAACTCGAGGCTTCAAAACGTCACGGTGACCACGCCCACTTCTTATATACAGCTCGGACTACGGAAGCCTCGGTCTCGTTGTACAACAGAGCGTACCTATTGAATATTGTGTTATTGTGTGTGTGTGTGTGTGTGTGTGTGTGTGTGTGTGTGTGTGTGTGTGTGAACCACAGCAGCGTATCGGTGATGTGTGGGAGCACATTTACTGAACGTCTGTGAGACAGATGTGTCTTTGAACCGATTCAGGATTTCGTCGGCAAAGTGGCCGAGCGGGTTCAGGGAGAATAAACAGAAGACTGTGTGTGTGTGTGTGTGTGTGTGTGTGTCAAGGTCTTTAAGTGAAGAAAAAAAGTTTTAAAAAGCACCATTCCACCAATTACATAGCAGAGTGAGAACAGGCTTCCCTCACACTCTCTCTGTGGGAGACAAAGAGCCAACGTGATCCAGACAATCTAAATCAGATTAGTTCAAACACAGAAAGAAGCAGCTGGTGAAATAAGGAACAGATTGTTCCGACAGCAACAGACCTGTTGTGCACGTTGGACGCGTTAAATGATGTCAACGAATCACGGATGATAATGGGAGAAAGGATTACAATAAAGCACCTTCCACTTCCTGCTCTTCTCCCAGAAAACCAAACATCCAACCGATTAACATGTCTTCAGCACCCACAGGGGGTCAAACCAGAACAAGATGCCAGCTATCAAACACTCGATAAAGTTATTTAAAAAAAAGATCTTGCAATAAACGGAATAACATCGTAAAATCCATAAGCGACCGCCCTGTTGTGCATGTTGGACGGCTCGTTGTTGGACGAGAGGCCGTCAACGAATCAAAGAATCAATAGAACGGGCACTCGGTAGAGCGCATACCTTCGCATATCACAAGATTGGGCATTGAATTATGAACATTTTGGCATTAGTTGCATGCCAATTGGATAAAAATGTACCGCGCTATGGTAAAAAGAAGATCTTGACCTTTTTCATGACCTTGACCTTGACCTTTGACCCGATCGATCCCAAAATATAATCAAATGGTCCGCGGATAATAACCAATCATGCCACCCAATTTCATGCGATTCGGTTAAATACTTTTTGAGTTATGCGAGGAACACGCATACAAATAAATAAATAAATAAATACACGACGATCAAAACATAACGTTCCGCATTCTTGAATGCGAAGGTAATTACAATAAAGCACCTTCCACTTCCTGTTCTTCTCTCCGAAAACCAAACATCCAATCAATAAACATGTCTTCAGCACCCACAGGGGGTCTAACCAAAACAATATGCCAGCTATGAAACACTAGATAAAGTTATTTAAAAACAGATCTTGCAATAAACGTAATAACATTGTTAAATCCATAAGCGACCGCCCTGTTGTGCATGTTGTTGGACGAGATGCCGTCAACGAATCAAAGAACTACCATGAAACCAAAATGTACAACCCATTAACGTGTCTTCAACACCCACAGGGGGTCGAACCAAAACAATACCAAACACGAGATAAAGTTCGTTTAAAAAAAAAGATCTTGCAATAAACGGAATAATAACGTCAAAAACAAGAAAATACGGCCAAAAAACCTCAGTTGCACGATTTAATCTGCAACTTCTGCGACATGCTTGACAGTGGCCATCTTTAGTGTTATTACTGAGACAGAATCCCCCCCCCCCCCATGTTTCCCACACATTCACACCATCAGCCTTTGACCACATCCTCCATTATTAGCCCGACTACTACAGTTCGTCTTTGGTTTCTCGGCCCGTTACCCATCCAGTCTGCGTAGATCTCCGCAGACCGCGACAAAAACCACGATGTAAGACGTAAATAGGGACCAGGGAAGATCTTTTTTTAGGCGGAACGAGCACAAAAACCACAGAAGACCAAACAAGGTCTGACAGACTGTGGATCTGCATTTCCAAGAGTTGTTGGATAGTTACTACAGTAACACACACACACACACACACACACAAAACCAATAACAGAAGAGAGAGGGATGGCTTTGGAGGTGGAACAAAAACAGGAAATGGGGATTGTGGGTAATCTCTGTGCTGCCGGGCAAGCAAACGCATCAGTAAACAGAAAAGGGGATTTGACCCCTGTGTCACTGTGTGTGTGTGTGTTTGTGTATATGTGTGTGTGTGTCACTTTCTAAATGTACAGACGGATGTCCTTTTACCTCCCCGTCTTAATCTGAGAGTCAACACATGTCCCTGAACACATCACGGCCGTACAGTCTGTGATCCCGGCAGACGAAACAAGACGATACGGACGTGTTGCCAGACATCTGATCGTCTTCACCTCCGCTGAACCTCGACCGGGCGGCACACACTCAGACTTCAGAGAAACAATAACCGTGGCACTATTTCTTTACTCGTTTTGAACATGTCTGGCAGTTTTATTGAAGTTGTTTAAGTTTCGCTCACAAGTGTTTTTCTCTTCGTGCGACAGGCCGTGGACCCTCGCGCTGGATAAGGAGACAAAAAACTCCCCCGATGTTGTGGACGTCCCCTGGGTTCACGACAGCATCCGGTGTACTCACTTTATCTACAGTAGCGAGCCACATGTCAGCAGCATAAACCCCAAATACAGCGATATTGCTGTGATTTGATACCAATAAACTGATTTTTGTCTTTCAAAAAACGTGTGAGCAACTTTTAAAATGCTAGTTTTCTGATTGGAGTTTGGATCGATCAGAGCTAGGCTAACGTTAGCTGATCCATCAACACTCAAAATAATGTCTTCTGCGCATCAATGCGTCAGCGACGTTATTCTTTATACACACAGCGTATGTCTGTGTGCATCGATTCAGAGAGAGAGATTTGTTGTCTGGTCTCGGTACAAAAATGAGGTTCTCTCCTGGAGCTCTTTCCATATTTATTCCTCCATTTCTGATTCAACAACGTCAGGACATCAGTGAGGAGGAGCTAAAAGCTGATAGGCTCAATGCTTATAGGCTCAATGCTTATAGGCTCAATGCTGAAAGGCTTAATGTATATAGGCTCAATGCTGATAGGCTCAATGCTGATAGGCTCAATGCTTATAGGCTCAATGCTGATAGGCTCAATGCTTATAGGCTCAATGCTTATAGGCTCGATGCTGATAGGCTCGATGCTTATAGGCTCGATGCTTATAGGCTCGATGCTGATAGGCTCGATGCTTATAGGCTCGATGCTTATAGGCTCGATGCTTATAGGCTCGATGCTGATAGGCTCGATGCTTATAGGCTCAATGCTGATAGGCTCGATGCTTATAGGCTCAATGCTTATAGGCTCAATGCTTATAGGCTCAATGCTTATAGGCTCAATGCTTATAGGCTCAATGCTTATAGGCTCAATGCTGATAGCCTCGCAGCTGAACCCCTAAAACGTAAAGACGGTTGCGTATAAAGTCTTAACGCGCTCACCTTTCGCTGAGTCGTGGTTCTGAAGTCCCAGTTTGGCGTCCGTCACGCCGACAGCTATTCGGTTGAGCCCGTTGTTGAGGTTCTTCTTCCTCCGGTTGCCCTTCAACCAGCTGAAGGCCTGTCCTAGGGAGCTGCCCGGCTTCTTCTGCCCACGATGAGCCCTCGCCTCCCGGGCTAAGATCTCAGTGATGTCGCTGGGCACCAGGTCGCCTGTCGACCTCCTCCGGGACATCCTGGAGGTCGGTCCTGGGGAGCGTCGGCCCTGTGCGCCTCCACCCGACCGATCGGCGTGTCTTCGGGATCCGAACGCTCAGCGATGAACCCCTCTGACCCCCTGCGGCCTCTTACTCAGCGTCTGTCACCACCTGGGACAACACTGAGATCAGCAGGACGAGACACAGACAGAGGAAAAGTGTCATGAGAACAAGATAGAAAAAAAGAGCAGATGGATTATTAAGAAATTCAAAGAAAAGAAATGAAATCATTGGGGAATATATCCCAGCCTTACATGGAACACTGAGCGTTCACCAACTGGTCGTATAAAAGTTTCCCCTCCTCTAGTTCCCGCCCCCACTCCCTCTTTTTCTATTCTCTCGTTTGTGTGCTTGAAGGGGAAAAAGCACCAGGGAGGCGAGCTGGACCTCTGCAGAGTTTATGTGTGTGTGTGTGTGTGTGTGTGTGTGTGTGTGTGTGTGACATGTGGTTCACATCAGCAAAAAGGTGTACTGTAATGGGCGAGTCGGAGGAGAGAAAGAAGTTCAATTCAATAAAAGTAGCAGTGGAAAAATACTTTTTTTTTAACACCGTAAAGACCCGTTAGAACAGAAACAGATGAAACGTGCACTTCATCCGTTTCCACTGCGTCACACGAGAGAAACAACGCAGATTATTTACCGTTAAAATAATCCGAAAAGGACGTAACCGTATATAATATACAACTTACTCAGCGAGCGTGCAGTCCTATATCCTCCGCTCCCCTCGTTTCTCTTTTCTCTCAGCCTGAGAACAGCTTTGCCGAGCGTGTGTGTGTGTTTGTGTATCTGTGTGTGTGTGTGTGTGAGTGTTCAGCAGAGTGAATGAAGCTCCACGCTCTCTGAGTCCCTCCCTCTGTGTGGGAGCCAGCCTCTCCTTCCACCTCTCACAGGGTTGTGAGGAGTCAGCCACACCATTCCAGCGCCGGTCGCTTCTCCTCGCGTCCCGAAAAAAGTAAATTTTCTTTTCTTTAAAAACCCCAAAAAACATTTGACTTTCAATATATTGAGACTCTTCACTTGAGCGTCTCTCCCTGGTTCCCTGGGTGCAGTCATCCCAGTCTCCCTCACGAGGGGAAACCTCTGGGTCGATAAGCACCTTGGACACGTGTATCCATATAAAGATCATTATGAGCCAAAATATATATTATATTATATATTATATTATACGCGATAATAAAAATAACATCTGATGACAAACTTTCCAGTGTTGGAAGGCGGCCTTTTCTTTTGTTCTTCCCAAAGATAAGAGGAAGTGGCTCTTTCCTGTCACTGTGCAGCCAGGTGGAAACACGATACCCCATGTTTAGCACGACACACACAATCACACACAATCACACACACACACACACACAGGTTGAGTCTCAAGAGGCCTTTTAAAGCGTGTCCAGTCGTACTCAACCTCAACATAACAAGCTCCACCACTGAACTCTGAGGGGAGTTTCACATCGCTCCGCAGTGGGGACGAGACAAGCTGACATCCCTGTGTGTGTGTGTGTGTGTGTGTGTGTGTGTGTGTGTTGGTAGTCGCAGGACTGGCCCATCTGGTTTGAATGTGGAGGATGAACCACTGGGGTAATGAAGACGAAGCCGGGGTTGGAGGAGGAGGTGAAGCAGCCGGGGGAGGACAGACTGAAACATGCCTGATGCTTCAGGGTGTAATGTGTGTGTATGGCAATGGAAGAGCCCCAAATCTGTGTGAAATATTGCACATTGTTAATAATACAGTGGGAACCACGTGGAGGGATGAAGGTTGCAGGGCATCGACAATCCAAAAGCCCCCGGAGAGAGAATGCTGTTTGATATTGTTATTATAATGTTATAACCGTCGGCCATGGGTTATGCACGCTGTGATATTGTTTTATACAAATAAAACGGAGGAGAGCCGGTGGGCGGGTGGGGAGTAGGGAAGGAGGCAAGGGAAGGAAGGGAGGAGGACGTTCAGGTCCAGGTACACGGAACGAAAACTCAATTCGTACAGTCATTTTGAAACAGTCAATATAATTCAGTATAAAACGCGGCATAACTTTATATTCATCTTGTGAATATAAAAATGTTAATAATTGATCCTCTAGTGATTGCTTTTAAACGGTATCTGTAATATGCCTCAAAATAGATATGTAAATGTTCACTGTAATTGATGTTTCACTATATTATACAAATGAATGCCTGAAGAAAGAAAACATCCAAATAACTCACACAAACAACCAGCATCACTTCAGTGGGTGGACTTACCTGGAGACTCTAAAATAGAGCAGAAATGTTACAAAAGAAGTTAAAAAAAAGTAGAATATAGTACGAATATTATAATATTTCGTTGGTTTCAAGCTTTCAGAGACTCAATTGACATCCTCCTGGTGAAAGGTGCCTTTTTAAAAAATTTATTCCAATGCGTGATACATACGAATTCACCCGGCCTGCTCCATCCACTGTCAGAGCAGCGAGCTGGGGGGTCGCTGTCTTCTTCGAGTCCCCGTGACGAGGCGGCTAGATTACCTGTCCGTTGAGATTCCTGGGCTAATTCTGGCACGCGACCCGAGGATATCGCTGTAACGGCCTTCATTCCTCAAGTCGATCACATGGGCCGGCAGCCTCTTGCCTCATCACTGAGCAAACATCGTGGAGGACTGTTGGCGCTCCGCCGGCCAAGATTCAGGAATTCCCCCCGTGAAAAATAACTAAAAGCTCTTTTTTTTTTTGTGGTGACCTTTGCCCCGTTCTAGTAAATCATGATTCGTGGTTGTTGTCCGAGTTTTTTGTTTATGTGTGTGTGTGTGTGTCGGGTGAATGCATATGTGCGTGTACTGGTGTGTTGGGAGGGGTCGAAATGAGTCATAATTTAGCTCGCTCATGCCTAACACATTGAAATGTTTCAGCGTTTCCATGGCGATGCAGTGGACAATAAGCCGCCCCTCTGTATGCAGGGAGCTGCAGAATGCGTCTGTACGTTGGAGAAGTGAAAAGTACAACGTCTTTACGACTGCGAGCCGACTGGGGAATTCATCACCGACGCTCCACTCCTCCGGTTTCCTGCTTCTTTTCCCTTCTGTCTCTACTTTTATAACTCTGCAGTTAGTTTGTGTGTGTGTTTGTTTGTTTGTTGTCTACGTTTAATGTGCACTCGCTTTCCAGGTCTCACTCCTGCTGGAAAACAATTACAGAATGTTGTGGAAGAAGTTATGAGGCAAAAGGACAATCACGGAGTTCTGTTTACTCACAAACACGTGACGACAGAGAAATATTTACTCATAACAAGTTGCTTTGGCGAAGAAAAAAGTTTAAGAAATGTAGTTTAATGTAACGTACAAGATCTTGTTATGTATGTATGATCATTATGATGATGCAGAAAACAAGCTGAGACAAGTCCTTTGCTGCCTCACAAGCAATATGGATCATATATCCCAAATAATTACATGTTATTTCATATTAAGTCAATGTATGACAATAAACAACATGTTTTTAGTCTAATATAGTATAAGTTGATAGAGTAATCATATGTCCCATTTTGAATCCGGTGTATGAAACTGAACAAGACTTTGAACAGAATGCTAACGCCTGCATGCTAACATCATGCTAACGTCAGCTTGATAATGTCTGCATGCTAACGTAACGTTTGTATGCTTAGATCTGCATGCTAATATCTGAATGCTAATTTCTGTATGCTAACGTCTATATGGTAACGTTTGAATGCGAATGTATACATGTTCACGTCTGCGTGCTAATGTCCGCATTCTAACGTCCGTATGCTAACGCCTGCATGCTAAAGTGATTAGCATGAATAGAGTTTACCATCCACAGACCCTTAGCATGCTAACTGTAGCTAACTAGCACTAGACTTGTGTCTAATTGCCGTCCAGACCAACGTGTTGAAAGGACTAACTGCCACCGCCATCGATTTAATCTAAAAGTCCACGTAGATCATAGCGTTCACGGAATACTCACCGTCGGGTCAGAAGGTCGAACAACATGAAATACAGGAATACAAAAACCTCAAAGGATAAACACGCAGACCAACGTGCGCTGTTTCACTCCACTTATCACAAAACTGAACCCGGTAGTTAAATTACGGTGCAAAAGTAACAACACAGTTCACGACCTACGATGATGAACACGCTCAGAACCCAAATATAGACGCTGTGAGCACTGAAGACGGAATCTTTACAAGGACATGACAGCATAACAGATCTCGTTGTTATGTTTACTAAAAAACACGAACAATCATCAGAAGTGCAGCTGGTACAAAACATGTTTTGAATCTGATAGTTAAGGAACAGCAAGATAATAATAATAATGTTATATCAGCACTAAACTCTAACTGGTTTATTTTTAAATTAACAATGTGTGTGTAATTGATCGCACAAATATTATTATTTGTTCTTCTTTTTTTTTTTTTACCTTTATTTAACCAGGTAAAAAAACAAGAAAACACAGAACAAGACAAGTTAAATAAACTAAAAGATAAGAGACAGTGATAGTTAATTTAAGAAACATTGACATTTTTGGGAACCTCTATTTCTTTCATTTGAATAATAATCTCCCGGAGGAGAATTCCTCTTTGGCTCAAGGACATTGGAGGCCTCGAGACCGACCAATCACGCGGCTAGCACAGATAGCACCGGCGCTGTAATAACAGCTGCATGAACCCTGTGTGTGACTGTGTGTGTGTGTGTGTGTGTGTGTGTGTGTGTGTGTGTGTGTGTGTGTGTGTGTGAGATGTGATTGAAAGGAGGCTGCAGGCAGGAAATCCATAGTGCCGGTTGGGATAAGCCCGGCTCTCTCGGACCCGCATTATCATTCCCGACCGGTCTTTGTCCAGAAGCCACAGACACATTCTTTCTGCACCGACTGTCCAAATAATTAAAAAAATTAAAAAATAAAAAGCAAACTGTCCTCAACGATTTAGTTTCATTTCAACTTCATAACAAAAAATGTGTGTGTGGTTTATCCTGAAATGCATTTTTGGGAAGCGGCGAGAAAAAAGAACAAAAAACTCTCCAAAGTTCACCGTTTATAACGTGGAGGGCGGGGAGGCGGGGGCGGGGGTGTAAGGAGAGGTGATGGGAAGAGAAACGAGGACAGAGAGAGAGAATGGAGGCATGTAATAATAGTTTGAGAGAGGAGAGGTTCCAGGTGGATGCTCGGCTGTGGACTCCTCTGTGCAACAGAGACAGCTTTGTCTCACCAGCCTGAGACTAGAATAGACGGTTGGCAGTGAGTTCTGGGTAACAAAACAACAAAAAAGGAGGGGGGGGTATGGAGAGAAGAATGAACAAACAAGTACCAAAGTAGTTCAAGAGTGAAAAAAGTGCAAAGAAATAGAAAAAGGTTAAAAAAAAAAAAAAACATGTCCAGACCCACCGGTTCCTCTGACCTTCCCCTGAGGCACGAGGAGACACGCCCCCCCCCCCCCCCACGAGAAGAGGGGCGGGAGAGTCAATATCGCTGAGTCATGAGTCTCTGCTGAGCAGGACGTGCGGGAAGAAGAAAAGAGAGATAAAACATGTGGAAATGAAGCGGTGCACGTTGTGTTGGCGGTGTTACGGCGGGCGGGGGGGGGGGGTTAAATACATTGTTCCATGTGAGGACACACCAATAACCCCCCAAAACAACACAGTGTGTTACCGTGGTGTTACCGATGTTCTCGGACCTCTAAACGTTCATGTGTGTGTGTGTACAGCGGCTGTGATGTACCGGAGATAATTGAACTGTATAATGTCTCGGGAGGAGGAGATGGGTGGGCTCTGTGTGTGTGTGTGTGTGTGTGTGTGTGTGTGTGTGTGTGTGTGTGTGTGTGTGTGTGTGTGTGTGTGTGTGTGTGTGTGTGTGTGTGTGTGTGTGTGACCCGGTCATAAATCAGTTTAGTGACCCTTAAGCCGTCCATCATATTTTATGAGCCAATCGGTGTTAGCGTCGGCCCGGACAAGTTGAAGCCGGCCTGTTGAAGTTGAGCCCTTGCTGGACGCACACACACACACACACACACACCTAAACACACACACACACACACACACACACAAACACATGCACCAGCGTCAATAATACCCAAGGGCAAAGGGCAAAACTGCCCCTAAGAATTATAATGTTGGCCCTGATATCACTAGGAGAGGCATTAAAAAATAATTCTGATAGTTTAATATTGTTTTGTTTTTGTTCTTGTCCTATCTGTATTTCCTGTACTAGGTAGGTACACCAATATATATATATATATAATTTTTAATTTAAAAAAAACAAAGAAATAAGTTATACTTGTTAAAAAAAGTAATAACAATAAATAACCACAACGAAATAAGAATAAAATGTAATAAGATCTAAGAAAACACTTTGAATCTGTAGACTACTGCCTAATAGACTAATTATTGCCATTTTTATGACAATTGCTCATATACTGTCAGCCTAAATAAGTATATTTATTATTTTTGAACAACGGTTAAATGTTATTTCACAAGTTTAAAAAAAAGTGCCCCTAATTTCTTTTTAAATGCCTCTGGATTTCAGTCACTGGGGGCAAAAATAACCCCCTAAAATATATATATATATATAAATATCCTCCCCAACATGCACGCACATGAACGAAAAGGAACAATTAATGTTGTAAAATGTTCCACGATGCAGCTGCACACCGATGTTCAGAGTTAAAACCTCGGCAACAGAGCACCGGGAAGTATTCCCCAGGATTCATGAGCGTTCAGAGCCAAAACACACACACACACACACACACACACACACACACACACACACACACACACACACACACACACACACACACACACACACACACACACACACACACACACACACACACTGATGCACACCATTTACTGATGAATACCATGCTATATACAGATGTGGGAATCCCTCTATGCAACATGGAGGCTTTAAGTTAGAAAATACTGAAGCATATTTTGGGTAAAGAGCGAACCGCTCCTTTAAAAACATGACATGAAATATCTGTGTGTGTGTGTGTTTTGCAGCAGCAGGAATTCCTGCGAGGGTGTGGTTGCTGCTGGCTTGTTTGGGACTGGACAAAAAAACAGGCCACAAGTTTCCATCCACCCGTCCCTCGTTCTTCTCGTCTTTCTCTGTCTCTCCCTCGCGACGCCACCAGCCTGTTTTCCATCGCTCCGTCGGGGGTCGTTTTAAACGAGGCGCTGACGTCACGCGGCCGGCGAACCCCCGGGGCGACCTCTGTTTAATCTTTATTAAAATAACAGGATTGGCCCTCGCACTACGTCTCATTAAAGAGCTCAAAACAACGGGGTTTGAAACCCTTTGGGGGAGGAACCGAGTCGTTAAAGGGATTCTATCACAGGGAGCAACGGTAATATTTACTGAAGGACCTGAAGCTAACGTACACACACCGCTAACCGTCCCAAACGTATACACATCTACTCATGTACACACACGCCGGCCAATGAGTCACAGCGGTGACATCATCAGTGTGACATGTTTGGGTGAGCGTCTCCGGGATGTGAGTAATGAGTGGGACCAGAGGAATGATGCACAGTAACTTCCCCAGGGTTAAAAGGTCAGCGTCAAAATATATCGACTCTCTCAGAGTTATTACAACTGTTAAACATGTGTTCAAGTGAATTGTCAGTTATTACAACTAGAGCAAGAGTAAAGCCCCCATGTTGATGACAGTGTTCACTGTAACCTCTGGAAAGCTCCGCCCCCTCTTTGGAAAGCTCCACCCCCTCTCTGGAAAGCTAGTTTGATTAAAAGAATAAACATATGTCTTTTCAGTTAAGGTGCATTCAATCATATATATACAGTATATATAATATAATATATATGTATAATATAAATATATAATATATATATTTAATTTATATATATCATATAATGTATATATATATATATAAATTATCATTTATTTATATAATATATAATTTAAATATAATATATGTATAATATATAATTTATATATAAAATATATATATATAATATATAAAATATATATGTTTATATATACTTTATCCGACACTGAGCACAATAACCAGGTTTAAACTAAATGGACTATTTTTGACTGAGGATCAATTCAATATATCTTTTATATATCGAATATATCCAGACTTAAATATTTTAATGATTCAGTCATTATAATATCATGATTTAAATCATACTTTAGTTACACACGCGCAAATTAAAAGTTTCACAACTTCAGAGGAGATGAAATCCTGCAGCCGGAGCCCGGGTTCTGAACGCCTCAAACATCAGGCTGCTGCTGCGACCCTCCCACCACCGCTGATGTCAAAATCAATTTAATTTCTTGAACCAGGAGGAATTGCATCTGCACAAAAAAACAACCTGTTCTAACTCATGTCACTAATTGTTCATTCCGCACGTGAAGCGTGTCACGAGGTCCGAACCCTCGCGGTGACCACGGCGCCGCCGCCTGTGATCTCTCTCCACATCAGCTGTTCATCGTCTGCACAGCCGGTTGCGCAACAGTTGAAAGGCGACGGACTGGAAGCGTTGACGCTGCTCTGCGTCTTTAAATAGAGGAAGAGTGGAAAAAAGAAGGACCAGAGGGTACAACTGGTACAAACAATGGGTGGCGGAGGACGGTGAGAAGACGGCGGAGGCACTCTCTTTAAAATAAACACCCGGTGAGGTCGCTGCCATTAGAGACACTCAGCCGGGGATGAAGCGAGGAGAGAAGGACGTTTATGACTCTGTTGTCGGCTCCAACCCTCCGGACGGAGCGAGGCAATGTGCCCGCGGAGAGATGGAAGTAAAGCAATGTTCTCTCCTACCGCGATGCATCATTGTTACGGTGCCCTCGAGCAAGGCATGTATCTCTCTTATCTCTGCAGTAGACGACGGCGGGGGCAAAGGGAGATTACGGGAGGGAGACTTAACGCCGGCAAATGGCCTCCACTCTCCTCTGGAGGAAAGGGTTGTTAGAGCAACTCCAGGGTGATGAACTCTAGAAAATAAACATACACGACTTCCCTCATGAAGAGATGCGGATGGAACTTAAAACTCCTGATCACAGATCAATAAATCTACAGATTCCTCTGTGGATTGTTTAAGTCGTGAAACGTTTTCTTTTGGCACTTTTGAACATTTCATTTCATATTTTCATTTGTTTTAATCTTTATTTAAAAGGGGACTATGTACAGTAAAAAACATAAATGTCACCATTTGATGCACCGCCAGATTGTAGCTACACAGTTAATTTGCATTTCTAGTCCCTTGACAGACCATAACAAACAATAAACAAAAAACATGAACACAAATAAAACCATAACAAACATAAAACAACAAAAACAAACAAAACCAATAACAAACATGAAAAACACGAAACAATAAAGAATAAACAAACAATAACAAACATAAAACCATAACAAACAAAATAAACAAAAAAAACCAACAAACAAAAACCAACCAAACCAACAACAAACATAAAACAATAACAAACATGAAACAATAAACAAAAGCAATATAAAACAAACATGAACAACACAAAACAATAAACAAAAATAACAAACAAACATAAAACCATAACAAACATAAAACAACAAACAAACACCAACCAAAATAACAAACATAAAACAATAACAAACATGAAACAAAACAAAATAAAACAATAACAAACATAAAACAATAACAAACATAAACCAATAACAAACAGTACAGGATAAGACACACTACAACAATTAATGTAGGAGGAAGAAGACACAATACACACAAAGTTACAGGCTAAATACTATTAAAAGTAAGTAACACGAACCATAATAATGTGTTCAGCCCCCCCCATGTACTATATGTAATGTGAGAAACATGCCGCCCGCAACTATTAACTTGAATCGTTTTTAAAATCACACAAATAAATAATCTCACATCTCTGAGACCGACCCAACGGAGTAAAACCACGAGGGTAGAACCCGAACGGAGACGCCCATAAGCGCGCCTCAAACTCAACGGGGGGGCTCTCCACATCCAGAATATCTACAATATACCCACAACAACAAAAACGAGTGACAGAAAACACGACGGTTTCCTTCAGCTGTTTCGTGAGACGGATTAAAGGATGGAAAGAGGAGAAGAACCGAGGAAGAGGAGGAAGAGGATGACTGGCAGGATGTTGTGGTGGCTTTGGACAGAAACAGAGCAGTCCAGATGAAGCTCCACCATATGGACTCTCTCAACCACAATGCCCCCTTACATATTCGTTTCCCACCCACCCACGTGTGATGATCTCTCCATCCTTTGCGTATGAGAGAGAAAAAGAGACTGAAAAGAGGATAATTGAGAAGCTCAAAGTCTCTCCAAGTCCCCGGTGGTCCGGTCTCGTGAGTTGAAACTCTAAATCCTTGGCCTTGACGCGAGTCACCGGCTCGGTCCCGAAGCCAAAAACACGAGTCACGGCAGCCGGCGAGGCGACTTGGACCCACGGGACGCCTCCTGAGCGATGCGACGTCATGAACCCCAAAGGCATCCTCGTTATTATATAAAAGGTGTCGAGTGCAAGTACAAGTTTATTTAGTCAAACCTGGTGTTGGAAATGCTTTGAAGTGAAGGATTTGAGATAATTTGACCTTTGACCTTTGTGTTCATTACAGGACAGACGTTCTTTTCTCGCGTTCGATGCTCCGGTTGGAACGCAGGGATCAGCCTCTATAACATAGTAGAGAAAATACCAAGAGATACCCGTAAAGTGACGATTTGTAATGTCTGTGACGTAAAGAATGTGCTTAACTTTCCTGCTGGTTCAAATTCAACTTTTCATTTAAAACGAGTCAAAGTGACTCTGTGGCGCCATCTGGTGGCGTCTGACTGCATCGCGTGTACGCATGAATTAAGAGATATTCAAAAACAGTGTGTGAACGAAAAGGTAGGAAATATGAAAACCGAGGGATGTCGCAACCTCTTTTAAATTTTATTACAATTTTTAATTAAAATTGTTGTCATTTAAAATGTTTTATCTTGTTTTTTGTTGTTTTTCAGTGAAACTAAAGAAAAAAAATCCAAACAAACTAAAAAAACGAAGGATGTCAAATGAATGATGGACTAAATAAAATAAAGGGAGGTTATTCTGGGACAGAAAATATACACAAAATACTGTATTTGACAGGTCGCATGCTCAATCTTTCTCGACATCTGCCACATCTTCCTGGATGTCTTTCTCACCCCCCCACAGGAGACCCACCTGTGCTCTATTGTCAGGTCACAAGTTGAAGCGAAAGCCAATCCTCCCGTGTGGGAAGAGGCCAGAAAAGTGGGGGGGGGGGGGGGGCTATTTAAAGACGGCCTCCGATAATGAGGGGGCTCTCGGGTGGACTCTGGAGCCGTGTTCTCTTTCATCACACACACACACACACACACCATAATTTCCTTTACACACCTGTCAACAGCCACAATAAATACACATACAGCTGTATCTGGCATCAAGGGGACGAAGGGAAATGCATTATCTCAGATAATAAAAAAGCATCTCTCAGGTTGTTGTATCTGCCAACAAATATAAAATTAGACAAACGGGTCGTAAACGACATCCAGAAACCAGGCGTTCGGTTTAATTCTAAGAGGCCCGTTCTGGAAAATCCTTTATATCTCTGGGGTTGAAACAGCCGGCCGTGGCTCCTCTTTCTGCCAGCCAGTGTTTATTAATAAACCGAAACAGAATTAAGGTAGCCATGGCCACACATAGCAGCACGTTGAGAGAGAGAGAGAGAGAGAGAGAGGCTCAACAGTCTTAAGATCATCTGCTCTCACTTCTCCCGCTCACTCTTTGCGTTGTTGCCGGAGCTTCGAGTCGTTTCACCCCGAGGATAACGGCCACGAGGGCGGAGGAGACGAGCTGGTTCCGGTCTCAAGTAAGTGCAAATCGAATATTTCGTGTTCACAAATGGTCGAATTTCAATTAGATGGCGAAACCGCAAAAATATAATTCAAAAAGCCAAAGAGTCAACTTCCAGATGAACTCACTCGCTCACTAATTTCGCAACTTAGGAAGCTGGAAGAAAAAAGGAAAAAGTTGTTTCAAGAAGTTAATCGTTCCCGAATGTTCAGAAAATATGGTCCGGAGCCGTCTTTGTCCAAAGTGACGAGCCGGCAGCGAGACAGCTGGTGTGGAGTGAGCCGTGCACGGAGCACAACACCAAGGCTCCAGCACTCAGCATTACTTATTCATGATCCGACCTATTTGAGCACAAACGGCGAGCTGGAGCTCGAGCGTGGCGAGGAAAACGGCCGCTGTGACGTGGATGTCACGCTCCTGCCGTGGCCCCGTCTACACGACCCGTCGATTTGATCGGTTCAGTCTCCCGGACGGCTCCTGGCAAATCACCCCAACGGGTGAAATTACAGCTTCATTATTCCCCAGGGGGAGGAGAGTGGGAACGGCCGCCCGTCCGCACAATGACACGTCGGGGGCGAGCCGCTGTAATCCTCGCGATGCCGCTCGTTGGCCGTGTTCATCAGAGTTGGTGTTGTGGCTCGTACGAGGTGCGGTCCCGATCGGTTCGGTCGCGGTGGCATCCGGCCTTTCGCCGGACAGCTGCTTGTGCTGATGACATCTGCATACCTCGCGCAGGCGTCTGGACAGAAATATTAACCCAGCTCCTCTGTCGTTGGGTCATCAAGTGCCCGGACGAGGGGGCGGGGGGGATTTTCTGTCATGTTGAATGTCCAGACGTCGGACTTCGGATCGGAAGATTGAGGGTTCCTGTCCCTTCGTGCTTGTAAGCTCCAGGTTGATGAGATGTCAAAAGGACGGGCAATATTGCTGCAAAAACGTGCGTTGATTGGGCGACTCTTTCAAAAAGGGGGTTGGCGGTTCAATCCTCGCCCTAGATTTAGATTCAGATCCAACTTCATCGAGTAAAGGCACTGGGGCAACGAAACAGAGTTTTACATCTGACCAGAGTGCAAAGAAGCAGGATACCATCAATCAAAAATCTAAAATGCAGTGCAGTCAACTATATATAAACATGTGCCAACAGCAAACAAACAGCAACCCAAAGGCCAAAAGGTGCAAGTGACTATATTTAGACATTTATCCGCGCCCTAGTGGATGTGTCCTGGAGCAAGACGCTTAACCCTGAACTCCTGGAGCTTGTAAGTCGCTTTGGGTAAAAGTGATGATATGAAATGCAGAAATGAAAAGTCTGATCATATCCGTGTGCTTTTGTCCAGGGTGGATGAGACGGCGGTGAAGAGGAGAGGCTCCTACGACGAGAGTTCGTCGAATCCGATGGAGGGCGGAACCATTTCACCTGGGTTCGGTCCTCCTTTCATCCAAGAAGAGGGCGTCGCCGCGGCGGAGAGGATCCTCTCGGAACAAAGAGAGCGCGGCGCCGCGGCCCGATCCGGACTCGCCTTCGAGGGCCCGCCGCCCGACCCGCTGGCTTCGATGGAGCCGTACTTGCAGGAGATGGACGAGCTGCTGAACGGCTGCGAGGAGCTCGTCGGGCGTCCGTTCGGCTCGCGCTTCTCCGCGAGTCGCGGCGAAACTCGGGCGGACGCGTCGGAGGGCTGCGGAGAAACGAGCGCTTCTCTTCGGGGGCGTCTTTACGCGAGCTACGCGGACGGGCCGGGGCGCGGCGTGACCTCGGCGGCGATGCCTCTCACGTCGGCGGGGAACCGACTGAGTGAAACCATGGTGGAGTACGAGGGTCAGCTCCTGGGCATGCTGGCCATGCTGGAGAGCTCCATGGGGGGGGAGTCCGGGATGGACTTTGAGCCCCAAGGCCGGGAGTACGCGCACGTCCGTGAGAATCCTCGCCTTCGCAGGGGGACCACGCAAGGGAGCGCGACGACGTCGGAGACCCGGGCGACGCACCCGGGGTCGTGGGGCGGTCCGGGTGCGGGGGGAGGCGGAGCCTCCGGGGAGACGGGAAGCGAGGCGACACCGGGGGATTTGCCGATGAATGGAGGCCGGCAGACTCGCGGGCTTCTCGGTGGCGACGTGGATGGATTCTCAGGGGTTCTTGATCCTCGGTCGGGGTTCTCAGGGCCATCGACGCCATTCGATTGCGCGGGAGACGATCCGATGTGCTGCGAGGCGACAGAGGCGGGATCGGGGCGCGCGACCGCTCGCGAAGGAGACGCGTCCGGGATCGAAGTGGACGACGGCGGCGGCGAAGAGCTCAAGATGGACACCGCCGATTTGGAATCTGGCGCGAACGATTTAGGCGCCCTGGGGTGTCAGATGGAGGCGTGCATAGAGGAGGTGCAGCGGTTAGAGAGGAGGAGGAAGGAGCTGCTGACGGAGGTGCTGGAGTTGAGAGGGGCTAAAGACAGAGGGGAGGCCGTGGAAGAGGAGGAGGAGGAGCCGATTGACGGCAAAGTGGTCAAGCTGATGAACGCATTCAAGAGGGAGGAAGAGGGGAGGAGAGCGGAGAGGACGAGAGAGATCCAGAGCTTGAGGGAGGAGAGAGCGGAGGAGGAGAGGACGCTGTGGAAGGTGAGCCTGGAGAGGCAGGAGCTTCACGGGGAGCTGAGGACCCTGAGGAGGAGGCTGTTCGCCGCGGCGAGGGACTGCGCTCACAACCAGGCCGCCCTGAACACGCAGCGCCGCGAGGTGGAGCAGCTGCGGGGGGAGGAGGTAGGAAACGACCTCGAGGACGACCTCCGAGTCGTCGCATTTCAGAGAAAAAAAAACCTAAAACGCCGTCTCGTCCTTCCAGGAGAAGCTGCAGGCGCTGGTGCTGCAGCTGACGGAGGAGGGCTCGCGGCTGCGGGCGGCTCGGCAGCGGCAGCTCTCGGACCTCCAGGCGGCGCTTCAGGCCCAGACCTGCGGTCAGACCTCCAACGCCCAGGACCAGCTGAGCGAGTGCAGGAGGCACTCGTACGGAGACGTCCAGCAGTATCTGCAGGCGGGGCTCAAAGCGCTAGAGGACAGGTGGCACCATTTAAAAAATAATAATAATAATAATTACTCGCACGCCGTCGTTTTGTTTTCTTACACTTTGAAATCACAGTGATAGGGTCTAGAATTGTCTAAGTCCCGCCCCTTTTTTCAGAACGAGACCTTATTTTGAAAAATGAAATAAAATAAAAAAAGTATGAGTCAACGAGAAGCCGATCCCTTCATGACCTCGCTGGAATTGTGACATGATTTACACATTTGTCAGTTTGTCGAATTAAAAGATAGTAGAAAAAAGTCGCAGTATTACAGGTAAGGATTTAAATCAAATCCTGCTAATTTGATTGGACCGCTAAAAAGTGGGTGGGCTCAGAGTTTAAAGCGATATGGAGCAAAATAGCAGTTTGCCTCACACACACACACACACACTAAATCTGCCGGTTGCCTTGGCCAGGTATGAACCCATCTTGCTCACGTTGATCAAGAGGAGGGAGGCGACGGCCGCAGCGCTGCTGAAGGCCAGGGAGCACGCCCGGGATCTGAGGGCCCAGCTGAGGCCCCTGAAGGAGGAGATCCAGCAGCTGACCCTCCAGAGGGCGTGTCTGGACGACAGACTCAAACTCATCGCCTTCCAATGGAGAGAGGATGTGGGGCAGTGCAAGGTGAGCGAGACGTGGAAAGAGAAGGCGGCCGAGCGACGGCGGTCGGGTCCGGTGGCGGAGCGCCGGGCTCACGCTGCTCCGTCCTCGCAGGAGACCGTGTCCTTCCTGGAGGACAGCGGCAGAGTGCTGCAGACGGAGCTGCGGATCCAGAAGAGGAACACCAGAGAGATGGAGGAGCTGCGAGACGGCCTGAACAAACAGCTGCTCCTCTACCGGTACAGATGGGTTCGTCGGTTCTGAAATCACACGGAAAAACTCAAATTTAAACTCGTTCTTTTCTTTAACAGGGCAGCCATCGAGGAGCACAACAAGTCTGACGACGACGAGGAGGAAGAGGAGGACACGATTGAATGCTCTTGATTGAAACAAATATATATTTTTGATTTTTAAAACTCTGTAACCATAATTTTCATCTGCAATATATTTATATCTGCATTTTACACACATGCTTGTGTCTTTCAGAGCGATCGCTGCAGCCGGCGGAAAGGTTTTTGTTATGAATAAAAAGGCTTTGTGTCCCAAAAGTACGACTGACGAGTTAATGTCCCCGCACGAAGAGGGGCCCGTGTGCGGGGCCACGAGTCACCACACACACACACACAGATGCATAAAAAAAAGATCCGAGCTCAGCGTCAGACGACTCTCACTGAGGATTATTAAGTAACGTTCAACCGGCGGCCGATGAAACACATTTTTTATTAAGAACTCACTGTACAATTACAAAATGTTGAACATGGAAAACGTCCAACCGCTAATCTACAGCTCACGACGAACGATGAATGTAGCACGAGGACGGCCACAAATAGACATTTAAAAACTTTTATTTCCTTCATTTATTTATCGTCTTTTCAGTCACACACACACACACACACACACCTCGGCAGAAAGAGGCCCCGCTTCTTACTTTAAAAGCATGATTTTTGTTTTCTTCGTTCTTCAACAAGCACAACATTGTGATCTACCGCTTGTTGTGGATTCACGATCGCCATCTTAGGTTTAAAAAATTACATTTAAAAAAGCGTTTAAGTTATTATTTAAAAAAGGCATTCGCTGAAACATGTCCGGGGACGAGGGAGAGCCAATTCAATTACAAAAATATATATATTTTACACGCAGTGCGGGAAAAACCCACGAGTGAGATTCTTCAGGGCAATAAGTTACTCAGTCCACAGGAGAAGGAGAGCTCTTCACTGGGAGCATTCAAAAACACGGCTCGCGTGATTGTTCTCCGTCTTGTATTTACAGTGATTTACAGCGTACGGGTTACCACGGCGACGTGGAGAAAGGCAGGAAGGAGAAGAAGTAGCTGCGTGGAAGTAGAGACGATTGTGATGAGCGGGGGAAAGAGTTACGCCGTAGCCTCGGGGTCCGTCGAGCCCTCGGGGTCCTCATCGTTGTAGATGTTCTCAGCCTGAAAAATAACAAAGAGAGGACAGGGTGTCAGGTTTAAATGTAATTATGAGTCAGTCTCAGGTGTTTTTATTATTCCAGGACAACAAAAAAAGAGATTACAAAAAGCCGAACGTTACTCCGTGTTTATCGGCGAGGATGTCTGACATCTAAGCGGTAAGAGTGTTACAGATGTTTTCGTAGCAGGCGTTACAAAGTGGTGAAAGCACACAATTAAGTTATTAGTACTCACCATTCTCCTTTTCTGTCTTCCTCACTTTGCCCTGACTGACTTGCTCCAAATAATATATATATATATTTTGTAAAATCGATCTTGACTGAGATTTCCTTCTTTTTTTTTGCAGTCGTTAGCTGCAAAATGTCTTGAACTTCCGATCATGCATTTCTTCCAACAGCAAATTCACGGGTGCTCTGATCCACGTTTAGTGTTGAGTAGAGTCGCCTGCCGTCTGTGGCTCGTTACCGTCTCCGACACGTCGAGGGTAAACACTTCTCATGCCCGAATCAAAAGGCGTCTTACCATTTGCCAGACTTGCATGATGTTGTCTTCAGACACCGAGCAGATGACCCAGGGCTCGTTGGGGTTCCAGGAGAAGTCAGAGATCTTCGAGGTGTGGCCTCCGTGGATGAACTGCAGTTGACAGAAGAAGACGACATCATTTTCATTCCCACGATGAAAGCGGATGTCACCAATAATAGAGAATATCCTCAATGAGGCCCACCAGAAGCTCAGGGGGGCCGTCCTCCGCATCTTCTGGTGACTGCTCCTCTCCGATTTTACTATAATTAAGAAAGAAAACACACAGGAGAGTTCAAACTAGGGGCTGACGTTGCGTTACGAGTCGCCACGATGCAGCCTGAACGTGACAGATTGCTTCGGAGGACGAGGGGAGTCGTTTACCTGAGGTCCCAGACGTTGAGGCGGCGGTCTGTTCCACTGGATGCCAGTATGGTCTCATTATGAGGCGACCACTGAACCTGGAGCAGACAGAGAAGCACGATGAGGTCACCGCGAACAGAAAAACACAGCTCAGTGTCGTGTTTGCTCAGCGAGTGTTGATTAATCAGATGTATCATAACTTTTTGCCTTTCTTCCAAGCACCAGGAAACCATTGTTTCCCCCTGAGAACTCAACTTAAAATTGCCTCACCAACTGCCTTTAAAGGGACGGAGCAGATTTACACATATATGACATCCTGCTGTCTTTATGTCAAATAAAATGCACGAGTGATGATTATTATACCTGGAAGATCTCATCCTTGTGCGACTCGAAGGAATGCAGCTTCAGTTTCAAGTTTCTTAAATCCCAGAGAGCCACAGTCTGTGAGCGAGAGAGAGAGAGAGAGAGAGAGAGAGATTACACAAAGCTGCCAGATTTTCAGTCAAAACCGCAACATTATAAACAGTGTTCATTTAGTCAAAGTAAAACATCAAAGATTCACGGTGCGGCGGAATATTCCATTACCTTGTCCGCGGAGCCGGATGCCAGGATGAACTCGCTGTACGGGTTGAAGGACAAACAGTTGACCTCCGCCGTGTGGGCGTCGACCGCGTGGCTGGGTTTGGAGGTGTTGTTCGAACGAGTGTCCCAACTAGAGAGGCGGGGGGGGGGGGGGGGGGGTTACACAAAATGTTCATGGACTGAGCCAGATCACAACACCGTTCATCTGTGTTGACTCGCCATCGAGCTACTTACATCATGAGCTTCTGGTCGTCGGCGACGGACCCAAAGAGGGACTCGTGCAGCAGGTGCCAGGAGACGTCTTCCACCACGGCGGTGTGACCGGTGAAGATCGTCTTCGCCTCTACGATCTTCCCCTCCTTCGGCACGGCACTTATGTCCCACAGACAGATTGTCTAGGCGACAAGGCGAGAGATTTTAAAAAATAAATTATAATAATAATATTTTAGAAATCATATTTGAGCACACAATTTCTTGAGATGCAGCATAATATTATTATTAGTTTTAAATACAGCAATGAAATCAGACTTTCCGCTTACATGGTCATCTGACGCACTGAGGAGAGAGCCGGACAGATTTGGATTCCAGGAGAGACCGTAGCCTTCTTTCTGATGGCCTCTGAGACGCAGGTCAGGGTGACACTCTCCAGACGCGTCGACTGCAGACGAGAACATTGCAAAAAAGATGTTACGCAGTGATGACGTTAAACAAAATAATTCTTAGCCGGCCGAAAGACAAAAGTAACAACTTGCTTCCTTGACTTTCCACAGAACATGCATCAAGAAGCGTCTGGTGTGGGGCGCTTGGTCGGTGTACCTGGCTTGGAGGGGTGCTTGGTGTAGTCAAACACCAGCACTTCTGAGGTGGGGGTCTTGGTGGCGATGATGCAGGGGTTCTGGGGCATGTAGCGAGCACGGTTCACCTCTCCTTCGTGGTTGATCTTGATTTCTATCTCGATCTTGCCACTCACTGAGCCGAAGCCTCCGAACTCTACAGGGAAATACAAAGAGATATGTTCACCGTTTGCCGTGTGGGAGAAACCGAGGAGCCAAAAACATACTGTTGTGGCTACGGGTAATTGATTTTGGAACAGTACGTCTAAAGAGGTGCAATTCACCCATGTATCAGAAGGCAATACAGTCCTACAATCACATTGTATGCTTGCTGACATGTGGCTGTGATGCGTCTCAGAATATCACCTTTTTTTCCACTAAAAGGTTTCATAATTGATTTCAGTATTATCGTACAAAATCAATCTGTTTGCAAATATACTGTAAATATATATATATATACAGCACAGGTATCCCACCTCCTTTTTCGCTGTCATAGTGCGAGGCTTCGAACTGGGCGTCATCGTTGGGCAACTGAACGCTGGCGATGACCAGGTGATTCTGCTCATCGGAGGTGTGAGTGCCCAACACCAGTCGGTGCACACTGTAATCCTTCCCCTCTGGCCTGGGAAGGAGAAGATGAACACGCAACACTTCATCATTACTCTCAATCGCACTTGAATGCTCGTTGGTATGTGAAAAAACTACAACACGTGTGTACCTGAAGACGTCGGGCAGCCACTGGGCCGTGAGGCTGGGCCACTCCAAGGCGTGGGTCATGACCAAGTCGTACAGGAAGGGAGTGTTTTTCTTCCAGATCTTGTACTCTTCGTTTATCACCCTCTCCTCCACCGCATCGTCAAACGCTCCTGCTGAAGAGAGGACATCGGGTGCTATAAATGGTTAATGAAACTGTAGGTTAAAGCTTTAATTGGGGGGGGGGGGCAGATTGATATTCCGACTGACATCCCCAAGACAATTTCATTCCAACACGTACCAATATTATTTTACAATATATACGTGTTTAAACGTAGTTTTCCACTTGTTTGTTTAGCATATGTATTTAACGTTCATTAACAGCCGTTTCAGGTCGCCTAACAAGACACAAAGCCTAACTATTGTTCACTGTGTACGTTGTTTGTTTTTTTACCAGAAAACACACCACTGCTAGCTCAGCGAGCTAACTCTGATGACGCTCTCGCTCGCGCACGTTACACATTATAACGGTTAACCGTCTCGCGCCGCAGCCTCGGGGGGCGGGGAGGTATCCAACTGACGTTCTGGAAGAGACAACACCAACGGCTGCAAAAACGAGTTGAAACCGCGATTTGTCACACGGTGAAAAAAACTGCACCGGCTTTTGTTGTGACGGAAGCTAACGCTAGTTGCTAACCCCCAAACTAGCCAGGTAGCTAACGCTAGCACAATATATGTCAGATAACCGTTGGTTACAATAATAAAAATAAAAAGTCGTCTTACCTTCCTTGTCCGCCATTGCAGACATTAGTCGCCGATAGTCCGGGGAGAATCGAGGATGATTTTGAGACGCAAACCCTGATCTCAGATCCTCCTCCTTTCTCTCTCTTGTGCACCAGCAGAGCCCCGGTGCTGTTTAAAGGCGCGCGCCGCGCAGTGAACGACGCTGAGCTAACGGCTAACGGCTAACGGAGCAGCCGCTCGTGTGAGAGACGTTCGCGCGCTCTCTGTGAAACGGGGAGGGGCGTGGGGGGCGGCAGCGGATGCGCTCGTGCTGACCAGCAAGTGGCAGCCGGAGGCCGTTGGGATGCTGCCTTCACGGGCCCAACGTCTGTGGGTTAACCGATATGTATAAATGCTGCTGTAAAGTAACTACCTATATATCTGTCTTTAGTTGTGGAAGGAAATGAGACGACAGACACTTCAGACAATTTATTTAGTTTAAAATATTAATAATACACGCATATTAATTTAGCTTCACATTCCAGTCCAACAGATGGCGCTAACGCTCCTTCAAGCTGATTTTCCAACCGCTAATAAACACCAGCGAGGAAGAAACACACACAGAAGAGCCAGTCAGGGGAAGAAACAGTTGCACATTTAGTAAGCTCGCACGATATGAATTCTATGTGTGACAGGTTTACTGCCTAGTCCGATGGCATTTCATACAATATCGGGAACGTTTGGAGCTTCTTCTTCTCCTTCCGAGTTTAGCGCACCCCCCGTTTTTCAAAACAACGCCAGCGGAGCATCAACAGAAGAAGTGTTGAGAAACGTGACGTAACGAGCGGATTAAAGATTTTTTTTTCTTCTCCTGTTTTGTTGTTGTGTTGACAAGGAATCAAAGGGAGCATCGACCTCCATTGAGCCGCAGCTGAACATGGACGATGAGGCGTTCTACCAGATCGTGTCCGTGTTTCAGCACCTGGTGTCGTGGGTCGCGGCCGGGGCCATGGTGTTCGGCGGGCTGGTGCCCTACGTGCCCCAGTACCGGGACATCCGCCGGACCCAGAACGCGGAGGGCTTCTCCACGTACGTGTGTCTGGTCCTCCTGGTGGCCAACATCCTGCGGATACTCTTCAGGTAAACAGACCCGAGGCCCCCCGTCTGGGTCTCCACTCACTCAACAACTCCATTAAAAAAATAACATGAAAAAAACATTTTATAAACCAAAGTATCAAGGATTAATTTGGTATTCTGTGAAATTCGGCTAACAGATCCCACAAAGTTTCCATTTACATAAGTCACCTGGTGGATTGGATGCATGCTGATTTATATGATGGGCTCTAATCATCTTAAATTGAGTTGAGTTAACCCTCCTGTTACCTTCACATTTACTAACATCTTATTACCCTTGGGGTCAATTTCACCCCAGTAATTAAAACCTTCAGAACATTACTTGAATTAATATTGTTTCCCAAGTTTAAGTGTGAGGTACTTTATTTTTGTTTGTTGACTACCTAAACAGCCCTTTAAATAAATAAAAAAGCTGATATTTCTTATATGTTTTACAAATTGACCCCAAAGAACACGATGCGTACAAGTTGTGTACAGGACATTGAAAACATATCATCATGTGAATGTTATGTTTTCCCAGTTGTCCCCAATAAATTAGGAAAAGTCGTGAAATATAAAGCAAAATTAATGATGTCAATCATTTATTTAGAGATGTTAAACATTGAATGGGGTCAAATTGACCTCAAAGGTAACAGGAGGGTTAAACATACTAACCAGGTAGCTTAATTAAATACATGGCTCCTTGGCAAAAACAAACAAAGTGTAGTTGTTTTTCCTCGTGTCAAAGCGTTTACTGTATTCCATTACAAGTTAATAAGTTCACACATTTCTGTCGCTCTCTTTTTTTGTGTGTGTATTTGTTTCTCTGAACAGATTTGGCCGCTACTTCGAGACGCTGCTGCTGTGGCAGAGCATCATCATGATCGCCACCATGCTCATCATGCTGAACCTGTGCACCAACGTCCGCATGGCCGCGGATCTCAACACCAAGAGGCGCTCCTTCGTAGGTCAGAAACCCTCACAGGAAGCTCGGTTGTCTAAGTTTAATTTGTGAATGTGTGTGTGTGTGTGTGGGGGGGGGGGGGGGGGGGGGAGAGGGAGTGTTTGTAAGAAAGGTAAATACGTAGGAATGGTGGTGCATGCGAGTGTTTGAGCAAGGTGTTTCTAGCTGTCCTCGCCTCCCCAGTGTGAGTGACCACAGGGCCACTCCTTTAGGATGGTGTTTTAAAATCAATAAATAACTGGCTTCGCCCTCGTTGTCGACCACGGGGGAACTTTGCCACAAGCAGGAAGTGTTTTTTGAAGAAGTCATCGGAAACAAATTCCTCTAAACGGAAAATAAAACGGACTTTCAAACTGCATCCTCATACTCGGTAACGGGTATTTCCCTGTTTTTAAAATGATCATCTGAATCTCAGATAATAGATTATATTTGTTGCTATTTACAATTTTTCAATTAGTAGACTAATTACTGCCATGTTCAATAAAGTGGGACGTTTCTGTTCCAGAAGTCAAACCTCCAGTGTTGGATTCATAAAGTTATTCAGTAGCTCATGTTGACACTTTGGATCCTGTTTTTATTTTATTTTTAATGTGAATTCTTTGAGCTCACAAATGGACAAGGAGCATCCCCGTGGGGTTTTCCCAAGTCATGGGGTTTAAGCCTGTGCCACGTGTTGTGTGCAGTGATGGGTGCTTCAGCTTCCTGTCCCTGTGGCAGACTGACCACTGACCACATGAGAGAGGGACACACACACACACACACACACACACACACGTTGGATAATGAGCACTAAAGTCCATAAACGTGACATAAATCAGTACAGAAAGCACCATTAGTCTCCATTAGCGTGAGTCAAAAATAAATGTCCACATAGACTTTCCAGTCTGTTAATTTCCTTATAAATGTGTCTCGATGGAAAACATCTTGAGCTGTGGAAGGTCCACGAATAGTTTTGTCACTTTGAGAAATGAATGAGTTATATCACTGTAATAATCAGCGACATTAAACTAATCCGCTAGTCCATCAGTTTCGTGGTAACTCAGCGTGACCTGTAATGTCTGACCGACGGTATTACGATGTCTTGACACGTAACTCACTTCTGGTTTTTACTGAAAAAAATGAAGAAAACAAGCTCTTCTCCCTTCCCCCCCTCCCCTTTCAATCCATGTTATTTAAATATTTTGTTCCTTTCTTTCCCTTGTTTTTTAATTTTTAATTTCCCCCCTTTCTTTCCCTTGTTTTTATTATTATTATTTTCCCCCTTTCTTTCCCTTGTTTTTTAATATTTTTTTTTCATTGCCCCCATTTATTTTCCTTGTTTTTAATTTTTATTACCCCCCTTTCTTTCCCTTGTTTTTTTAATTGCCCCCCTTTCTTTCCCTTGTTTATATTTTGTAAATGTTTTATTCCCCCCCCCCCTTTTTATTTGTTATTTTCACCCGTAGCGACAGACAATAAGGACGAGGAGGTCAGAATCCTTAAGCGGCTCTTTCTGGGTATGTACAGAAACCGTGTCTGCCATGAAACATCAGTTGTAGTTCATCCGCCTCTCCATCTCTGTGTCTCGTGCATGTTGACCCCGCCCCCCATCCCCTCTGGCTCACCCCACCACTAACCGATGACCTGCACCCTGAACACATGTCTCGATGAAGCACGAGTCCATCCCGCCCGCATGCGGTCCCGCTGATGACCCGCATGTGACTCGAATGAAGGATCAGCTTTCATCAGTGAATGTCATTTTTTGTTGTTTTTTTGCAATCGTTCTTTTGTGCTTGATTAATTTCTTTAACATCACAGTTTAGAAGAGAAATCAAAAAAGCTTCTGAGGTTTTTTTGCAGTTGCAAATGTTTGTCTTGAAATTAACTCTCAAAACAAATGTGTTTTGTGTGTGTTTAATGGCCCTTAAAGCGCTGGATGCTTATTTTTAACGTGCCTTTAAATGTGACTGTAAAGCATCGTTTTAATGGATGATTTATGCAAATTGATGTCTTCTAACAGGCTTTTAAACAAATTGTTCTTTCAACTACACGATGCCCCTTTTTTTTAACATGAATGAATAGATCGAGTGGGGTGAAAAGCAGCTGGTGTCTACACACACAGTCCTCTGTATTGTGCTTAAAGGCACAGCCACTGTCCCACAATGCAATGCAAACACAATAAAACATGACACTCTTTTGTTTTGCATTCTAAATGACAACATTGAGAACGTCTTTAGAAAGTACTATAGAAAGTGTGTGTGTGTGTATATTGCAGATCGACGTCGCACCTGAATGCAGAAACGAGGACGCGGTTTGCCGTTGTTCCTGGTTTGGCCACCAGGTGGCAGCAGAATACTGTAGTTTTAAGACGAGAAGCTGGCCTGAGTCCACTTGGCTCTGCAGGTGGTGGTGAATGACACATTCTCCTCTCGGGACTGGCTGTTGGCCCAGGCGATGGCTTGTTATTGAAGTGCAGTTTTGTACCCTTTTGTTGGCTGTGTTGTAGATTTTTTTTGGTTCAGTGTGTTTTGCTTGTTTCTGGCACCAAGAGGAGCAGCGGGACGTTTCCCGTCCGGACGTTGTGCCGCCGGCTCTGCTTTTCCAACATATCGAATCTGGCTCCGCGGCGCCTCCCATGAGTGGCCATCGATCCGCCAAGTCTGTCATTAGAATCGACAGAACGCCGTGTTCTTTGATCTTCTCGCTGCTCGTAGAAATATCAGGGGGGGGGGGCGAGCAAGTTGTAATCTACGATTGATGTGGATGTGAAAACCCTCCAATGCAGGGGGAGGAGGATGGAGATGTTAGTCAGCAGGCCGCATTCTCAACCTGTGTGTGTGTGTGTTTCTCATCGGCCCGTTAGTTCTCATAGCCTCCGTCATCCTCATCGTCATGGTGACGGCGCAGCATCCTTATCACGCCAGGTACTTCCACCGTGACGCACAGTGGGTGGCTGTCTTGTTATGGAGCGTCCCGTACGCCCCCCCCCCCCATATCTATCTATTCCTATAGATATAGGGGGGGGGGGTTCTACCTCACAGGGTAAGGTACGCCGGTCCTAAAAGAAATGCTCGCGGTGCCTCAACCGCACGACTGGCCCTCCCTCCTCTGCGTTGTGCAGAACATCCCGGTGTAATAGCGGCTCGGAGTGATTTATGCGGAAGACCGCCTGCAGGAATCCTTTTTTTTTTCAGGTGATTAAAAGATCAGATCATTTGTCTGTGACGAGACCAACGATGCTGGTGATCGCTCAGGTGGAGGTAAAGGGGGGGGGGGGGGAGTATGGCATTTATAGAAGAAGTTCTCACGGTCTAATGAGCCCAGAGTCAAACTTTACTTTTTAGTAATTTTTGAAGGGCTGCGCTCCACCGCTCGGTGGTTTTCAGACTCCCGGGTGCAGCTCTCGCCTGGTTGTGCCAGGGTGCAGCAGCTCCGTCTGTCAACGCCACGTCCTCCTCCCCCACGTCCCCCCCCCCCATGTCCTCCTCCCCCACGTCCAGACGGCTTTTTTGATCCATCAGCTTCTCTGTGAAGGGAAAAAACATTTTTACTTTTATTCCCGTCAGTACATGGGGGGAAAGGCAAATGCTTTTGCACGATTAGGCATTTTAACACTTTGTTTGTGACTCAGCCATGTGAGCAGCTGCATCATGTACGCCAACACAAGGCCGCGTTGTTCTGCTGGGCACCAGCAAAGCAAATAACAGCTGTTTTTTATTAGGAATAGCATCCAAAAACAAGAAAGTACGCCAAAAAGTTCAGATTGACTGTCCCGGGGCATTTACACATTAATCTACAGTTCATCTTGATTGGTGTCCCAGTGATTGATCGGTCGGTCTTGAGCCGCAGACATGTGAACAGCGTGGTGGAGGAACATGGCGCTGGAAGAGATTTCCATCTATTTCTATGGTTTAGTTATGGCTCATTGCTCATGCCCTTCCCCCGGCGGCCTGTCGGGCTGAGAATAAATCACTCCATCCTCGCAGGTGCCGTTATCGCCTCCCTGAAGACTTTTAGCCTCCATCCTTTTTTTTCTCACAGAAGAGACTTCGCATTTAGTCTGGATGGGGGTGTGGAAAAGTTGCGTTTGCTTTTGGCTCGACAGCGAAAGCTCATTAGTCATTGTGGAGAAGAAGGAGAAGAAAGAAAGAGGAAAAAAAAGCCCCCGGTCCAAATTTCAGAAAATGTAGCTCGTCAAAATACCGATGTTCAAGTCCCCGTAAAAACTGTCTTTCGAAATAAAGCTCCTGCGGCTGCCGACGGGTGCTTTTTGAGTGACAGCGGGCCATTATTACTATCCCCATAGACTTATTATTTCTTCTTCTTCTTCAGGGCCTAACGGGAAACCGTTGGTAAACAAGCGATTTTGAAATCTCCGCGTCTGACCCGCCGCGTCTTCCTCCACGCGCAGCAGCTCTGTGGGACTTCAAAGCCGAGCTGTGCTCAAGACGTTTGTCCACCGCGGGGAGTCTATTGTACGCAGCAAACGGTCTGTTCCCACACAACACCGGGATTTAAGACGACGTGGAGGAAGAGGAGGTGGAGGAGGAGGATGAGGATGCCCCGGGCACACAAGGGGCACAGCGATGGAGGGTGTATGGCAGGGTATGACTGGGTGGTGTGTTTGTACTGTTCCACACGCTGACCTGCCGGCATGATATTGTTGTGCTTTTTTTATTTATATATACACTACCGTTCAAAAGTTTGGTGTCATCCAGACAATTTCGTGTCTTCCATGAAAACTCACTTTTATTTATCAAAATAATTGAAAATTGAATAGAAAATATAGTCAAGACATTGACAAGGTTAGAAATAATGATTAATATTTGAAGTATTAATTTTGTACTTCAAGCTCAAAGGAAGGCCAGTTGTATAGCTTATATCACCAGCATAACTGTTTTCAGCTGTGCTAACATAATTGCATGGGTTTTCTAATCAGACATTAGTCTTCTAAGGCGATTAGCAAACACAATGTACCATTAGAACACTGGAGTGATCGTTGATGGAAATGGGCCTCTATACACCTCTGGAGATATTTCATTAGAAACCAGACGTTTCCACCTAGAATAGTCATTTACCACATTAACAATGTAGAGAGTGTATTTTTGATCAATGTTATCTTTATTGAAAAAACTGTGCTTTTCTTTGAAAAATAAAGACATTTCTAAGTGACCCCAAACTTTTGAACGGAAGTGTATATATTTTTTTGGGGTCATAAGAAGAGGGTGCTCTGTTCTTTGCAGAATCCCTGGGCACCAAATTAAGAGGCATTATCTCTCCTCCTCTTCCTCCTCCTCCTCCTCCATTCCCAACGCACTGCCAGCGGTGACTGGGGACAAAAGTTCTGAAAAAGAAAAGTAAAGTCTCGTAGATGAAGCGCATGCTGTCCGTGTGATCGTGTCGCCAATCATCAGCGTCATTGAAGTCTTTTTTTTCTTCGTTTGAGAACTAAAAGTCCTCAAGAAGTTTGAGGTGTTCTTGCATAATGTACACGTGGTAATATTTTGATGAACTTGCTGATCTCTGAGGATCAAATGTACTGCATCCTGAAGGAAAACTACTTTGTACTTCACTTTATTGATGTCTGAACAAACGAGCTAACAATATCTGAAGTAACAAGACCTCATACATCTGAGAAGAGCTAAAAAAAAAAAACGGATATTGCTCACTTTAGCAATAGCTGTGTTAAATGTTGCATTAGGTCTGTTTTTTCTGGGCCATAAATCAATATTCATTGCTAATGGTAATTTCACACAAATGTCTAAAAGGACAACGTGATGAAGTGAATACCTTTTGGACGAACCTCTAGCGTAAAGCAGACAACCGAGAGGCGGTAATTCTAGTTTTAGCCGGAAGAAACGAGCTAACAGAACCGCAGGGAGGGTTGTTTTTGCGAACGTGAAAGCAAACCTAGCTTTATTTACACATCCAGCTAGCGTTGGCATTCATTCAGAGCTGTTTTTGACCTGAGAAATCCGAGTGTCCCTCTTCTCTCGGCTCCCTTTTGGGGGGCTTTCACACCGTGTAAATGTGTTGAAGCTAATTTAAGACCCGCGTGACACTGTTTCCAAAAGTCTGCTTAATTGGAACGCGCTGTTAGCGAGCTAACTAGCCAGCAGCAAAGAAAAAAAAGCCAACTACCACCTCAGTATATTTGTTTTACTCCCGGTCACTTGGAGCCATACATTAAATGTCTCGCACATTGAAATGTGTGCGTAGCCTTTAGCTGTGTGTGTGTGTGTGTGTGTGTGTGTGTGTGTGTGTGTGTGTGTGTGTGTGTGTGTGTGTGTGTGTGTGTGTGTGTGTGTGTGTGTGTGTGTGTGTGTGTGTGTGTGTGTGTGTGTGTGTGTGTGTGTGTGTGTGTGTGTGTGTGTGTGTGTGTGTGTGTGTGTGTGTGACGCCGCTCCATTGCCCCCGATATCTTCCCCTCTTCTGTGTTTGGCTGTTATCACGCGGCACCAGCCCGGTGCTAGTTGGCCCAGATTCACAGTCCTCTGCTGCCAGAACACCTCCAGAACAAACGGCTACAACAGCGCACAAAGTACACTGGTGTTGATTATGCTAAATGTCAGATACGGTCAGTTTATTCTCAAAGGAAACAATCTGTCATTAAATCAGGAAGTGAAATGTCAGACGGGCTTGTAACCTGATTTAAAGTAACATTATGCAACAATTGTACCTTAAAATAACAGCTTGAAAAAAATTGTGCCGCTACAATGACTTTTAAAATGGCGATTTGCGGCTCCGCCATTGCCATCGAGGGTCTGTGGGGAAATAACTCCGCTATGTAGGATTCTGGAGCCGCCCGATCCGGGGCGGATGTACTAAGACCTGCTTTCTGGCAGTGATTACGCAATGTCATATAGTGCCACTCCACGCTCGCAGCTACAGTATAAGGGTAGCTTTTTTATGTAGCTTTTTGGTGTTGTCAACAATATTGTATTCGATCACACGTACTCCACATTCAAACATTTAGAAAACAACGTATATAGGCTGAAAACTAAATGTTGTCATTCTTTTGGTTATGTTAGCATTCATCTCCGATATCACAATGAATAAAACTATGCAGTCATAATTATGTAAAATCTTTTAATATTCTTACCTTATCGGTTGACATCATTTCTTGGTTTCTGACTTCGTCTGGTCATCAATACAAGTGTATGCGAGGCTGCATCTATCGTAACTGGGTATTTACGACACTGAAGTAAACGTTAAATACCTCCAAAACTGAAGGGGGCGCTAAAAGCGAAAAACTCCAATATGGGCTTTAATCAATTCCCGATGAATAGCGGGTTTGTTCAATTTAGTTAGAACCCAAACAATGCGCCGATATTTATTTATTGGATCGACTATTCAGGCCTTTCTCTGGAGGGCTAAGACGAGCCTCTTGGATAAAAAGAGCCTCGTTTAAACGCGATTAAAACAAATCGGCTCTATTGCATTTGAGGATTGCGGTAAAATCTCATCGGCGTTGCAGCTGTGAAGAAACATCTTTCAGCTCTCCGCCGTGATTAGATTATCGCGATAAACTCCTCCGCTCGCACGTAAAACCAGCAGCTACTCGCTCACATTATTTACACCACGAGGATATGTCGAGTGGGTTTTGTTGCAGGAAGAGAAATTGGCGGTCGGGATGTCTCGACGCCGCTCGTCGTACCTGTTCCCTCATCGTCGTTGTCGGAGTACCCCAGGTGATCCACGCCTCGTGGCTTCTGGAGGCTCTCGTGGTTTGATCGGTAACGGCTGAGTGGCTCGTGACAGGACGTCGGTGTTGTTGTGCTCGTTTTCCTTTTTGGAGAACGAACGCACACGAGAGGCGTCGGGGCAGAAAACTGAGTTTTTAATCAAGTCATCAGCCCAATTACTGCTATAGTACTCTGTCATTCGTCAAGACGCCTACAGGCTTCTTTCTGTACTGCAAGAAGCTGGATGGAGTCCAACTGGCCGCCTATTTGGAGCAGTAGCATATAGTTTTTTTTCCTTCTTTTTTCTAACTTCAAGAAGGGGATTGTGGGAGGTGTGTGTGTGAACATTCGCAGCTCAAGTGTGAAGTTGGTTAAACATTTTCACAATAATAAGAGTTTTTGCTTCCTTTTTGTTTTCTAGATACAGCGGAAATACAAAAACAAATGTTTGTTTTTGTGAAAAAAGAAGAGAAACAGATTTGTCGACGATGTATTCCTCCGGTGCTGGAGAAGTGCGGAGAAAAGAAAAAGGGAATTGCGAAATGAACGAAGATTTCATCCACTATCAAAGGAAGTCTCCAACGGCAACATGTAAATTGCCTTTCATCGCTATCGCTGAAAGGCAATTTTAAAGCACTTTGCGACTTCATGTTACTTCACCTTTGTACTCACTGAGGTAGTTTCAAAACCTTTTTCTACAGAATGGCATCACAGATGAATTTTCAATATCGATTTATTCTTTAAAAATGTCTATATTGAGCTTTTAATTTTAATTTTAATGGCATTTACGTCATTACCACATTAACTACTCCAACGACTAAATGTCACACTTCCATAATGGACCTCATAGGACACATTAAAACAATGAAAGGTTAATATTGAAGTAATAGAGGCTGAGATAATCTGACTTCCTCACGCACTCTTTACCCTGCATGCTTGGTTAATGCAGAGTTTGTATTTTTAAAACCCAAACTGAGAAAACCCACATTCCATCATCGGGGTCATTTAGAGAGCGCCTGCCAGAGCCTCAGATTACATCACACGACTCGTATTCACCAGTGAAGCCAATGCGGAAGCGCTTTAAACTTGCATTCTTACTAATGGCCAACAGGGGGCGACTCCTCTACTTGCAAAAAGAAGTCTGATTCTCGCTTTATTTATCTATTCATCACCACCACTGGTACTTTAACCCTTTTTACCTTCGCATTGAAAATGCGGAAAGTTATGTTTTGATCGCCGTGTATTTATTTATTTATTTATTTGTATACGTTTTACTCGCATAACTCAAAAAGTATTAAACCGAATCGCATTAAATTTGGTGGGATGATTGGTTATTATCCGGGGACCATTTGATTAGATTTTGGGATCGATCGGGTCAAAGGTCAAGGTCACGAAAAGGTCTAAATCTTCTTTTTACCATAGCGCGGTCAATTCTTATCCAATTGGCATGCAACTAATGCCAAAATGTTCATAATTCAATGCCCAATCTTGTGATATGCGAAGGTATGCGCTCTACCGAGTGCCAGTTCTAGTTTAATGTGTTTTCAGTTCATTAATTGTGACAAAAATACAAGATGGCGATGGACATAATGGCGAACTCGAGGCTTATCGATGCCGTCTATGACGTTCACTCAAAATCGTTGCTATGTTGCTTGCTTTTTGGGACGACAGCACTTTTGTATTTTTGGATTGAATAAATATTGCATCCTCTCGGAGGCCACGAGCTACACTTTTGACTTTTTAAAGTTTTGTGTTCCCCCCCAAAAGTTCCATTGGAACGAAACTCTCCAACTCTCAAAAAGTACTTTTTCATCTCAACCAGGATCAACATTACTGTTTCATGCCTCTTTTTTGTTTGTTTTCATTACAGCTTTACTTAAAAAACATTTTTTTACAGGATCTGTGCACATCAATCAATGTCTCTGTTATTCTGCCCGTGTCGGCCAGCTGGTGTCGAGCTGCACTCCCTTGAGTTGGTAGTTTGTTGAAAACAACATTTCATCTCCGTGGGCCTCATTTGGGATTTCCCCTCTTTCTCTTCTCTTTTTTTATTTATTAATTTTTTTAGACTTTGACTGGAGCTACTTCTGGCTGTGGAGTCGCTTCTTGGACTACATGCAGTGCGTGCTGGCCTTCACGCTGATGGCGGCCTACGTCACCTACCTCTTCCTGGACTCGGCGCTGTTCGTGGAGAGCCTGGGCTTCCTGGCCGTCTTCACCGAGGCGATGCTGGGCACGCCGCAGCTCTACTGCAACTATCAGAACAAGTCCACGGAGGGCATGAGGTACGGATGTGTTGCACCCTTCAAACCAGACGTTCAGAAACACGCCGTTCTTCGGTTATTGCAACTTTTATTTCACAAGTTCCCGGTTGAAACAAGCTTTCGTTGTTTTGTCTTCAGTCTGCATACCGCAACTCGCCCTTCACACACCCCTCTCTTAAAGAGAAAGTGCTCCTGACCTTAAGGCACTCCTCTCTTAAAGAGAAAGTGCTCCTGACCTTAACACACTCCTCTCTTAAAGAGACAGCGCTCCCGTCGTGTCCTTCACACAACCCTCTCTTAAAGAGACAGCGCTCCTGCCCTTCGCACACCACTCTCTTAAAGAGACAGCGCTCCTGACCGTAACACACCCCTCTCTTAAAGAGACAGCGCTCCTGCCCTTCGCACACCACTCTCTTGAAGAAACAGCGCTCCTGACCACACCCCTCTCTTAAAGAGACAGCACTCCTTTCCTTCACACAACCCTCTCTTAAAGAGACAGCATTCCTGCCCTTCACACAACCCTCTCTTAAAGAGACAGCGCTCCTGCCCTTCACACACCACTCTCTTGAAGAAACAGCGGTCCTGACCACACCCCTCTCTTAAAGAGACAGCACTCCTTTCCTTCACACAACCCTCTCTTAAAGAGACAGCACTCCTTTCCTTCACACAACCCTCTCTTAAAGAGACAGTGCACTCTCTTCCAAAGGGTCAACAAGCACAGGTGATCAACACTCAAACATAAAGAACAACTCATGAATGAACTTAAATACACATTTAAAGTAAATTATTTAAAAAATGCACACAGTTGTATTAAATCAGTAAGATATATATATCATAACGTATTTCAGGATGCTACAGATGAAGTACAGACATCTGTGAGTTGACTGGGCGGGGAAGTGGAACGTTATATATTGAGTACAAGCACAAAGCAGGAAACGTGTATTTATCGAGGCCAACTTAGCTTCACGTCGTATTCAGATTCGGCTTTTGCAAAAGGTCTCTCCTCGTTTTCAACTCTCTGAAGACAACACTCTGAAAAAGTCAGCGTTGCTTCTTTTTTCCTTCAACTATTTGGGCTGTGACTATCATTTAACCGTCAAGATGTAAATCAAAACGGAGCGCGTCGCATCCTCGATTTAATGATAATGTCTATTTATCCCTGAAGAGTACCGTTTTATTTACGAGCGCCACTTCCTGTGTTTCACCGGCGCGCTCGCCTGTGAGCGATGGCTCCAGATTACACTGTCTCGCATATGATTATTACCCGCCGACATATGCTTATTAAGTATTTCTGGCACCTGTCGAACAAGAAGTAAGGACGGGGCCTCCTGACAGCCGTTTATTACGCCGACATGACAATTAACCTTCTGAAAAAATCAATATGATAATGAGGTGTTCCGGCTCAGCTGTATCTGCTTGCTGGTGTATCATTTTTAGCTCGTAAATGTTGATTAGCGTCACATCTCAGGCTGTAATTAGGGGTGTTGACGTAAAATAGATTTTCAAGGGCATATACAGTTTCAAGATGTCGAGTCGAGCCCTGTAAAACTGCTTCTTTTTAAAAAAAAATAGTGCACGTAACTTTTAAGTGTAGAGCAGTCACTCAATGGAAAAAGCAATGGATTAACGAAGACCCAACAGCAACTCAGGATTAGAATCCGATGGGTCAAAGAAATGTCACAAAGACAAATGTTGAAGTTGTAAAAAAGTATTTCAAAACATGAAACTGATGATGTATTGAGTTTAAGATTCTCCACACGCAGGCCTGATTTTAAAAAGCTTTCTGGCTGTGTTCGTCCTCTCCCCCGACGCCGTCTCAATACGGGCTTATTATAGGAGGAAGTCGGATGGGAGTCGGATGGATTTTGCGATTTAGTGTATCTGACTTCTTGTGTGTGGCCTTATTGGTCAGTTGTTTTATCCTTGGTCCCAGAAAGCATTTCAACAAACCCTCCGGACACATTTTTTGTAAACATGGTTAGACATAAATATGTTTTTTTTGTGCTTGCAGTGCATTCTGGTCTACTCGGCTCCTGTAGAAGCAGAATTTACTGCGAATGCCACTTCCTCGATCAATTTCTTCCCGTCTGATTTTTGAAGTTTGTAGAAAAAGCTTATTTTTTTGTGTTTATTCTGAACTCCTGACAAAAAGAAATGTATTGATATTTTAGAAAGAGCCCAAACATGTTCTGCTGCCGAACCCGAGCGTAGGAAGTATCGTGTTGTCTCTATTCAACCCGTAACCCTTGGGCACAAACTCACGAGCACCACAGCGGATGCAGAAGTACAGGACAAATTGCCCAATAATGTTTTCCCGTCTTTCACAGTATTTTTGTCTTTATTATTATTTTCACAGCAAGGTTTCAAAATGAAAATCTCTGAACAGCGAACACTCCTTTTAGCAGACGTACAACAGAAGAGTGTTCCATTAGTCCAAAAGCTAGAATTTATTGGAAAAAAACTACACAACAATTTCCATATTTTGTACTATGTTTTTTTCTTTTCTTCATGTAATCTATATTTAATTGGCGTTTCACCTTTAAAAAAAAAAATTCTACCTAGCCCCAAAACAGTTTGTCCATAAATACAAATACTAAATGACATTTAGACAACCACACCGAAAAGTGATGACATCATCGAATATGATGACAGCCTAATTAGAAAACCTCCATAAAAGCTTTTCTTGTAAAAATGTTTAAGAAAATGACATTAAATTTAAAAAATAAAAATAATGAAAAGGATTTTTGGTATCGTTGAAATGTGGATGTATAAAATCTCACAATATGAAGCAGGATGTTCGGGAGCAAACGGTGAGGCGGCGGGTATCAGTGAGATAAACGTGGGCTTGTTGACACGCCATGCATGTGCAGAGGCAACACATTGAACGGCGATACGACAACAAACAACAAAAAATAATATTATTTATTTTACATCGTTTCAATTACTTTAATCTCCAAATGCAATAATTATGTAATTTCTGTGATGCACAGATACAGCTACAGTGGACTGTATCTTATGTAATATACATTTTCATGTTAAGCGCCATGTGAGGTTTTTTTAAGGCCAAACAAAAGGAATATATTATGTTTGTATTTTTGCAAATGTAGCCAAATTTAATAAGAATATCTGCAATAGCCAGCCGCTATGAATCACGCTGCTAACCGGCGTCTTATTGTGGCGGTGCGTTTGGTCCGAGGAGGACGTTGTCATCTCCAGGTCTGTTTATTGTTTGTGTCCCTCTGTTCACAACCTGTTGAGCCTGGCAGGCTGTTGCTAGGTTACTTTACCTCCGCACTCCGTTCAAGGTTTGTGTGTGTCTGTGTGTGTGTGTGTGAAAGGAAAACATCTTTTAAATTGTGGATGTTTTTGCCTTTTGAAGTGCAATTTTTCAAAGCAAAGGCTGGTGTTTTATGTTGTGAGCGGACAGAAGATCATGTTTGTGTTCCCGCTGAGGGACGCTGAGGCAATGTTCAAAACAGTCTGTCTGTAAGTACTGGTCCCTGCCTCCTAAGTACTGGTCCCTGCCTCCTAAGTACTGGTCCCTGCCTCCTAAGTACTGGTCCCTGCCTCCTAAGTACTGGTCCCCGCCTCCTAAGTACTGGTCCCCGCCTCCTAGATACTGGTCCCTGCCTCCTAAGTACTGGTCCCCGCCTCCTAAGTACTGGTCCCTGCCTCCTAAGTACTGGTCCCCGCCTCCTAAGTACTGGTCCCTGCCTCCTAAGTACTGGTCCCTGCCTCCTAAGTACTGGTCCCTGCCTCCTAAGTACTGGTCCCTGCCTCCTAAGTACTGGTCCCCGCCTCCTAAGTACTGGTCCCTGCCTCCTAAGTACTGGTCCCCGCCTCCTAAGTACTGGTCCCTGCCTCCTAGATACTGGTCCCTGCCTCCTAAGTACTGGTCCCTGCCTCCTAGATACTGGTCCCTGCCTCCTAAGTACTGGTCCCTGCCTCCTAAGTACTGGTCCCTGCCTCCTAAGTACTGGTCCCCGCCTCCTAAGTACTGGTCCCCGCCTCCTAAATACTGGTCCCCGCCTCCTAAGTACTGGTCCCTGCCTCCTAGATACTGGTCCCTGCCTCCTAAGTACTGGTCCCCGCCTCCTAGATACTGGTCCCTGCCTCCTAAGTACCGGTCCCCGCCTCCTAAGTACTGGTCCCCGCCTCCTAAATACTGGTCCCTGCCTCCTAAATACTGGTCCCTGCCTCCTAGATACTGGTCCCCGCCTCCTAAATACTGGTCCCCGCCTCCTAAATACTGGTCCCCGCCTCCTAAGTACTGGTCCCTTCCTCCTAGATCAGGCCTCTTCAACTAGCGGCCCGCGGGCCGCATGCATGCGCCTGAGCAGGTTAACTCTGGCCCAGCACTCTCCCTCTTCCCCCCCGTCATCAATTCTTCTCGGCTCGCGCTCTCTCTCACCGTCACCCCACAATCCTTCTCGGCTCGCGCCTCACTAGCCCCCGTCAACAATCCTTCTCGGTTCGCGCGCGACTCACTAGCATCCCCGTCAACAACTCATCAATATTCTGTGCGGCCCTCACACCCCCTGTGATTTTCTTATTCGGCCCACTCGCTACTGAAGTTGAATAGCCCTGTCCTAGATACTGGTCCCTGCTTCCTAGATACTGGTCCCCGCCTCCTAAGTACTGGTCCCTTCCTCCTAGATACTGGTCCCTGCCTCCTATATACTGGTCCCCGCCTCCTAAGTACTGGTCCCTGCCTCCTATGTACTGCTCACTGCCTCCTCAGTCCTGCTCACTGCCTCCTCAGTCCTGCTCACTGCCTCCTAAGTACTGCTCACTGCCTCCTAACTCCTCACTGTCTTCCCTGAGTGACGGTTGAAAGAAAATGGTTTCACACAAATATGTGAACGTCGCCTCTTCCATTCAAATTAGTATTCCGAGGGAAATTAAAATGAGTAAATAATTTAGTGTAATTAAGTTTTCTACAGTAAATTATAATTGTGGCCTCGCGCACGTCTTCTTCTTCTTCTTCTTCGGCATGTTTACACGGCGGCATTGTTCCATGTCGGCCAGTAGCAAAGCAGTTTTTAATAATTAAATATGGATCGCGTTGTTCGGTGGGCAGGGTGACGAGGCGTTTGCCCCCTAGTGGACATAGCTGAAGGTGCTTGATGCTCATTGGCTCCTCCGTTGACCTCCCCGATGCCGTTTGGGCTCTCGGCTGTTTGCATTAAAGTGATAATAAAGCATTAGTCACTAGCCTGTCAAACGCTTCCTTCTACTATACACATCTTTTTCTTTGTAATTAAGTTTTTACGTCCCTCAGTGTCCATCATACTGCCTTTCAACTTTTGACGTTCATACAATAACAAGCGGGGCAGATTGACGACCCTGGAGTCGATCGCGTTGTCATCGCGAACCCACAACTGGGCAACTTGACCTCGATTCTGGCATCAAAGAAACATTGTGTTATTATTATCAGTATAAAAAAGAAAGGAATAAGTAAGTTGACAGTGTTGTATCCTCAGCGGCCCGATGTGGATGCTCAGATTTCAGACGTTGGATATATTATTTATTCCTTGTATTTTTTTAATTTTCAATGTTTTTGTTTACAAGACAAACTACTCGCGGATAGCAACTCACTGAGAAGTTAATTATTTACCGACTGCGTGCGCGCGTGTTTAAATTTCTTCTTTTTTTAGTTCACTGTCCCATATTTTACCTGAAGAGCAGCGACCTCGTCCGTCTCTGTGCCTTTAAAAAGCGACGCAGCTTTTATTGTGTTGTGCTTCCTTTTCGGGAGAAAGAAAAGGACATTAAAGAGGGTCATGATCCATTTGAATTGACAACAACACATTTGAACCAAAGGAAGTGTCCCTGCTGCTGGCTGTGATGTTTATAATCTTTTTAATTTTTCTCCATTTTTAGCATCTTTTTCAGTGTCAATTGAGATACTTTAGGAATTTTTATTTGGAACCAATTAAAATCGTCTCAGCCAGCGCAACTTTTAATATTGGAAGACGGATATTAGGCCAGATTTAAAGGTGTGTGTGTGTGTGTGTCTTGGTGACATGTTTTTGTGTCAATAGTTGACGGGCTGCACCTATTATTAGATGGTCCCCAGATTGGGGATCCAGAGGTTCGTTCTGACGCTGTCCAGCTCGCCGTAAAACAAAAACACAAAAAACGCTCGCCGACAAACATGAAGACGGGACGCCGCCCACCGCGGCCCTAAAAGGCTCGCGGCGTTGAGCTGCATGCAGTATGCGAGATAAGAGTGCCAGAGCCTTATTTAGCCTGCGGGCTGCTGCGCACACACACACACACACACACACACACTGGGGTGGATCTGTATTGACTGGGCCGTCACCCCTGTGGCCGTGGAACAGAGCAGCTCTGACTCCCTGCAACAGATCCACCCCTGTGTGTGTGTGTGTGTGTGCGTGCGGGGGGGGGCTTCCTTTGCTACCAGGATTTGAAACTGAATCAATTTTGTTTCTGTTTGTTTCGGGTGACATTTTGGCCCTGGGAGTGAAATCTTTATCTTTATCGGAAAAAAACCGCCTCTGGGTTTTGTCTCCCAAAATTTAATTGCACATAACTCCGAGACGCACGAAGACACGCTCATCAACGCGTGATCTTCTAAAACATCTCAAACTAGAACGGGCACTCGGTAGAGTGCATACCTTCGCATATCACAAGATTGGGCATTGAATTATGAACATTTTGGCATTAGTTGTATGCCAATTGGATACAAATTGGCCGCGCTATGGTAAAAAGAAGATGTTGACCTTTTCATGACCTTGACCTTCGATCCCAAAATCTAATCAAATGGTCCCCGGATAATAACCAATCATCCCACCAAATTTCATGCGATTCGGTTTAATACTTTTTTAGTTATGCGAGTAACACGCATACAAATAAATAAATAAATACACGGCGATCAAAACATTACCTTCCGCATTTTCAATGCGACGGTAATAAATGTACTCATAATGTCCGCCGTGTATAAGACAGAAGAGACCGAACGCACGGCGAGCATCAAACGGCCGATCTCGGCAAATATTTGCGCACAGTGATGAATAGTTTTCATTCAACATCCCCCACGTTGAATCCAGTGTCTTTAAAACCAGATTATTTGACAGTAATGTTCTCTCTTTTCTTTACTCGACGCGTCTTTCCATCGATCTGTTTTTTGTGTTTCTGTTGCAATCCGTCTCCTTCAGAGAGCAACTTCCTGTCTCAAGGCGGGGGCGGCGTTCACTTCGGGAAGTGAACTCCGGTCTCCCAAATAATTTACCTCTGAACTCCCGGCAACCCACCCCAGATTTTAAGTTTTGTTTTTTGAGCAGGTGCTTCATGACTCTCTCCTCTCCCTCCATCAGCCGCTCTCTGCCGTGGCGTCTTTTTTGGAAACGTCTGAATCCTCAGATCGGCTGCAGAGAGACGATGAGAAACAGGAAGCACAAACATCTGGTTATTAAAACGATTCATTATCACATCGATCTCTTCGTCTGGTCCAGCCTCCACTTCTCCTCGCTTCCTCTCCTCGCTTCCTCTCCTCGCTTCCTCTCCTCGCTTTCTCTCCTCACTTTCTCTCCTCGCTTCATCTCCTTGCTTCCTCTCCTCCTCTCCTCGCTTTCTCTAATTCGCTTTCTCTCCTCGCTTCCTCTCCTCACTTTCTCTCCTTTGCTTCCTCTCCTCGCTTCCTCTCGCTTTCTCTTCGCTTTCTCTCTCCTTCCTCTCCTCACTTTCTCTCCTATGCTTCCTCTCCGCCTTCCTCGCTTTCTCTAATTCGCTTCCTCTCCTCGCTTTCTCTCCTCGCTTCCTCTCCTCACTTTCTCTCCTTTGCTTCCTCTCCTCGCTTCCTCTCCTCGCTTTCTCTCCTCGCTTTCTCTCCTCGCTTTCTCTCCTCGCTTTCTCTCCTGGCTTCCTCTCCTCGCTTTCTCTCCTCGCTTTCTCTCCTCGCTTCCTCAACTAGCTTCCTCTCCTCGCTTTCTCTCCTTTGCTTCCTCTCCTCGCTTTCTCCTCGCTTCCTCTCCTAGCTTTCTCTCCTAGCTTTCTCTCCTGGCTTCCCCTCCTCGCTTTCTCTCCTTTGCTTTCTCTCCTCGCTTCCTCTCCTCACTTTCTCTCCTTTGCTTCCTCTCCTCTCGCTTTCTCTCCTCGCTCTAATTCCCTCTTTCTCTCCTCACTTTCTCCTCGCTTTCTCTCCTAGCTTTCTCTCCTCGCTTTCTCCTCTTTCTCTCCTTTGCTTCCTCTCTCCTCCTCCTGCTTCCTCTCCTCGCTTCCTCTCCTCGCTTTCTCTCTCGCTTCCTCCTCGCTTTCTCTCCTAGCTTTCTCTCCTCGCTTCCTCTCCTGGCTTCCTCTCCTCGCTTTCTCTCCTCGCTTCCTCTCCTCGCTTTCTCTCCTCGCTTCCTCTCCTCGCTTTCTCTCCTCGCTTCCTCTCCTCGCTTTCTCTCCTAGCTTTCTCTCCTCGCTTCCCCTCCTCCTCCTCTCCTTTCTTCCTCTTCCTCTCCTCCTCTCGCTTCTCTCCTCGCTTCCTCTCCTCGCTTTCTCTCCTAGCTTTCTCTCCTAGCTTTCTCTCCTGGCTTCCCCTCCTCGCTTTCTCTCCTTTGCTTCCTCTCCTTCGCTTTCTCTCCTTCGCTTCCTCTCCCCGCTTCCTCTCCTCGCTTTCGATCCTCGCTTTCTCTCCTCGCTTTCTCTCCTCTCCTCCTCTCCTCGCTTTCTGTCCTCTCCTCCCCCCCTTCTGGGGTGGCTTTAGCTCAGTGGGGTAAGAGGGCCGTCCTTCAAAGGTGCGGGTGGGTCCCCGCCTCCGCTCTCCCATTAGCTGCAAGTCAAAGTGTCTTGAGCAGGCACTGAACCCCAGTTGCTTCCCCGCGCTCACTGCAGCCCACTGCTCCTTAATAACTAAGGATGGGTTAAATGCAGAGAACTAATTTCCCCTTGGGGATTAATAAAAGTGTATATTTATTTATTATTATTTATTTACACTCGTCTGGGAGGAGGTGATGAGTTAGTAGCCAGACATGTTCGCCCTCCCTGCCTTGCTTCTTGTTCGAGGAACTAAAACCCGGTGAAACTGGCCTTGTTCCAACCAGGAATAATCCGGCCTCTTGCATCATGACCTGCAGATAGACATCGTGACAACTCGAGGAAGAAGAGAACGAGGACGGTAGGAAGGGGAGGGGGGGGGGGCATCGAGAAGCGAAGGAGCTGGTGGGAAGATGAATAGACAAGGAGAAAGAGAAGTTCTTTTGAGAGTGGGTTTATATGACGTAAAAAAAAAAAAAGGATGGGAGAATGGAAACTCGATGGAAGAGTCAGAGACGCTGCAGGGAGAGACGAGTGAGGAACGAGGATGAGGGGGAAACTGCAAGGTTTGCATTAATGTGCCTTACACTCGGCCTGCCGGGGACACTCGATTACTTCTCATCCATCTTCTTTTTTTTTATAGAGGTTTTACAGAAATGCGGGGAATCTGCAAAACGCAGATTAATGGTGTTTTCCTCTGGCGTCGAACCCCTCCTCGTTTCTCCACGCAGCTTTCGTTCTCCTTCCAACTTTAAGAGACTCGTTTTTATTCCGGTGCCTTACAGCCGAGACGATCCACAGGGGGAACGTCAGAGATGAAGTCACGATGTGGTCGACGCCGCCGTGGATGAGTCGCTGTGACCTCATTACGAGATTTAAAGCTGGGGTTGATCTTTGGTACCTCTGGCGGAATAATACAATAAATATAAAAATGCCCTGAACATTAATATCTGTTCAGGAGAACGGGCAGGAAACGGACTAGATGGGTCCTTCCATTCATTTTTAATTCATGAATGAATCTCACATGGATGTGAAATATATATATATATATATATATATATATAGATATAGTTAAAAGCATGAGCATTAGAATCTGTGTCGACCAAAGCGTCAACATATTTTAAAAACTAAATGAGTACGCTAATCGCCACGGCGACGGGACGCCGAGCGCCGATTCTCCACTTTTGGCCCTTTTTGCTGGAGAGCATGTAAAACGCCGCGCTGCGGGGGGCGGGGGCGTTCATGTTAGGTTTGCAACCTATATTTTATAATCTATAATTGTGTGTTGCAGCATTATGGTTTCCCCCCCCCCCTAAAGAAATAATAACAGCCCCGGATCCAAAAGTAGGAGGACAGGGCCGTCCCTCGGGTTTATTCTAGGAGTTCTCGCTTCACCCCTGTACTAAAGAGATGGATTAGCATTTTTCCTTTTAGGAGCACAACGCTTCTTTTTTTTTTTAAAGACCACAGATTGAGAAAACAGCTCAACAACAAGTGTTCCCCGCACACTTACCACAGGTATCATGTGGAAGGAGGTGAAGAGATGCATATTCACTGCCTTCTCTCACCCGTATGCGTTGGGTTATCCTGCATCTTGGGTTGTACACACTCTATAAATTTAAGTCGCACTCGGCTCAGTGTAAAAACACTTTTTTTTAAAGCCTCCCACAAAGCGTATTCAAATAGTGCCGAACAGCCAACCCGGGCGAAAGGATTCCAAAGGTCTGGGCTTGTGTTGTAGGCAGGTAGCACATCTGAAGACTCCTGTGTGTGAGCACTGAAGGTTGCGTCGGCGCTCGCTGCCTTTTTCATTGCCAACAAAAAGTTTACGGAAAAAGAAAACCGCAGGAGTGTAGATGTGTGCGTGTTGACGCGGACTTTTCGAGCCGATGCATCCCCCCCCCCAGTGCAGTGTCTATTTCTGGAGAGTATGACATATAGAAACGTTTGTGTTTTGGACCCTGGGGTGGGGGGGCGACTTGGTTAATAATAGTAATAATTCAGACTTCTATAGCGCTTTTCTAAATGCCCAAAGATGCTTTACAGGGAACAAGAGACAAACGGAACAAAACGAAGAGAAAGCAGACAAGACGAACAAACAGGAACAGTAACGTGAAGAGAGGAACACAAACTGGGGAAGCTGTATGAGTCGTATCGGGGTCAGGGATGAGCAGGTGAGAGCGAGTTGGAAGAGGTGTGTTTTGAGGGCTTGCTTAACCCTCCTGTTACCTTTAGGGTCAATTTGACCCCATTCAATGTTTAATGTCGGTGTTCTTTGGGGTCAATTTGACCCCAGGCTGTTTTTCACTGTGTCAAACATATAAGAAATATCAACTTTTTTATATATTTAAAGGGCTATTTAGCTAGTCAACAAACAAACATAAAGTACCTCACACTTAAACTTGGGAAACAATATTAATTCAAATAATTTTCTGGAGGTTTTAATTGCTGGGGTCAAATTGACCCCGAGGGTAAAATATGTCAGTAAATATAAAGGTAACAGGAGGATTAAACATTGAATGGGGTCTCTTCTCTGCCTTCCCCGAATCACATCAGCGCGTTTCCCCCCCCCCCCCCCCATTTTAAAGTCGTTCCGCGGATCGCCTCGTGAGCCCACTGCGCTGTGAACCGGAGACGCTCTTTTATTTAGGAACGTGCCTCAGGATGTCGAGTTGATGAGGAGCTTGAATCTGAGAAGATTCATTATTGAGATTTCCCATGGTTGTTCTTGTGGCACATCCGCTGTTCGCTTCTTGGCGTCGGTGCCGTTTGCTCATTCACCTGAGCTCCAGGTAACCAAAGATATGTCTTTTATGTCTATTCCGGACGCATTAGACTCTAGAGCAAAGATGTGAATTCCGAGGGGAAATATTTGGAACCACATGAATCATGTCTGTGAAACGTAGAGATGAAGCAATCTGTTAAATATTACATTTCTGTGTGTTCTTATATTCTTTATTTTTATTACTTCCATTAGCGAGAGCTCTCAGCAACTTTGGCCTGCGGGAGACTCGCGATTATAAAAAACAGAACTGAGTAATTTGACCGTTGTTCTTGTCACAGTTTAGCTCCACGCCTTCCTTTTTGTAGGAGTTGTTTTCATCCTGTCACTAAGTATCATGTCATTCCAGATCCTGCTTCCCATCTCGTCAGTCCAACTCCCCTCACCTGCCTCCGATCACCTCGTTAGTCCCTCATTCCCTTCACCTGGTCCTCACGCCCTTCTCACCTGCCTCTGATCACCTCGTTAGTCCCTCATTCCCTTCACCTGGTCCTCAAGCCCTTCTCACCTGCAGCCCATCCCCTCATTAGTCCCTCACTATTTAGCTCCCTCACTTCCACTTGTCCTCTGCCAGATTGTCTTGTGTTTTCGTGCCAAGTTCTCCAGCGTTATTAGAGTATATTCCTGACCTGCCTGCCTGCCCTGACCTCTGATTCTCTGCCCCGCCCCTTTTTTGACTTGTTTGCTTCTTCGACTGATTTCCCGGTTTTGACCCAGCCTGTTTTCAACTAAAGACTTTCATCTTTGTTACTCCTGTCTGAGTCGTGCTTTTGGGTCCACTCTAATAGCACCGTGACAGTTCTAATCCTCTGATCCTTTGATTCTTCTATTCATCGTTCATAACGTTCCTGATTTTTCATCCATTCATTTAGTTTAATCGACCACTGCATCTGTACTTAAAGGCGTAGTTCGTCATCGCTCTTATTTTGAAGTCACCGACACTTAAAAATACAAAAGGAACTCCATGATGGACTGTGCACATAAAATGTCACAATGATGAGTTGAGTGCCGTTAATGAGTTTTAATGAAGGACGTTCATCATCCCTCTTCTCCCCCCCCCCCCCCTCCCCCCAGCATCAAGATGGTGCTGATGTGGACGAGCGGCGACACCTTCAAAACCGGCTACTTCCTGCTCACCCAGGCTCCCGTGCAGTTCTGGATATGCGGCCTGCTGCAGGTCTTGGTGGACTTCACCATCCTGTTCCAGGTGTACTACTACAGCCGCTACCCGCAGAAACCCGCGTCGCACACCGTGTCCCACACCAGCAGCGCCAAAGCCCTCTGAACGCCGCCGGGTGACGTCGACGGAGTGGAGCCGCGGACACGTGTAAACAAACGGGAGCGCCAACGCACCTCGAGATGATGCAGGCTCGCCCTCACGTATCGACACACACACACGCACGAATGAGGCATGCGTATACACACTTGAGGCATGAACTTGGCGTCTGCAGCCGAACCCAAAAGGACGCTCGCTCCAAACAAACTCAAATCCTCTTTTTTTGCTTTTTAAATTTTTTTATTTGACCCCACAGACGTCTCCTCGAGGCCACAGACCACACGCCTGTGATTTTTTTTTTTTTTTTTGTGGAACGCAGACTTCCGAAAAGAATATATCCTTGAGTCGTCAACCCGTGCATGCGGAGAATATTATGCACAAAGTAAATGACTGCAGACGCACACACTGGAATGTGTGTGTGCTCGAGGACGAGCTCGAGTTGCAACACACACGTAGGACTCGATCCTAAAAAAAATCACCTTAACAGACAACATTACTGAATGTACAACATGGTATTTGTTATACGTGTGGTCCCCAACGCAGTGGAGGAATGCTGGTCAGTCCACCGCTGGTTGGACAGATGGCCGGTCACACGGGCTGAGTGGCGTTACCGGAGAAACCGCATCGCCGCTCTACTTACAAACACACTTTAACGCACGGTGGGGAAAAAAACCCCAAAGACTGGAAGATGCATTTTATCGGCTTTTTTAAAAAGGGAAAAAAACGATACAGGTTGGCGGCGACGGAGCGATGAGGTCATCGTCTGGAGGGCCGTCGTCTGTGTTTTAAAAAAAAGCCAACGGCGAGATTTTTTTATAGCGACGCCGTCGATGGCGTTTGTAGATCTTCGTATTCGCGCCAAAGGAGTCGGTGTGCGTTGAGGGTAAACTGAAGGTCACGGTGCGGACGACGAGGTGCAGGTGCGACAATAGCGTCCGTCGGAACGGAAGAACGGTTACTATTGACGACAGAAATTACAGCCAAATTATACTTTTAGTGCTTTCTGTTTTTTTGTTGTTGCAGATTTTATATTTCTGACTATTGCATCTTCACTTCCCATCGCGACTGAAGTGTTTTATTTATATTGAGAAACGCCAAAACACGCCCCTCCCCCCCGCTATCCACACTCGCCAGAAATGAATTTCCCGTTCCGAAGAGAATGGATATATATTTGTTTGTATTATTATTGTTATTGTGGGGGATGCCAAAAGCAGGAGGTGAACTGTGAACTGTGTCCCAGAGCAGAGCGGACTCCTCAGCCTCACGTCCCAGGTTCTTGTTCCACATATTCATTTCCTTGCTCCTCAATATGCAGACGCCTTTGGTTCCTCGGTTGGAGGGTGAGCTCCGTGTTGTGTAAACAGCTGTTTACTCCCCCTGTGTATTCTGCGCTGAACCTTTACATGCCAGTGTAAGACGACGCGTGCTTCCCGTTGTTTGGGTACTGCGAGGCGCCTGATGGGATCCTGTTGCGCTCGACAGGATCAACGGGACCTCAGTTTCACTTTATTTACTCTTATCATTCCATGCGTTTCAACTTTTTTTTACTTTTGTATCATTGCGGCCATTCATTTTCACATCGCAGTTATTCCCACCACATAAACGGCGATTTCGTGCATTCTTTTTATCCGTGTTCATGTACCAAAAACATATAATTACAGTATGTTTTTTTTTTTACCACGTTACAGTGTTGGTATTGTCGTACGTCTTCAATAACGACTGAAATCCATCGGCGCTTGTTTATGAAACGCCGAGACGCCCAATCGTGACAATAAAGAGGAAGCGGCGAGAGATCCACGAGTCGTGTTTTGTTTGCGTGCGGACGGCGAGCGGCGGGCGTCATCGCCGGCTCTGCCAACCGTCACCTGTCAGAGGAGGACGAGCCGCAGGCGAGGGCCGTCTTTGGGCATTCGCCACGGAGTCGTGAGCACGTCCTCCGTCACGAGACCAGACGGCTTTGGAAAGAATTATTAATGTGGGTTTATAATGTGTGCTTAAAAAAAAAAATTCTTCCACTGTGTCGTTAATGGAGACCGTCTCTAGGACTGTAGATTTGACTTAAATAATGCATCGGTTGTACTTTTATTTATTTGTATGCAAGTTGTCCTTTTAACCCTCCTGTTACCTTTAATGTCGGTGTTCTTTGGGGTCAATTTGACCCCAGGCTGTTTTTCACTGTCAAACATATAAGAAATATCAACTTTTTAAAATATATTTAAAGGGATATTTTGGTAGTCAACAAACAAACATAAAGTACCTCACACTTAAACTTGGAAAACAATATTAATTCTAATAATTTTCTGGAGGTTTTAATTGCTGGGGTCAACGTGACACCAAGGGTAAAATATGTCAGTAAATATAAAGGTAACAGGAGGGTTAAACATTGAATGGGGTCAAATTGACCCTAAGGCAACAGGAGGGTTAAGGTGCCAAACTAAAATCTAAAGTTTCTAGTTTTGTTTTGTTTTTCTTCTTCTTCTCCGAAATAAGAGGTTATTTAAAATGTCAGATTAGAATGTCAAGAATGTTATATTAAAACGTCATTAAAATAAATGTCATTTCAAAATGTCACAGCAGGGCAGGTAATGTGACCTTAATAAAGAATGTCAGAAATTTACATAAAATAATTATTCAAATGAATGTCATTAAAGTGTTATAATATAGCGGGTAATGAGAGTCTGAGTATATAGAATATCATAAAAGTTACTAAAAACTCCTTGTGTATTATCCAATGAATATTTCATAAAAAGTTATAGTCATTAATTAATGGAATTAATTAAATAAAAATGTAAACCGAACCAAACCGCAGATAAACCAATTCAGGAGTTTTAAAGTTTAAAACTAAAGCTCAACTTTTCAAAAAAATAAATAAAGCGTCTCCACTCATTGTGTTCAATATGATCTTTATATAAAATAATTTAAAAGAAGTTGAAGATGTCGTTGCGCCGTCTGTCATCATCAAAACCATATTTCCATTCTTTAGAAAACCTTAATAGTAGACATACTTTTTTTAAGAGAGCAATAATGTCCTCATAACCTGTATGGCACAAAAATATCTCAAACTAATCTGCGCTCCCGAGCTTTAAATGGTTCCAACCTGACGATAAGACTTTTTTTTAATTATAAATGTGTCACAAGGCACTCAAGTCCGAAGGATTAAGTGCTTTAAATTGCAATAATTTGAGGAAATCATGTAAGACTGTGAACACTATTATTAGAATGATTCATTATGTGACATATTTTTTGACATAAGCCTTTGGGGTCTTTTGTTTTCCCCGCCTGGAGGTGGATGTTTCTGTCGATCAGACAAATCTATCTGAGATTACACATATTTGAAAGTCTGCTTCTCTCACCAGATATTTTCCATATTTTAAGAATTCATTGAAGTTACCCTGAAATGTGGCACCAAAAAATCTTACCAAAATATACAGTAGCTCTAACTTATAATATCCTCCAAAAAAGTTGATACAACTATAATGACACATGATTTGTGTAGAGCATCGGGGGGGAATAAAAAGAAGCACCCCAGATACAGGTCTTTGTGATATTGAATTATAAGCAGCCACTAAAACAAACATGAAGTCCTCTTCTGTGGACTTGCATGTGACAACATATTTTTTTACAGTACATTGCAGGTATAATATTTGACATTTAGGAGATCAATGACCAATAGGAGACACCCATCCGGAAGTATGAGGGGCTCTATCAGATTTTATAGCAATGTTCAGTTGCTCTTGACCAAAGGACGAACAGATAAATAAATATATATTTTATATAAATATATATATATATTTATATATATTTTAAAAAAAAGTATACATATATATTAAAATATATATATATAAAAATATATATGTATATATATATATATATATAGAATATATATATATTATATATATATTATATATATATATAAGTATGAGGGGCTCTCAGATTTTATAGCAATGTTCAGTTGCTCTTGACCAAAGGACGAACAGATAAAAAAATATAAATATATATTTTATATAAATATATATATATATATTTATATATAACAACTATATAAATATATATTGTATACATATATAAATATATGTAAATATATATAAAGATTTATATATATAAATATATATATATAAGTATGCATAAATATTTTTTAACAAGTAAAAACTCAAACTTTGATAAAAGCAAACGAGTCTATTCATTCCCTGAAGCTATTCTTTCTGGGAACCAGATATTAAAACGAAGTGTGTGCGCATAGCCCTTTGTCAAATTAATGAGTTTTATGTCGCGTCGTGGATTAATCAGCTTCTGCTTCATTGCAAATAAATGCATCGGCTTACATAACAAAGCCGGGTCATGTGATTTTTTGTCTAACTGCGCGTCGATAAGATAATGAACTCCTTCGTCTCACGTGTCAAGCAAATATCTTTATTTCAGACAATCCTCTCAAATGCGGCTACACGAGGAACATAATTCATAAATCTGAAGGTCTGGAAACAAACGTGTGATGTTGTGGCGTCAGACTCAAGTCAGTGAGAATCCTGCCCGTCACTCATTTGACTGGTTCTCTCATGTTCTTGATTATATATATATATATATTTCTGCAGCTTCCTCTGGAAGTCCGGCTAACTTTTCATGGCCGCTCTAATCTCCGCGGCCCTGCGAGCGGCCATGGACTTCCTCCGCTGCGCCGACGTGGCGGCGGCCTCGGCGCGGTAGCCGTCCGTCTCCTGCGAGTCCTCGCTGCTCTGGGACTTGGTGCTGTCCTGCGAGTCCGGCTTCTGCCTCAGCGCCCGGATCTGCTCCTCCTTCAGCTCCAGGTACGACCTCGAGAAGGTGTGAAAGATGGAGGTGACGGGGAACGCCATGAGGAGGATGCCGCTCAGGATGCTGCTGAACGCCACCACCTGGCCCGGGATGCTCCGGGGCACCATGTCGCCGTAGCCCACCGTCGTCATGGAGATGACGGCCCACCAGTAGCTGCCGGGGATGCTGGTGAACTCCTGCTTGGCGCCCAGCTCGCTCTCGGCGAGGAACACCAGCGGCGAGAAGAGCGCCATGGCGACGCAGAGGAAGAGCAGCAGGAGGCCGAACTCCCGCGTGCAGCGGCGCACCGTCAGGCCGAGCGTCTGCAGGCCCAGGGAGTGGCGGGCCAGCCGCATCACGTAGAAGATGCGCAGAGCCCGCAGGACTCGGAGGACCAGGCCCACCTTCTCCAGGTAGTTGTTCCCGGAGCCGGCGGATTTCCCCCCCACCGACACGGAGTCCACGATGAGGCTGACGTAGTACGGGAGGATGGCGACCACGTCGATGACGTTGAGCGGCGTCCGCAGGAAGGAGCACTTGCTCTGCGTCTGGATGAAGCGCAGCGTGAACTCCAGGGAGAACCAGGCGACGCACACCGTCTCCAGCACGAAGATGTTGTAGCACCTCTGGGAGCACTCGCCCTGCGGAGGGGAACAACGTTTCATCTGGTTTGTTGGATTTTTGCACAGGCTCAAAAACACTCATTACACATGTGCCTCAGAGGGCCTTTTTAAAAAATGAAAGTAATTAACTGTCTTGCTGTAACATGCCCTGTTTTCATCATAATCTATTTTTTTTCCCAAGACTGCGGAAATAGGGTTCATACATATTTAAAAATATAATTATAAGATTCAATTCAGTTTATTTTGCAAAGGCCCCAACATCACAAATTACTACTTTTGCCTCAGAGGGCTTTACAGTCTGTCCACGCACGATATCCCTGACCTTTGACCTCTCACGTCGGATCAGGGAAAAAGTCCCCAAAAATGTAAGTATTTTAACTGACCCGCTGTCGTCGTGGTGACTAAAATCTAGCGCAGCTGAAATAAGCCCTTTAATTATCTTTTTTCTCCAGAAATATTATTTAAAATATAATTAGCAGAGATTCAATTTAATTTATTTTCTATAGCCCAAAATCACAAAATTACATATGTGCAATCTGTACATCCGTGACGTCCCTGACCTTTGACCTCACACCAGATCAGGAAAAACTCCCAAAATAATGAAAGTAATTAACTGTCCGCTGTGTCGTGGCAACTAAAAGCGGCAGCTGAAATAAACCCTCTTTTCATGATAATCAATTTTTTCCCATCACAATTAAAAAATATAATTAGAAGAGAATCATCTCAGTTTATTTTTTATAGCCCAAAATCTCAAAATTACAAATGTGCAATCTGTACACGACGTCCCTGACCTTTGACCTCACGTCGGATCAGGAAAGAAAGCTCACCCCAAAAAATAGAAAAAAACACTTCCACAGGGGAAAAAGGGAAGAAAAAAAATCAAAAAAGCTCTTTAAGACTGACATTAATTACGGTTTTTTTGTAACATTGCAAAACAGCACCAACACCCCCTCGGCGTGCGAGATAAGTAGCGCCTCAGACGTGAAGCGTGAAGTCAGTCGTTGGGAATCTATTTCAAAGGCCGCCGTCTGATTGGTGGGTTCGTTTCAGGAGGCCGACACGTTTGATCTCGCAAACAAAAAGCTGACGACGAACGAAAAGGTGAGGAAGGATTTCAGGAAGCGTAAAACAGAAGGTTTCGATTGATAAAGAGGAAGCGGCTAGAGATCCACGAGTCGTGTTTTGTTTGCGCGGACGGCGAAGCGGCGCCACCGCCGCTCTGCCAACCGTCACCTGTCAGAGGAGGACGAGCCGCAGGCGAGGGCCGTCTTTGGGCATTCGCCACGGAGTCGTGAGCACGTCCTCCGTCACGAGACCAGACGGCTTTGGAAAGAATTGTTAATGTGGGTTTATAATGTGTGCTTGAAAAAAAAAAATCTTCCACTGTGCCGTTAATGGAGACCGTCTCTAGGACTGTAGATTTGACTTAAATAATGCATCGGTTGTACTTTTATTTATTTGTATGCAAGTTGTCCTTTTAACCCTCCTGTTACCTTTAATGTCGGTGTTCTTTAAATAATTTGACCCCAGGCTGTTTTTCACTGTCAAACATATAAGAAATATCAACTTTTTAAAATATATTTAAAGGGATATTTTGGTAGTCAACAAACAAACATAAAGTACCTCACACTTAAACTTGGAAAACAATATTAATTCTAATAATTTTCTGGAGGTTTTAATTGCTGGGGTCAACGTGACACCAAGGGTAAAATATGTCAGTAAATATAAAGGTAACAGGAGGGTTAAACATTGAATGGGGTCAAATTGACCCTAAGGCAACAGGAGGGTTAAGGTGCCAAACTAAAATCTAAAGTTTCTAGTTTTGTTTTGTTTTTCTTCTTCTTCTCCGAAATAAGAGGTTATTTAAAATGTCAGATTAGAATGTCAAGAATGTTATATTAAAACGTCATTAAAATAAATGTCATTTCAAAATGTCACAGCAGGGCAGGTAATGTGACCTTAATAAAGAATGTCAGAAATTTACATAAAATAATTATTCAAATGAATGTCATTAAAGTGTTATAATATAGCGGGTAATGAGAGTCTGAGTATATAGAATATCATAAAAGTTACTAAAAACTCCTTGTGTATTATCCCATGAATATTTCATAAAAAGTTATAGTCATTAATTAATGGAATTAATTAAAAAATAAAAATGTAAACCGAACCAAACCGCAGATAAACCAATTCAGGAGTTTTAAAAGTTTAAAACTAAAGCTCAACTTTTCAAAAAAATAAATAAAGCGTCTCCACTCACTGTGTTCAATATGATCTTTATATAAAATAATTTAAAAGAAGTTGAAGATGTCGTTGCGCCGTCTGTCATCAAAACCATATTTCCATTCTTTAGAAAACCTTAATAGTAGACATATACTTTTTTTAAGAGAGCAATAATGTCCTCATAACCTGTATGGCACAAAAATATCTCAAACTAATCTGCGCTCCCGAGCTTTAAATGGTTCCAACCTGACGATAAGACTTTTTTTAAATTATAAATGTGTCACAAGGCACTCAAGTCCGAAGGATTAAGTGCTTTAAATTGCAATAATTTGAGGAAATCATGTAAGACTGTGAACACTATTATTAGAATGATTCATTATGTGACATATTTTTTGACATAAGCCTTTGGGGTCTTTTTGTTTCCCCGCCTGGAGGTGGATGTTTCTGTCGATCAGACAAATCTATCTGAGATTACACATATTTGAAAGTCTGCTTCTCTCACCAGATATTTTCCATATTTTAAGAATTCATTGAAGTTACCCTGAAATGTGGCACCAAAAAATCTCACCAAAATATACAGTAGCTCTAACTTATAATATCCTCCAAAAAAGTTGATACAACTATAATGACATGATTTGTGTAGAGCATCGGGGGGGAATAAAAAGAAGCACCCCAGATACAGGTCTTTGTGATATTGAATTATAAGCAGCCACTAAAACAAACATGAAGTCCTCTTCTGTGGACTCGCATGTGACAACATATTTTTTTACAGTACATTGCAGGTATAATATTTGACATTTAGGAGATCAATGACCAATAGGAGATGCCCATCCGGAAGTATGAGGGGCTCTATCAGATTTTATAGCAATGTTCAGTTGCTCTTGACCAAAGGACGAACAGATAAATAAATATATATTTTATATAAATTTATATATATAAAAAAATATATTTTATACATATATATTAAAATATATATATATAAAAATATATACATATATAAATATGTATATATATATAGAATATATATATTTATATATATTATATATATATATAAGTATGAGGGGCTCTCAGATTTTATAGCAATGTTCAGGTGCTCTTGACCAAAGGACGAACAGATAAAAAAATATAAATATATATTTTATATAAATATATATATATATATTTATATATAACAACTATATAAATATATATTGTATACATATATAAATATATATAAATATATATAAAGATTTATATATATAAATATATATATATAAGTATGCATAAATATTTTTTAACAAGTAAAAACTCAAACTTTGATAAAAGCAAACGAGTCTATTCATTCCCTGAAGCTATTCTTTCTGGGAACCAGATATTAAAACGAAGTGTGTGCGCATAGCCCTTTGTCAAATTAATGAGTTTAATGTCGCGTCGTGGATTAATCAGCTTCTGCTTCATTGCAAATAAATGCATCGGCTTACATAACAAAGCCGGGTCATGTGATTTTTTGTCTAACTGCGCGTCGATAAGATAATGAACTCCTTCGTCTCACGTGTCAAGCAAATATCTTTATTTCAGACAATCCTCTCAAATGCGGCTACACGAGGAACATAATTCATAAATCTGAAGGTCTGAAACAAACGGTGATGTTGTGGCCAGACTCAAGTCAGTGAGAATCCTGCCCGTCACTCATTTGACTGGTACACTCATGTTCTTGATTATATATATATATATATTTCTGCAGCTTCCTCTGGAAGTCCGGCTAACTTTTCATGGCCGCCTAATCTCCGCGGCCCCGCGAGCGCCATGGACTTCCTCCGCTGCGCCGACGGGCGGCGGCCTCGCGCTGTAGCCGTCCGTCTCCTGCGAGTCCTCGCTGCTCTGGGACTTGGTGCTGTCCTGCGAGTCCGCTTGCCTCAGCGCCCGGATCTGCTCCTCCTTCAGCTCCAGGTACGACCTCGAAGGTGTGAAAGATGGAGGTGACGGGAACGCCATGAGGAGGATGCCGCCAGGATGCTGCTGAACGCCACCACCTGGCCCGGGATGCTCCGGGCACCATGTCGCCGTAGCCCACCGTCGTCATGGAGATGACGGCCCACCAGTAGCTGCCGGGGATGCTGGTGAACTCCTGCTTGGCGCCCAGCTCGCTCTCGGCGAGGAACACCAGCGGCGAGAAGAGCGCCATGGCGACGCAGAGGAAGAGCAGCAGGAGGCCGAACTCCCGCGTGCAGCGGCGCACCGTCAGGCCGAGCGTCTGCAGGCCCAGGGAGTGGCGGGCCAGCCGCATCACGTAGAAGATGCGCAGAGCCCGCAGGACTCGGAGGACCAGGCCCACCTTCTCCAGGTAGTTGTTCCCGGAGCCGGCGGATTTCCCCCCCACCGACACGGAGTCCACGATGAGGCTGACGTAGTACGGGAGGATGGCGACCACGTCGATGACGTTGAGCGGCGTCCGCAGGAAGGAGCACTTGCTCTGCGTCTGGATGAAGCGCAGCGTGAACTCCAGGGAGAACCAGGCGACGCACACCGTCTCCAGCACGAAGATGTTGTAGCACCTCTGGGAGCACTCGCCCTGCGGAGGGGAACAACGTTTCATCTGGTTTGTTGGATTTTTGCACAGGCTCAAAAACACTCATTACACATGTGCCTCAGAGGGCCTTTTTAAAAAATGAAAGTAATTAACTGTCTTGCTGTAACATGCCCTGTTTTCATCATAATCTATTTTTTTTCCCAAGACTGCGGAAATAGGGTTCATACATATTTAAAAATATAATTATAAGATTCAATTCAGTTTATTTTGCAAAGGCCCCAACATCACAAATTACTACTTTTTGCCTCAGAGGGCTTTACAGTCTGTCCACGTACGATATCCCTGACCTTTGACCTCTCACGTCGGATCAGGGAAAAAAAGTCCCCCCCCAAAAAATGTAAGTATTTTAACTGACCCGCTGTCGTCGTGGTGACTAAAATCTAGCGCAGCTGAAATAAGCCCTTTTTAATTATCTTTTTTTTTCTCCAGAAATATTATTTAAAATATAATTAGCAGAGATTCAATTTAATTTATTTTCTATAGCCCAAAATCACAAAATTACATATGTGCAATCTGTACACGTACGACGTCCCTGACCTTTGACCTCACATCAGATCAGGAAAAAACTCCCCAAAATAATGAAAGTAATTAACTGTCCCGCTGTGTCGTGGCAACTAAAAGCGAGCGCAGCTGAAATAAACCCTCTTTTCATGATAATCAATTTTTTTCCCATCACAATTAAAAAATATAATTAGAAGAGAATCATCTCAGTTTATTTTTTATAGCCCAAAATCTCAAAATTACAAATGTGCAATCTGTACACGTACGACGTCCCTGACCTTTGACCTCACGTCGGATCAGGAAAGAAAGCTCACCCCAAAAAATAGAAAAAAACACTTCCACAGGGGAAAAAGGGAAGAAAAGAAATCAAAAAAGCTCTTTAAGACTGACATTAATTACGGTTTTTTTGTAACATTGCAAAACAGCACCAACACCCCCTCGGCGTGCGAGATAAGTAGCGCCTCAGACGTGAAGCGTGAAGTCAGTCGTTGGGAATCTATTTCAAAGGCCGCCGTCTGATTGGTGGGTTCGTTTCAGGAGGCCGACACGTTTGATCTCGCAAACAAAAAGCTGACGACGAACGAAAAGGTGAGGAAGGATTTCAGGAAGCGTAAAACAGAAGGTTTCGATTGTGTGATTTAGTCACGCTGACGAGAGGTGGGACAAGTGTTGACGAGAGTATTTAACTGCCGACTGAAAGCTGCAGATGAAACATTCTCTCTTTTCACCATAATCTTTTCTTTTTTTTCAAGAAATAGTGTTCATAAATATTTAAAAATATATAATTATAAGAGATTACTTGATTATTAAGTCAAAATCAACCCTGGAGGACATTGGAGGGAAAAACAAATTCTGAATTTAATTAAGTTTGATTAATTACAAAAAAATATTATTTGCCTAGCAGTTAATTATGTGTGGATTAACTAGAATATGAATATGATATGTGTGGAGCAATGCAGGGAAAGAAATACTATTTAAAAATGTTGTGTAATGCTGAGAAATGTATATATATATATATGTGTGTATATATATATATGTATGTATATGTGCACAGTAGACCATTATATATATAACAGTCTACAGTGCACATATACATATATATTAGGGCTGTGAAACGATTAAAAATTTTAATCGGGTTAATCACAGGTTTTTGTGGATTAATCATGACTAATCACATATTACCGATATTCTCGGTATATTTTGTGAGAACATAGAGATTTATGACAAAAGACGGATATATACATTTATACATTCTTCTATACAATGGTGCTGCAACTCAGCAGTTATTTAGCAGTTTTCTTCCATATGGAACATTAATACATCTTCATCCTAAACAGAATGTTTAACCCTCCTGTTACCTTTCGGGTCAATTTGACCCCATTCAATGTTTAATGTCGGTGTTCTTTGGGGTCAATTTGACCCCAGGCTGTTTTTCACTGTGTCAAACATATAAGAAATATCAACTTTTTTATTTATTTAAAGGGCTATTTAGGTAGTCAACAAACAAACATTAAGTACCTCACACTTAAACTTGGGAAGCAATATTAATTCTAATAATTTTCTGGAGGTTTTAATTGCTGGGGTCAAATTGACCCCGAGGGTAAAATATGTTAGTAAATGTAAAGGTAACAGGAGGGTTAAACAGAACATTGTTCTCTTGTTTGTCAACCATTAACTCCACCATGATACAATCTAAAGGCCTCTAGTCTTCCTCTAGCAGCTGCTGAGGCAAACTGACTGTGTGGGTTTTCTTCATGAACTGGGCCGTGATGAAAGGGAAGGCGGGGACACCGCTGCAAAGCTGAAACCTCACCGGCCCGGACAGGTGGACAGATTGACAAGTGACTTTTTGCTCGGTCCCGATGCGCGCGCACGGAGCTCTGTGGCGCGCGAGACGGAGATCGATAAGTGTTAACGCAACGCGAAGAGACAGAATTGACATGCTGCTGTGGAGATACGATCAACAACAGACGTTTAGTTTAATAAAAGAACAAAGACGTGCTATAGAGAACATGTCAGGGGGCGGGCCAATCTTTTAATGTCATGCGATCTACCGACACTACGCCGCGATCGACTGGCAGGTCGCGATCGACGTGTTGAGACCCTGATCTACAGGAAGTAAAAGTCGTAACAAGGTTTCCGGAGGTGAACCTGCGGAAGGATCATTACCGATGAACAGACCGTCTGCATGAGAGCGGACAGAGTTCAGATTGAAGTGGTGGATTGGAAGCTCATTTTGCAAGTGACTTTTTTTTCGTCCCGACGACCAACAACAGATGGATTGGAAGCTCATTCTGCGCATGCGTTAAATGCGTTTAAAAAAAAAAACTAGTTAAACCTGTAATTGAATTAACTGAGTTAACGCGTTATTTTTCACAGCACTAATATATATATATATATATATCTATATAAAATATAGATATATATATATATGACATTAGGGAGTTAAAAACACAGACTTTAGGTTGTAAATATCATCTCCAGGTGTGACTGTGTAAGCCAGACATGTCCCTCAGTATTTGCTGCTACTTAGTTTTTCATATGGCATGTCTCTTTTTCCCCCCTACAGAGCTAAAAACAGCTAAACCCATGGAGGACCGAGCAGGTCACTGATCGGCACAGCTGGAGCAGCAATTAAACTGCAATATGGATTTGTAAAAGTGGTCTTCGTGATCAGAAGTGGATCCATGTGTGTTAGTGCTTTAGTAAAAGGGATCAGCTGTTCCACTGACAGCTGGTTCGAGCACCCCTGAAGTGTCCAAATACTTCACTTAACTACAGCATTAGTTACTAATTGATAATTAGAAAGCGTGAGAACTTGCAGTCGTTGATTTTTGTTGCATTGTGAATGAGATTTTTTTATTTTTAAATAAACATAATCTTATAAGAAAGTACAGCTTCATGTCTCTCCGTCAGCCCTCTTCTTTAGCCGCGGAGATTATCGTTACCGATTCCAGTTTTCTGATCAGCTATTAGCCAATCGGGTTGGCCTCCTCAATGATACTATTTTTTATTTTATTTTGTTGAATTTTAGTGCCACAGCGGAGAAATACAAATTGTAGCCTCTAGCCACACGCTGTCGTTCCACATCCCAAATAAAAAGCAGGCTGAAGCCAACACAAATAGATGTGCTCCTGTCCAAAAATCCCTTCAGAGCTCCTCAGTTGTCACCCAGTAACCGCTGTGTTTCACACCTCCTCTGCCATCCTGCTTCTCTGCGTCCATTCGGGAGTCTGTCTGGCTTTATTTATTTATTATGTCTTTATTTATTCATTATGTATTTATGTATTTTTTATTATTTATTTATTTATTTATTTATTATTTATTCATTTATTTATTATGTATTCATGTATGTATTTATTCATTTATTTATTATGTATGTATTTATTTATTATTATTGTATTTATTATTTATTCATTTATGTATTATTTATTCATTTGTTTATTTATTTATTTATTTACTCTCTTTTCCTCCTATCTGACCAGCATGTGTGTACTGTACCTGCCTCTGAGGCTTTTTTCTTTTTTCCACGGCTGACTGCACAGTCATCCGTCTCATTTATCAGGAGGTCGCGACCCCGCCGCGGCTGGCGAGAACCGTGTGAGCCAAACGATGAGGGAGGCCTCTGATCCCTCGCAGGGGAAGTCGCGGCGGGCATGAGTCCCAAACACGCACCGACTTCCGAAGTGGCGAGCCGGTTTCACGCCCCGAGCTCTTTTAATGGGTTTATTCATCCGCCTCACTGGGCTCTGCTCTCCTCGTGTCTTTCCCCTCCCCCTCTTCCCTCCCCCTCCGTCTCTTTCCACAAACCATCTTTAATAAGCTTCTGCTTTCTGGAATCTCGTCTCAAAACAATAACTTGTGAATCCTCTCTGGCTTTTTTTTTTTTTTTAAAGATCAAGCAGGCGCTATTTTTATCGTAAACCGCGAAAAGAGACGCCATATGTATTATTACTTATTACTTCCCCCTTTTAGCACCCCAGAGCAAACAAATGAAGTGGTTGTTTTTTTAAAGCTAAAGAATAATAAAAATAATAAAAAAGTTGTGTGACATGTGTGCAGTCATAAATATTAAAATAACTTTAAACCAGGAACATACAGGAGGAAGAGGAAGAGGGCTCTGTTACCAGTGGAGTGAATGCGTATGCCTCGTTTCTGCTTCCTACATTTACATAATTGTTGGTGAGAGTGAGACAGCGTTCACTAATTAGTCCCTTTTGGGTTTTACTGAACTCAAACTGTCCAGAGCTGCTGGATGGAAGTCGTGGACCGGAGTGAAAACCAGGAGGTCAACCAGGAGGTCGCTCTGGGTTTCTCTTTCTTCATTTTCAGACGTCCAGCAATGATTGTGCACACGCTGACGTGCAAAGTCCCAGAGCACATTATTATTATTATTATTTGCTCGACTCGACTGCATTGATAACGTTTCAGAATGAATGCATGTCAAGTTTAGAATCAATTGATGTCATTTATTGATTTTTTAAGGGGATTGAAACTTAGTAAATATATATTTTTCTTTTTAGAGGCTCTGAAAGAAATGCTGATGTCGTCTTACCGCTCACACAGTGCATGCTGGGACAGACTTCTGCCTCACACACACACACACACACACACACAGAGGCACACACACACACACAAAGACACACACACACATAGACACACACACAGACACACACCCAGACAGAGACACACACACATATACACACACATAGACAACACAAATAGACACACACAGACAGACACACACACACATATACACACACACACTCACACAGACACAAACAAACACACACATATACACACGCGCACACACATATACACACACACCAAGAAATACAGACACACACATACACACACACACACAGAAACACACACAAACAGACACACAAACACACACTCACATACATACACACACACACACACACACACACACAGAGTTAACTATGTATCAGTACCCATTAGTACTCAAAGGAAGTACCCCGGGCCTCATGTCTGTCGACTTCCTGTCAAAACTCCGGCAGTCAGAATATATTTTTTTCTCTCCTCGTCTTTAATTCTTCTCCGACATCCTTACGACTCACTTTCCTTCAGAGTGAACATCTTACCGCCCGGGAAAGAAGGAACAGCCAATCAGGAGGCCGGTTCGGGGGGAACAGCCAATCAGAAGGCCGGTTCGGGGGGAACAGCCAATCAGAAGGCCGGTTCGGGGGGGAACAGCCAATCAGAAGGCCGGTTCGGGGGGAACAGCCAATCAGAAGGCCGGTTCGGGGGAAACAGCCAATCAGGAGGCCGGTTCAGGGGGCCCAGCCAATCAGGAGGCCGGTTCGGGGGAAACAGCCAATCAGGAGGACAGTTCGGGGGAAACAGCCAATCAGGAGGACGGTTCAGGGGAAACCCGCCTCTGGAGAAACGATGAGTAATTTTTGCACAAATTAAAACAAATAAAGACGATGCTCCCACTCGCTGCTGTGAGTCTACTCACTTCTCAAAACCACCCAATCATATCACAGCATCTCCCCCCACGCTGACTTTCCTCCAGTACGTGTGTGTGTGGGTGTGTGTCTGTCTGTGTGTGTGAATTATGATGAGCAGGCAAATTATTCTGCTCAAACCCTGAGTCAATAATTACATAAGCGTGATTAATTTATCTGGAACTTTTTTTTAAAGACTCTACTGAACATCGTCTTTGGCAAGAAGAAGAAGTCTAATCCGCCAGCGCCATGCACTCACAGACACACAAACACACACACACACACTCCCACACGTGGGCATTGATCTGGGCCCAGGCTGTTCTGCTGCTTGTCAATATGTATTTATTACGGCCGTTCTTCAGGGAGGCCAGATGCTCGCTGTACTTATTATGCTGAGCAGACATATTCTGTTCCCTCCAACCTGCAATCCCCCGACCGCTCTGCCAGCTTTCACACGCTCTTCCAATCACACTTCACAACTCCACGCACGCATGCATAACGACCTGCTGTGATGAGGGAGCTGACCATGCAGTCACATGACACGGGGTCCTCCCCCTCCATGTTGTTTGTATTTAAGTCCTGATCTCTGTGACAGACCAACGTTCCCCTTGGGGGGGATTTGAGTTTCATCTCATCCTGATCTATAATGGCATCGATGATTATGGCTGTTGCCTGACGAATGTGTCTCTCTCTCTCTCTCTCTCTCTCTCTCACACACACAAACAATAAACAGAACTAGAATTAATGAACTGAAGTCCATAGAGAGGGAGTGAAAGAGTAAAAGTTTGCATGTTTTACAGTTTGCAAAGACAACAATTATGAGCATATATATGGATCTACATATGTATATATATACTGTATATATGTATATACATATATATACTGTATATATGTATATACATATATATATGTAAACATAAATATACTGTACATATATATTGTATATACATGTATACATATATATAGATATGTAAATATGTATATATATACATATATATATATGTATATATGTATATACATATATATACTATAGATATGTAAACATATCTATACATATATATATGTATACATATATACATATATATATACATATTTATATACTTATATATATGTATACAGATATATATGTATACTATATGTATGTATATACATATATATATTTACATTTACATATATATATATATGTAAATATATATCTATATATATACATACATAGATATATATACATACATACATATATATATATTTACATATATATATATGTAAATATATATATTGATATATATATTTACATATATATATATATGTAAATATATATATTGATATATATACATACATAGATATATATATATACATATATATACTAATTTCCCCTTGGGGATTAATAAAAGTGTATATTAATTAATTAATTATATATGCATTTGACATGAAAGTCTCGTGGAACTCTGACTCGACGTTCCTTCGTCTTCATCAGTCGACGTCCTTCACAACACAAAGTGCTTCCTTTTGCGGTTCAACCGGAAAATAAATATTTAAATTTGTTTCAAATATCGAGTACTTCCAGACGATGTTTACTAATGCGAACGCTTCCGTGGTAACGGGAGAAGTGTTTCCCTCGGAAAGTCAGTGCTGCTCCTCGTGTGAGAGGAGGTGCAACTGGAGGAGCAGTTACAGCTCAACTGGAGCCTATTTTAATTGACTTCTGCAAACTACTATATTCATATTAAACCTCTTAAAGAACCATTGTTCACATGCTGGTACTCATCCGATCTCCGTACATTGCTCAACTGACAGCAGAGGAGTTTTTTCCCCGCTCAACTCTCGTACAGCATAAAACACGCCAAAGTTCCCTCGGGGTGAGATTTACAGTTTTTACACTTTGAATAAAAATCACTTCTCGACTCGCGGTAGAAATCATTTTCTTCCACGAACACCGAATGAGATGAATCGCACACTTCTCCGAGCACGAAGCGTCAAACTCACAGTCCGCAGGGATGAGTGATGTCCACCTGGCTATTTCCAGCAGAGACAATACGACTAAAGTATTTCGATTATTCTGCAGCGCTGACGCACATTTCTCAGCCACCCCTCGTCCAGCTCGCCCTCCTGAGCTCCGCCTCCCCAGTTCTCCCCATGTGATGATATATATGGCCCGGGGGTTGCGGGTGAACTTTAAAAAAAAAGTGGTAGGGATTTACACCAGAATGGAGTTCGCGTGGCTCTGAGGCATGAGCGGAGTCACCGAGAGGCCGGTGGATCCACAGCTGGAGACTGGAGATGCTTCCGGGGACACAGTAAGAAATCAACAAAACACTTGAGAGGTTTTATCCCCTATTCATCCTGAGAGTGCAGAGAGCGGCCAAATGCAATAAAGCTTGTTCTTCTTCTTGTATTGTGTGCGTGTGAGAGGAAGAGGGGTAGTGAAAAGCTTCTTAGCCACCCAATGTTTCTGGTCTAAGAGCCGTATTTGATCGGAAAGCTTGTCTAAGTGCTTTTCATTGCAGGAGGATCCTTACAAAGGTTTTTTTTCCCTGCCCCGAACTCAGCTTCTCTACGGCGCAAGTGGCCAAGTGCGTAAAGACGCGGACGCTTCCTGGGTTTTGGGTTGCATCGCCCGCCCGCTTCACGATGCAATTTCATTTAGGCCCGGATTCCAGGACTGAAAGCTTCAAACTACGACTTCATTTACTGGCAAATAAAATATGTTAAAGATGCTTTGGAGTGAGAGTTTGTGTGGAAGCGGCAGTTGTTGTTTCACGTTTTAGCCTCTTTCAGCTAACGGTTACTTTATACCGTCTTAAAAAACAGAGCTTCAAGCCTTTCACAAATGTCCTTTCAGTTTAAGACAATCTTAACGTTTGGGTTCGGCCCAAAATGTCGCATTCAGATTTCAGTTGTTGTTAAGCTCCGCCCTCTCGTGTCACTCGTGGTTGCAAAAAAAACCAAGATGACGGCAGCCCAACGCCGCCGACAAAACCAGTAGTTACATTCTTAAATGCGCTGTCTCGAGTATTTAGAGGTTTAAAGAAAATGGCAAAAACTATATATATATATGTATATATATGTATATTTGATTTAATTTGCCACTGGACTCCAAGTGAATGCTAATGTTGCTTCATATCTGCTTCATGTGTTTTATTTGCTAACATATAAGCAATATTAGCCTTAAAAGATGAGAGTATGTGTTGTGTCCAAAGCTTGTTTCCAATTGCCCAGGAAATCAGTTTAGGTTTAAATGAATAATGATTTAACACGATGAAGGTATCATCATGAGGTCTGGTGAGGTTTAGCAGGAGAGTTTAAGCGCTGCTCCGTTCGTGCTGCTAAACACTGGAGCCATAAAACACGAGGAAACATTACAGATACACAATATGTTACAATCAGAGGACATTATCACCTCATTAGTTTCATTACTGTGCAGATGTGAATGTCCGTCTATCAACGCTAAATGGATATTGGGAGGTTCTGTGATGGTTGAGGAGGAAAAAGAAATTCACCAATTTGAGTTAAATGCAAACGTTGAGCTATACTTCTAATTTTTCTCCCGACGTGGTAATGAGGAGACGCTCCGTCACCTCGGTGGAAAATAGGAATGCTGGGAAAAAAACAGAGAAATCAGAGGTTTGCTTTGTCTCTTTTTTTTTGTTCAGGATTTTTTTCTTTTCTTTTCGTGAACGCGGAACAATTACCAGCACAAAAACCACCAGAAGCACACACGCAACCCTTTTTTGGGACAACGCTTTAGCTAACGTTTTAGCTAATGTTTTTAGCTCACGTTTTAGCTAACGTTTTAGCTGTGTGTCTCAAGATTTTGACATTTTTGGGGGTGTTGCTCCAATCTCTGGCGTTCAATGGCGGTTCAAGTTGTGCAAATGAGCGGCAGCCTCCCTTCATTGTGATATTTGAGGTGTTTCGGAGACTGACGCAGCCACCTCATTATAGGCTAGGCCTACCCATAAACCCTTTTCGTTTTTTGGGGGGGTTTGCACACTTAGTTTTTCGTTCTCACATTCTAATGATCCACCCTTAGCTCCCTCGGAGGAGGAGGAGGAGGAGGAGGAGGAGGAGGGAGGCTCACTTCCTCAGGCACCTCCAGGTGGTTAATTGGTGCCACGATGACACCATGACACCTTCTCAGCTGTCCGGAGTTTGACACACTATAATCGCTCCTGTTGCTCTTCTGATTCGAAATGTAATGGCAAGATGACGCCTAATTGGAGATAAAATGAAGACGACGTCTAAGCTGGTCTTTGTTCAGCTTTTACCCCGCTTTGTTGTTTTTCCTGATAGATTTTCCCATTGAAGCTTCCACACACACCCCTCCCCCCTGATGAATATACATCTCCGACAGAGGGAGAACCGCGGGGCTCTCCTTTAATCATACGCTGGGTCTGCCGATGTCGTTCAGGAGGTGAATTAGACGCTCCGGAGTCGGATCGCTGAGGCTCTCTGAAGACCTCCGGAGGCAAAGAGGTGGACATCGGAGGCTATAAAAAATGCTTTCTTTGTGCCCCTGTGACAGACTTTGGCAGCATTTGTAGTAACTGGGTACAAAAAGCCTGAGGCGGCAACATTTCCCTTCCATGGAGATGAAAGCCGAAGGCAGCAACAGGTGGATGCTCTCCGCTCTCGCTGTCAGACGTAATGAGAGCCTTGAAGTCACGAGTATCGTCCCTTTTTATTCAGACGATTCAACCTGACAGGCTCGAAAGCTTTTGGCATATCAAGGGTATCTTTGTTTGTATTTGTTTTGTTTGTGCCGTGCTCGCTTTAAATCAGATTCCGATTTATTTGTGAAATTACAGAAATACCCCCAACATTTTGGAAAATACAGCGACTTCCTTTACGAGACTGAAATTAAATGCGTGATCCCCGTCTCACGTCCGTACGTTGAGGAACTGGAGTCAGGACATTTGTATAGCCTGCTGGCAAAAGGACTAAAACACATGAAAGTTCGCACGTCTGAGTTTTGAAGCACTTTTCGTGATCTTAAAAAAAGAAATTACAAAAATCTCACCGACATTGGCTTCTCTTGACGAGGTCAACCAGAAAACATCAATCATCATTAATTGCCTGTCAATCCTTTTTTTAGTTCTAGATTACCTCATTTGAGCCTGTTCTTATTGTTCCCACTGATTAATAAACATTTTATCTCCAATATTTGATGTTTTCTTTATGTATTCTGTAGTCTGAATAACGGATTGTGAGATTAATATCTATATAAATATAGGATGGTAGCAGCTTGAATATCAACGAGCGAGTCAGTTGAGCTCGATTCATTTAAGTTTCTGGAAATTATTTCAATCTTTTTAAAAGGTTCATCTTTAGCAGACATGTAAATGAACAATACAAAGTTCCACCAGAACCATGTGGATCAAACAAATAAGATTTAATGTGTTAATTAGCTTTTTAGAGTTGCTGCTATCAGATGATTCATTTTCAACTTTGGAAAGAGCGACGCTAGCAGTTTCCCCTTCTTTCCAGTCTTTATGCTAAGCTACGCTAACTGTGCATTAGCTCTATTAACATACAGACACAATATTTATATCAATCTTCTCATCTAACTCTCAGAAGGCAAGCAGACAAAGTTATTTCCCCTCGTGATAAAATTTTGTCAAAACTCTTTGGACTGTAACATCAAAGAGGCTTTTCTAAAATGTAACAGTTTATATACCAGTTAAAATACCATCTGCTTTTATGGAGCATCAAAGTGAACAGGAGCCTCAATAAAACACGATTTATCTCCATTTAAAGCTCTCACTTTATTTCCTGGTCAGCTGGTGTCGATATGATTTGGGTAAACAAGCGTTAAAACTGTATGAATTAGGACTGCATGGCTATACTTTGCATAATCACCATAGTATATAACAAAAATGAGCTTATTTAACATTCATTTGATCTCATTTCATATTCATTTTTGAAAGCAGGTGTAGTCAAATCAACTGCACGGGGAGAATTATGTGTGGGACACAGAATTGAAAACCCCCAAAACCGGCACCGACTTTTGATTTAATGTGAATATAAATATATATATCAACGTTTTTCCCCATTTCACGTTTGAATGCACTGTCAATTACTGCCTGTAATTTGGGAGAACTTGGATCTCGCGTTGCTCTGAAGGCATTTATTGCTGCAGGAAAAGTGAGGAGAGAGCGAATAATCTGGTTTTGGGGTGAAGGGAGAAGCAGCTTCTGTGTCCCTGAGCCTTTCAGCCTCTGTGACTGTCACTATGATTTACAATAAAGCCCAAGAAGACTCTGTATGTGGGCTGCAGCATCAACATAATCTCAACTGTAGCAGCTGTAGAGCACTCACACCCCCCGAGGCTGTTAGGAATAAAAAAAGGAAATCCTTAAATTTATCGTTATGTGTGTGCGGTGTTCATTATGAACATATATTACGCAACATGAAGGTTGTAGCATTTGTTTTGCTGTTAGACGCCACAGGGAGCGTTCTGTCCAACACCTTTTTATATCACATTATATCATATTAATGCCTGTTTTTTTCTTTTTGGGACTTTTTAAAATCCTTAAATTATAACGTGGAAATAAAAAGAATTGCGAGACGCCTCTCGTTGTTAAATTATTTGGATGCTTTACTTCCGAGTTGAATCATTTAAATCCAATAATTGTCAACGCTTCGTTTCAGAAATGAAACGCGTGGAAACCGGATATGAGTTTTTGGACTTTTTGGGGATAATTTAAAATGAGTTGATTAGTTAGACGGGAAGTGAACTCACCCGCTCCTCCTCCTCCCTGAGGTCTGGCATGGTGCTGATGCACAGCGTCACCGCGGTGATGGCTACAAATATCACCGACAGACAGGCGAAGATCTTCCCCGGGAGGCCCGAGTGGGGGTTCTCCACCATGTCCCGCAGCCTCCGCATGCAGCCCCCCGTTTGGGCCTCGTCCTGCGGCTCGGCTCCGGGGGGCTGCGGGCTCTGCGGCGACGTAAGCTCCGCCTCCTCCTCCTCCTCCAACCGCTGCAGCTCCTTGAACTCCTCCTGCCTGAGCCGCAGCTTCCGGAGGCAGCACCAGTCCAGGTTGTTCTCCTCCACCCCCCAGTAGAGCAGCTCCTCCTGGAAGGACAGGGCGCACATCTCCCTGAGCAGACGCAGCTTCCCCGCCGCCAGGAACGAGACGATCGTGCGGAAGGCCGACGGGCTGCGGTCGAAGAAGTACTCGTTGCGGCTGCCGTCGTAGTCGTCGCACAGGTCCATGATCTCGGCCTCGTTGCTGCAGCCGCGCAGCTTGCCCAGTCTCGTCAGGGGGAACTCCTCCAGCGTGGACCAGGGGATGCGGTACTTGATCCCGCCCACGTTGATGACGGCGGCCACCGCGGCGTCGCCGAGGCCGACCTGGTCCCCGTCCTGTTGGCGGGGCAGCAGCTGGGCTCGCTTGTAGAACAAACCCTTCTTGCTCTCCACCTCCTGCGGGTTCTCCACGGTCTTGAAGTGGAAGGGGGTGAACTGCTGCTCGTTGCTTCCGGCCAGGAAGGCCACCTCCTGGTACATCACTGCCACTGTTGCTGGGGGACCCTTACCCGCACGATGAGAGATGGGACGGTGGCTTCACAGGGAACGGTTCCCATTCAGCGACACAGCATGTCTCTGCGGGACAAAAAAAAGAGTCAACATTCAAATTTGCTTCATCTCAAGCAAACCTTCAGGTAAAGTCAGTCCATGAAAGGTCTAGAAGCGTCCGAACGCCTCAATCCAAGTCCCCGTCGGTCGATGAAGAACCTCCGATACCTTTCTGACGTCCAAACTGGGACATTCGATGGATTATTGTGCCTCGCCACTCTTTTAAGGCCCGGACACAATGCTGGTTATCTCTAGCAAAGCTTCAGGACAAGTCAGTCCATTAAAGGACTTTAAACACATTCCAGTTGAGTTGCCGACATTGGTGCATCCGCTCACGGAGGCGATCAAACCGTGAAGACCCACGTCCAGGACAAGTTAGTCCATGAAAGGTCTAGAAGCGTCCGAACGCCTCAAACAAAGAACTCGTCGGTCGATAAACAACCTCCGATACCTTTCTGACGTTTAAACTGGGACATTCGTGTAATAATTGTGTCTCGCCACTATTTTAAGGCCTGGACACAATGCTGGTTATCTCTAGCAAACCTTCAGGACAAGTCAGTCCATGAAAGGACTAGAAGCGTCCGAACGCCTCAAACAAAGTACTCGTCGGTCGGTGGACAACCTCCGATTCCTTTCGGACGTCCAAACTTGGACATTGTAGTGATTATTGTTGAGTCGCCGACATTGATGCGTTCGCTCACGGAGGCGATCAAACCCGTGAAGACCCACGTCCAGGACAAGTCAGTCCACGAAAGGTCTAGAAGCATCCGAACGCCTCAAACAAAGAACTCGTCGGTCGGTGGACAACCTCCGAAACCTTTCTGACGTCCAGACTGGGACATCCGTGTGATTATTGTGTCTCTGCACTCTTTTAAGACCGGACCCAAGAAAGCCCGGACCCAATGCTGGTTATCTCGAGCAAACCTTCAAGACTAGTGCTGGTCGGCGACATCGGTGCATCCGCTCACGGAGGCAATCAAACCCGTGAAGACCCACGTCCGGAGCTGTGGTCCTGCAACATGTACCGAAGCTTTACTTTGAACTCTTAGTTTCATGCCTTCAGGATACGAGAAGAAACCCAGTCGAACCCAATTTCAGGAAAAAAAACATCAATAAACTCGATGAAAGCGATCCACAGAGTCCTAACATCATTGTTTTGTTTCACTCCTTTTCTTGTTGGACTGTAGAACAGAACACAGAAATAATTGTGCCGACAGCCCACAAGTCAAAACACTTTTCTCTGGACTCCTAATTGCAAAAAAAAAGATCCAAACATAAGCAACTAGATGTCAAATTGCAGATTGCATGCTGCGAAATTCATAATATTGTTGTTTTTCTTTTTACAGCTGGCTCTGAAATGAGACAATTTAGAGTGTGTGGGTGAATCAACCTCACAATGTTGACTTTCACACTTACAGACTAGAGGAAATTATCACCTTAATGCCACCGACTCGAGGGAAATAGAAAGTACAGAAAGGCCGACTCGTACCCAGGTTTTAGGACTAATTCTCGTATATTCTCGATAGAATATAAAAGGTCATAAAAGGTCGTTTTTTGCCGTTGTCTCATCACTTTCTGATCACACAATAAAATGTCTGTGTGTATCGACTCTTTTCACATCTTCAATTTCGCATTTTCAACACACCGAGGATGACTGTGCTGGCACCCGATGGAGCCGATGTGGGAGAGGTCGGGCACAGCATCACAACTAATTAGGAGCGGGACCCCCCTCCGGCTAGCCTCTATTGTGAGGCCAATCATTTTTTAGGCCACTTTCTCCGAAGCAGTGAGAGAGGGGTTGGGGGGGGGGGGGGGGGATATGCATCTCTGACAGCGACTCAGCAAAGTGCTTTTGATGGGAGCAGTTTATTGAGCATGACACGAAAATGGAAGAGCTCCACGGAGAGAGGCGACACGCCGAACAAGGCTTTTTGAATCATGGGAATATTATCTTTATAAATGCACCGGCAGCAGGGTCGTAGTCTAAAAGGTATATTTAGGTCAGTTTGTTTAGTCGTGAGTTGCTTTCTTCACTTTCTCGCTGAGCCAGGAGACGGTTAGCTTAGCTTTAGCATAACACTGGATCCTGTTGGTTGAATCGATACAAAAACAAAAGTATTAAAAAACGCAAAGTTGCGGTTTTAAAGCAGAGGTAGCAGCTCTTTGTCCTAAAGCAACAGTTTTGTGAGCTTTAGAGGAGCTGGAAGGCTTTTAAAAAACCTTTTTTAAGAGTCATGCTAGCTGTTCCCCGGGACAGCCGTACTTAATGCTAAGCTACGCTAACTGTCTCCTGGCTGCAGCTTCATATTTACAACACAGAGTTTATCCCAAGTGGATTGTTTAAGGAAATGGGCAGAACAGGTAGCTACGCAACGTCTGGTCGGCCTTCAATGAGGTCACTTGAGTCGGTTGGAGCTGAAGACGGCAAGTTAGAAACTGGAAAGAATCTGGAGGAGCTCAGATGAGCTCACCTCACCTCTAAAGTCATCTCCTTATGCATAATTATCTCCTGATAAAGGATAAATGATCTTATTTCTGTTTGAGGCTAAGGGCTCAATGCTACTCGCATAACACACAGAACTACAGGGGGTGCGTTGCATTGTGGGTAATGCACAGAGGCAAGATTTTGACTATGAAGAAGATGTAAAACAAAAAAGTCGATATATCCGGTGTGATGGATTCTCGATGTCAGAGGAATGCGATGCTGAATCTGTGTATTTTATGCATTTTATCTCACTGTTATGTTTTTCTGAATGTAATTGTCACAAATATTTCACTGATAAAAACAGAATCTTCATTTGAGTAAATATGACACGCCTCCAGTGTTTGTGGGCGTGTCTCTGGGTTTCCCCTCGTTGTCTTTCTGATTCACAGTTCACGTGGTTTTTTCTACGCCTCCTCGAGTGTAAACGACGCTTTAACGGCGCAACGGGCGAGTGAGGAAGATGTCAATCAAACGCTGTGGGGTAAACACACAGGTGGAGGTGAGCTGGGGACTCTTTAAATCTCACACAATATGTTTTACGTATCGGGGGTTAATAATGTGGCTGAACGCTCTGATGACGCAGTGCAGGGATTCTCAATGTTTTTGGCCCAAGCAGCATCTACTTTTATCTACATCACAGGTTAGAAGTTTCGTGGAGACTTTAAGTTCAAACAAAGTGCAATTTTTTTTACATTTGAAGGATTTCGAGCCGTAGAAGTAAAAATAACCTGGTGTTTCCCGAGAAAGAAACATTGGTCTGTACCCCTTTACTAATCTTATATTTTTTCTATGTGCCATCTTCATTTACTCGTACCCAGTAACATATAGACTGATATGTGACTGAACGAAAGAAAACATGTTTAAATAACGTAAAATGTAAAAATGATTATAATAGCCCAAGTGGTTGCAGAGTTACTGCCTTTTTAGTTTGGATGTACAATTTTCGGAGCAGAGGCCTAAAAAAAGCTTGGTGCCTAAAAGGTTAAAAGCCGCATTTGTCTTTAAAAATCAACAAAATCGGGGGAAATCGAATGCAGGTGAGGATTTGAAACTCAAATGCTTTTTTCCCCTCCGAATTTAATAAAACCAGGTCACTAATGCAACACTTTACTCCTTATTAAGTGGGATAAGTGGGATTTTTAGAAAAACCAAAGCTACCATTTCAAGTGCTCTACATCCCTCTCACCCTCATTAGGGGGGGTAAGTGAAGCGTATTAGCGCATGTTTTCCTCTCATCCTCAACACAACACATTTCCTGTTACTGTGACCCTGAACGCCTCATTGTGTGTTTCAGACACTGGATTTGTGACAAAGGAGTCAACAAAAAAAATAAAAAATCTTCCAAGGTGGATTCTTTCCTTTCATCAGGAATAGAATACGTGGACAAATGTGAAAATATTATTTAAATGCCTCTTTGCATACATCTGCAGCTCGTCCCACATCCACTCTTCATCCACTCTCGTCTTCATCCGTGTAAAAAGAGAAAGATACAAGGGATCGAAGCGGAAGTCTTTTCGAGGGGAGACAGAGCTCTTGAACTATCACCTGACCGCCTCCTAATTCAGACTGATTGGGTCTCTGTGCTCGAGGGCGTGAGGACGATCGAGCAGCGCGGCAATCAGCCCGAGAGAGAGAGAGAGAGAGATAAAACGATTTCATGATCTGGAAATGACGCAAAACATCTTTCTTTCTTTCTCTCCATCTGCAATAATCACGGAGGCAGCACTTCTCACGACATGATCACATGCGTAAGAGTCTGAGGGCCAGGGATGAAGAGCACCTTTCAGACTGAGTCACAGGAAGTGATGGTGTTGTTCGACCAGCTGGGGCTTGTGTCATGAAAGAGATGAGATGCTTTAGGACAGATTCAGCTCGCAAATGGATAAACAGTGTGAATCTTAAACGGGCTGATCGGGGTTTTGATCCAGAGTATTTCTATGATCTCAAATCACAGGATTAACTTGAACCCTAAAATCACCCTGAAAATCAAAAACACATGTTTTCCTCTTGCTTTCTATCAATCAAAGTTTTGCTGTGAGTTGTATATATATATCAGGCATGAGAATCCCTCACCTTTCGGCGAAATTCGCCGTTTTGAAACCAAAATAGGTGACTGACGTGAATCGTGTAGATCCGAAGTTTTTGTTTTGGGGGAAGGGGGGGGGGGTCAATTGGCCGGCCGGCGTTTATGAGATTGGAGTGGGACACGGAGAAAATGTGGAGTGGTGCTTTTCGCAATAGAACATCTTTGATGGGCACGTGTCGCGTCTCGGCCAATCAGCGTCAAGATGTCTTCAGCGTTTGGTGGTTTAGGTTAGCTTGAATGTTAGCCCGCTATCTGCTGCTGTCACGCTGCACGGTGTAGCGATGCTAACAAAGTACCCGTACGTTAAGAGCGATGTGATTTAGCATATTTTTAGTATCGATACTTCATTAAAAGAGCGATCAGAGCGCACGCGCTGCTCCGTTTCGAGCTGTCTGCGCACACTACGCAGCGAGTGCCGTTAAGTGGCGGAATTTTCGGCTTTAAAAATTAAAATTAAAAAAGATGCCAGAAGTGAAATGTTTAAGTTCAGTCTGTAAAGTTCTGTTTCTGTAACTCTCCAGCTGCTCATCCTGATGAACTCTGTATCATCTGGTCAGATACAGACTAACAGTCTCATAGTGATAATCAATGCTATGATGGCTCCATGTAGTTTCATTAATATCTTGTAGGCTAATACTAATAATACTGCCATTTGTTAAGTGTTGAAAAAGTTGGTAAAAAGTGAACCATACAGATATTTTATTTATTACTATTATAGATCAATATACCAGGATCGTATTTATGGTACTGTTTTATGGTATTGTATCAGTATCATGATATTTATGGCAGGTATGGCATAGATTAGAACATACGTGTCAAACTCATGGCCCGCCAAATGTGGCCCGCCACGTCATTTTATGTGACCGCATTCTTGTGTCCTTAAGATTCACTTGTTGGTTCATAATTGACTGTAAAAGGGAATATTACTAAATAGTTGTGTTGTGCATACTGTGATATTCTGAACACTCAGGTTCAAACTGCAACATCTTTTCATTAAATACATTTGAGAAGTTAAAAATATCCCTCAATTTAGGTCTCAGCTTGTCATTCAGGGGTGATAGTGCGTCCCAAAGCCAGACCAGTGGAGAACCACTGCCCAAACCAGTGGAGAACTACTGCCCCAAACCAGTGGAGAACTACTGCCCCAGACCAGTGGAGAACCACTGCCCAGACCAGTGGAGAACCACCTGTCTCAACTGTGAAAAAGCTTTTAACAAAGTTAATGCAATAATGTTTGTTTGATCTTTGATAAAGTAATGTGGGTTAAAATAAATATAATTAAATTAAATAGATGTATTGTATAATATTAAATACATTTGCATATATAGTTATACATTTATATAAGTACACCTAAATAAACAAACAAATGCAAAGACAGTTATTTAACAATATGTTCTGGAGTAGTTAGAATTATACCGTGTTAGTGACAACCGCCCTTTGAGGGCAGACATGAGGCGGATGTGGCCCTCGGTGAAAATGAGTTTGACACCCCTGGATTAGAAGATCGTGACAACCAGGTAGAGGCAGAACAGACTCAAGGAACAGACTCGAGGCTCAGCAGAGCACAAGACTTGAAGACTTGTTCACGCCAAAAAAAAAAGGAAGTTGGTTCATGAATGACTATATTATATACAATATTACTATTATTATAGGGCCCACTGACTTGGTGTCAGAATGGAGGAACTATAGATTATCATACAACGTCCAACATCGATGTTCGTGGAAGTCACCAGCATCCCCCCACCGCGCCTATCCTTCTCACCTTTTTCACCCCTGACCCGTTTTCATGCCTGATATATATATGTATACAGGACTGTCTCAGAAAATTAGAATATTGTGATAAAGTTCTTTATTTTCTGTAATGCAATTAAAAAAACGATTCTGGATTCATTACAAATCAACTGCAATATTGCAAGCCTTTTATTCTTTTAATATTTAATATTTTTTAATTGCATTACAGAAAATAAAGAACTTTATCACAATATTCTAATTTTCTGAGACAGTCCTATATACACATATGTATATATATATATGTATATTTATATGTGTGTGATGAGCAATATGAGTGATGACAGACCCATATCTCCAAAACATATATATTTATACACAATATATATATACATATATATACACAGTATATATATATATATACGTATGTATATACAATATATATATATGTGTGTGTTTTGGAGATATGGGTCTGTCATCACTCATATTTCTTATCGCTCTGATAAAAATACCTTTTTTTAAATGAAGCAGCTGTGTCCTTATTCCAAAGTCTTGACCCGGTTCCTCCTGACAGTCCACAGACAGCGAGTTGTGTTTCACGGAGGGAAGAAAATAGTTCCCGACATGAAGGCCGACGTCCTTACGGCTCACCGCTCCAGAACTATGGCGACCGGGACCTAAACCATCTCTAATGGCTTCTCCCATTTTACATCCAGCTCTGAACCTCCAGTGGTACAGAGTACCGGCCTCAAAGTGAAGAATTAAAGCCCGACAGCTACAGCGTCCATCAGGACGATAAAAACACGTCAAGAGCTGCATGTAATACAAACAAGTGTGAGATAGGGGAGGGCGAGATGAACCGGGTTGAATAAGTTGCTGGAAGGGAAAAAGGCGTCTGTTCGATGCTGAGAGGATGTGATGTGAGCGCCGGATATCAGAGAGTTTGGAGATCACCGACGAAGACGAAGGAAACTAAAGAAAAACACAGCCGAAGGACAGCTGCCCTCTCTCTGCACTCTCCTCTCTATTTCACATTTGTTTTATGTGTCTTTGCAACAAACAAAAGAACAACAACAACAACAAGTGCAGCTTCCCCATCATGCAGCTCACCTTCAGGAGGACACACACACACACACACACACCTTAGACTCAGAGAACAGACTGCCATGTCCTCATTAGTTCATCCTCTCTTGTTTTGAAGGGCCCACCGGTGCAGTGGTGAAGGAGAGCGCTGGCCTCCACATATCAACAGGTTAATGTGAGGAGGGGGAGGTGGGGAGGATGGGGGGGGGGGGTGTTTGTATATAGTGCAATCCATACGAGAATAAATAAAAAAGCCTCTAATGAAGATGGAGCTCCTCTACTTAGACGCTGACAGGTGAATGTTATTGATGGAGAGGTATAGTGTGGGGGGGGGGGGGGGGGGGGTTCTCGGGAATGCTTTCCAAACAAATTCGATGACATTTAAAGAGATTTGAAGAGGAGCAAGTGTTTGGGAGTCAAACGCAAACATGTGATGACAGGAAATCCCTTAAATGTAAGGGAGCAGCTGCCTGGAGGGGAAGGGGGGACGACATCCCGGGAGGAGGAGATGGATTTAGTAGAAGAGGAACGTCTGGGAGCTCAGAGTCCATTCAATAATTATTATTATAGTGAATAACAAATATGAGGACGACAAGGAGGTAATACGTGAGAATGATGAGCTGCTATGGCCCCTTCACACCCCTGAAAAAAAACTATTCCCACCCATTAGTGGGGTTATCGAAGCAGAAGCCAGTGATGCGACTACAAATAAACAAGCAAATAAACAAGAAACACACTCAGACTCACGCGGTGTGCGGCGGAGCTCGCGGGTCCGCAGCCCGCGACGCGCGGCGCGGCGGTGGCATGCCGGGAAGTTTTCCACGCAGATGTTCCGGGGGCTCGATCCTGCGCAGAGTTTTTTATTTTTTATTTCAAGGCTTAAACATCCAGGATGTCACCGCGCAGCCCCCCCCAAAACACCCCGACTCGGTCCACGGGAGCCGCCAAAGAGGCAGACGGACAGACGGAGGGACAGACGCGTTACTCCACATCAACACAGTCCGACCGCTCCGCTCTCCATCAGAGACGACGTGGCAGATGTTGCAGAGCAGGTTGTGTGTGTGTGTGTGTGTGTGTGTGTGTGATGGTCACACACACACCCGCCGCTCTCACTGAGGTGCGTCCGGAGCTGCGCGCTCCGCGGTGCGCTGCGCTCAACTGCGTCTCTGGGAAGCCACGCAGGCTTCAAGTCCAACCCGCCCGCTTCAGGGGGGCGCGGGGGGGGGGGGGCGGTATGTATTTCACCTCTCTGTTATGGGATGCGCATGAACTCTAATTATGTTTTTCTTTTCCATATCTGCTTTTTATTCCTCAACCATGGCACCAAATTCTGCTCATATATATATATATATATATATATAAATAAAATAAGTTGATCGGAGACCAGATATTACTGAAACTGAGCTGAATGCAATTTTACTTGCTCATCACATTTGCTTCCCAAACAGGAAAAGAAAAGAAGAAAAAAAGAAAAAAACATGAACCCAAAGTCAGAGTCAAGCCACGCCCAGCTCACCCAGTGGGCGTGGCTTCGCTGATAAAAAGCCCGTTTTACTGGCTTGAGCTTCCTCTCTGGTCCTCAGCTCCGGTCTGTCAACACCACGTCTGCTTAATTGGAAATGAGAGACGGCGGAGAGACAATGATTTGGAGTCTGATTGATGGCGAAGTAAACAGCGCTGACGCCGGTGGAAAGCGTCCGTTTCCAGGAAATCTGCTCTGCCAACAGCGCGGGGAGCTGCGGATGGGGGGACGTAAAGAAGAACGTCCCTGGCCAATAAAAAGGACGTTTTCACGAATTAAAATTAGGTGGTTTGTTTTCAGGGTCCGAACCAACCCGCCAACAACATGACGCTGGTAAACTATCACGCTGAACACTGGCCACGCCCACAAGTGTTGCTCTGTGGGTGTGAGTTTGACCTCTGACCTCTGAGGGATTTTTTTTTCTTCAAAAAGAGGATTTCCCAGTGATGTATAGATACATATATATATGATATATACACTACCGTTCAAAAGTTTGGGGTCAACCAGACAATTTGGTGTCTTCCTTGAAAACTCACTTTTATTTATCAAATGAATTGAAAATTTAATAGAAAATATAGTCAAGACATTGACAAGTTTAGAAATATTGATTACTATTTGAAGTATAAATTTTGTTCTTCAAACTTCAAGCTCAAAGGAAGGCCAGTTGTATAGCTTATATCACCAGCATAACTGTTTTCAGCTGTGCGAACATAATTGCACAAGGGTTTTCTAATCAGACATTAGTCTTCTAAGGCGATTAGCAAACACAATGTACCATTAGAACACTGGAGTGATAGTTGATGGAAATGGGCCTCTATACACCTATGGAGATATTTCATGAGAAACCAGACACTTCCACCTTGAATAGTCATTTACCACATTAACAATGTATAGTGTGTATTTTTGATTAATGTTATCTTTATTGAAAAAACAGTGCTTTTCTTTGAAAAATTAAGACATTTCTAAGTGACCCCAAACTTTTGAACGGTAGTGTACATATAAAAGGAGGCTGAGTAACTGGTCGGTCCTGTCCGGCTTCAGAGCGGAGCCTGGACCTCGGAGGCCTCCAGGAAAGAAAGATGTGAGAGTCGTTTAAGGTAAGTGGAAAAATGTCCGTGACTCGAGTCAGAAATGACCCACATGAGAGGACTTTGGGGAGAACAGACCATAAAGATTTGATAATTAGCCACCCTTTAAATTCCGGGGGAAAGTTAATTGGACTTTTTTTAAAGGAGCGAAGGGAAAACTCACACGGCCGGCGGAGAAGAGAAACCCTTCGGATGTCCCCTGGAGGAGCGATGAACTCGTCTCGTTGTTGCCGTGTTTCTACTTTTAATTCTCGCTCACATGAAGTCGAGAGATCCTCCCTGGTCTCCTAATGTCTGCAGACAGACGGTATTAATCTGCCCTCCGTTCCCTTGCACTCCTCCCTCCCTCTCCCTGTGTGTGTGTGTGTGTGTGTTACTCAAGGCGTTTTTTTCGCTCACTTGATGAAATGAAACTGGAAGTTCGCTGTTGTGCAAATTCATATTTAATTCAACCATTCTGAGTCAGGCAGCTATTTTAGGTTTTTATTCTCGACGTGAAACACTTGCATCGGCTCGCCGAAGAAAAACAGAAAAATACACACACACACACACACCTGCAGGAAGACGCAGTGACTGGACCGTGGGCAACGTGCGGCTACATACCTGCGATTACGACACAACGGGATCCATTGCCTCTCAGGCCTGAAACTGTCCTGGAAGCACACAAACATATATACAATGATATGAACTTTTCATTGTCTAATTGAGGAGGAGGAAGAGGAGGAAGAGGATTAGAAGCAGAAAGAGAAGGAGAAGAAGAAGAAAGAGGGGGAGGAGGAGAAGAAGAAAAAGTAGAAGGAGAGGGAGAAGGTGAAGAAGAAGGAGAAGAAGAAGAAAAAGGAGAAGAAAGAGGAGGAGGAGAAGCAGGAGAAGGAGAAAAATGAGAAGAAAGAGGAGGAGGAGAAGCAGGAGAAGGAGAAGAAGAAGAAAAGGGAGAAGGAGAAGAAGAAGGAGAAAAAGAAGAAGAAAGAGGAGGAGAAGGAGAAGAAGAAGGAGAAAAAGGAGAAGAAAGAGGAGGAGGAGAACCAGGAGAAGGAGAAGGAGAAAAAGAAGAAGAAGAGGAAGAAGAAGAGGACAAGAAGAAGGAGAAAAATGAGAAGAAGGATAGTGAGAACGAGAAGAAGTAGAAGGAGAAGAAGAAAAAGGAGAGTGAGAATGAGAAGAAGTAGAAGTAGAAGAAGAAGAAGAAGTAGAAGATGAAGAAGTAGATTTCAACAATTTTTTGGGCTAGTTGAGCGACAGTCTTTCCACGTATCCCGTGGCAACAGAAGTAAACCTCACGGGTGTCCACGTCCTCCTGGTGGGAATTAACTTCTAATCACAACTCCTTGTTGTTAATATTAATGCTTTCCTCTCAGTATTGATCAAATCACACATTTCTTTGTGAAAGGCTCTGGATGGGATATCGATCCATGACCCCTTCACAGATGGTAGTTTTTTCAAGGTGCGCCGTGGCTCAACCTGAGCGAACATGTTTCAGCCTCATGATTATGAGATGTCGATATGAGACGCTCACCTTGTGGACGACCTATATATATGTATATATATATACATATTTATATCTATATAAATATATAGAAAACTTACAAAATAAAACAATTTAAATATATATATATATGTAAATAAATATTGTATATATATATTTAAAACATTTGTTTATATAAATATATATATTTAAAATGTATATATCCATTTTTTATCCACATCATATTGATATATATTTATATATATATAAATAAATAGAAAAATTACCCAAAAAAATGTATATATATATAAATATTATTTTCATATATGTATATATATATTTTAAAATCTTTTATATAAATATATATATATTTAATATATATATATTTATATAAAAATGTTTTTTGAATCCACATAATATTGATATATATTTATATATATATATATATATATAAAGTATGTTGCGCTGCGCTCCAATTGTTGGGATTCATTTGAAATCTGGAATCAATCATTTGAAAGCTACAGGTTGAATAACGCTTTTCTTTATAATTGTGTGAAACAATGTTTTAAGACATATTTTTTCTTGTCAAACCTTCAAAACAGGTTTAATAAAAACATGTCATCACTCTACCAAGTATTGCAAACCAGAGTCCAGCGGCGCAGCAGGGACACAGAGATCTAATCTGTGTGGATGAAATCTGTCAAACATAATGACATTTAAAAAAAAATTCTTCTGAAGACCGCGGTGAGAAAAGTGGTAAATCGAGCGAAAGCACGATGTGGATCTGAAAAAGATAAACGCTCCCAGGTCTCTCAATCCAGACGTCGACCTTTCGGCTGCGTTGACCCCGGTGAAGACATTGTGTTCCTCACAGCCGTCATCACGGGACGACCGTCTTTAGAAAAACACATTCCTCCCCTTTCAGACTCTTTCCCCCTCAAATGTCACTCAACTATAAACACGAGGTGCGTTCAGGAACTACCAATCGAGCCCAGAGCGGGAAGGTGATTACAATGCTCTCGTTCCACATTTAAAGCTGCACGAAGGAGAAGAAGAAGTAGGAGGAGGAGAAGGAGAAGGAGAAAAAGGTGGAGAAGAAGGAGAAGGATGAGAAGTAGGAGAAGATGAAGAAGAAGAAGGAGGAGAAGAAGGAAGAGGAGAAGAAGAAGATGAAGAAGAAGGAGGAGAAGAAGCAGGAGAAGTTAGAGGAGGAGAAGTAGGAGGAGAAGGAGAAGAAGCAGGAGGAAGAGGAGAAGAAGGAGAAGCAGGAGAAGAAGTTAGAGGAGGAGTAGGAGAAGAAGGGGGAGAAGAAGAAGTAGGAGGAGAAGGAGGAGGAGGAGGAGAAGGAGAAGGGGGAGAAGAAGGAGAATAAGTAGAAGGAGAAGAGCAAGGAGGAGATCGAGGATAAGAAGTAAGAGGAGGAGAAGAAAGAGAAGAAGGAGGAGGAGGAGTCTTTAAAAAAAGAATGTTCTCCCCTTTCACAGACTTTTTTCCACCCTCACTTTTAGAGTCTTTCATTAGTTTTGGGCGTTTCCTCTTCATCACTCACTTCCTCTCCTCTTGGCTCCTGCTGCCTCAGGCACTTCCCTCTTCCTGGAAGTGCTTCCTGGCAGGATGTGGTCAATCAGTCGAGCAGCGCTGAGTTTATAACAAGGTAATAATCCTGCTCTGATCCCCTGAACCAATGTGTGACCTCATCGCTCCACGCCGTCAGGGGGCGGAGCCAGACAGCTGTGATAACGTCTCCTTAAAGGATGAAGAGCGTCGAGCAGCCTCCTCTTCCTCTGAGGCCAGACCTCACTTCAAATAGATTTTAAATAATGCCTCATATTACTCGAGCTGGTCCGGCTGCAGCGATGACATCATCACTCAGTGCACAGGAAGTGGATTCCTCTGAGTGGCTGTTTGTGGCTTTCATGTCAGCGAGAAAACAACAACAACAACATGATGTTGAGGTTGTGGTTCAGTTTAAGTAACAGAGTAATCTGTGTTGTTGTTGTTCTTCTCCTCCTTTTTCTCTTCTTCTTCCCCTCCTTCTCCTTCTGCTCACTTTCTTTCTTTTCTTCTCCTTTGTTCTCTTCTTCTCCTCCTTCTTTTTCATCTTCTTTTCCTTCTCCCTCTTCTTCTCTTTCTCCTCCTCCTTCTCCCACTCCTCTTCCTTCTTCTCCTTCTCATTCGTCTTCTTCTCCTTCTCCTCCTTATTCTACCACTCCTATTCCTTCTTCTCCTCCTCCATATTTTTTCTCTTCTTTTTTCTCTTCTTCTTCTTCTCCTTTTATAAATCTTTTACAAATATTTTCAAAGCGAGGATGACACCCTCTTAATGATGGCGCTCATACAACTCAAATTGGAATCGAGGATGATTTCTTTTGATTCGGAGAGAGAGAGAGAGGGAGGGGGGGGGAAGAAAGAGGGGAACATGTCCGAGTGCCCAACCAGGAAGGAGAGAGAAAATCTCCGGCCTCTGAAGAGTGTGTATGTACTTCAGCTGAGGTTCACACACACACACACACACACACACACACACACACACACACACACACACACACACACACACACACACACACACACACACACACACACACACACACACACACACACACACACACACACACACACACACACACACACACACACACACACACACACACAGAGAGAGAAAAGGGGAGTTTAATGCGAAGAAATTGTCTCAATAATTCTCATCCTGAGCTTTTAAAGATGTATTTTTCTTAAATAAGCAGATTGCCGTAACAAGATAACCATTTTTAAACAAGCTGATTTTATTATAAGAATTATAATAATAATGTCACCCTATTAGCAGATGATCTATACGTTTGTCAACAAAGATTTTGGGACTCATTCGTGGATTTTTGTCGTCATAATAAAATGTTTGCGTGAAAATAACTTGAAATTTAGATTTAAAATAAATATAAATGACATATAAATATAGATTGACCAGTGACGTTTAATGTGCTGCAATAATTTGCAACATATCGTATAGGCGCCATAATCCCACGCAGAGAGCGGAAGTGGCGCGTGCGTCGGCTAATTGGCGTCCGCTGCGACATTCACGCGTCGCCGATTCATCGGCTGCCTAGAAACCGGCCGACGAGTAACGACCGGTCCCATTCACATTGGTTACTATGGCAACCTTCAGCTTAACCTCCGACACAACAATAGGAAACGTTTCCCTCTCATAACACGACCGAGTCGACGCGGGTTTCTGTGAAGCACGGATAGCGCGAAACGCAAGCGGCTACAAGGAACTTCCATTTTTTATTTTTATTTTTGATCAGCTGTTGGACGGATTACCGTGAAATTTGACGCATAAATTCAAGGCGTCATGTTGTATTGGAGAAGTCTTGAAAATCGCTAGTTTCAACTCTTTTTGCTTCTCGACATCGCCCCCTGGTGGCCACTAGGAAGAACGCACATCTAAGACACTTCCTCGTCGTCTTCACTTTTCAGAACCGGAGATTGCGAATGTTTATAATACTCTGAAGATCAGTTTGATTTAACATGGTCACACGGAGGGATATATATATATATATATATGTATATGTGTATATACATATATACACATATATATATGCATATATATTTATACATACAAATAGAGATATATATATACATACATATACATGTATAATATACATACATAAATTGTTTTATTTTGTAAGTTTTCTATGTATATATATATCTATAGAAATATATCTCCATATATCTATATCTATGTATATAGTATGTTTGTCCCCCTCCCAGCCTGCCACAGCGTTTGGGTTTCATGTGTCACTCGTCTGTCCCCGGCTGCAGGAGACGTCTCATAACTGGGGGGAGCTGAGCTCGTCTGTCGCACAGCAACACTCAGGAGGGCTCTTAAGCCGACGCCCCCTCCTACCGTCACCTCCTCCCACCTCCTTCCCATAATGGACGGGTCTTACATTTATAGCCCCATCATCAGGTCCAGGTGTTTCCCATCCGATCCTTAATGGGTCTGGTCTTGAACTCAGCTGTGTTGTGTATTTAGTGCTAAAGTGCAGACGGTTATATAACGACGTGGAGGCTGCAGCTTTGAAGAAGATGAGCAATAGTTACAAAAATATAAAATATGTCTCGAATACTTCCTCTCGTGTTCTTTTTAACAGGCCAGTAAAACAGCTTATTTGCACTGAGGTGTAGAGAACTATGTAATGAACACGTGGTCATAAAATGTTCTTTTATAGTAAAACAATAACTCCTGCAGTCATTGAGACAATGAGGAGTAATACTTATTACCCGGTAACGTCCGGCTTTCTTTCTGGTTCATTAAATCTGTTCTTTTGGGGGGGGGGGGAAACTGGTTTTATGAATTCTGTAAATCAAAAAAGTGGCACAGAAATGTAATTTAAATGGTATGACTTTTTTCTTATACATTTTTTTTAAAGTTTTCAGTTTTCTTCTTTTTTATTGCGTAACTCCGCGGATGAATCGTCCTGCCGGTGCACCTGCTGCTCGTTTTGGAAAAAACGGCCCAAAAAAGAATACGAAAATTAACTTTCGCTAAAAGTTCCCGTGATATAACAATAACGAGGTCGCTATCCCAGCTGCTGTGTGAAATTATAATTAGCGACATGCATCACCTCCATGATTATCTCATTAAAATATCAGCCGTCTAATCAAATCTAAGAATTGTTCATGTCATCAACGGGGACAGGACGGAAACACAGGTCATATGAACATCATATTAGAAAAAGAACATTTCCTGCTCCCTTTCGTGTCAAATTGCTCGTTAGCGTAATCATCAGCATCATCACGTTGCATGTCTTTTTTTAGGATGGCGATGGTAAGAGGAGAGCATTATGATCGGGATCTGTACGAATGGGATGATGTTGCTGATCTCCCGGATGCAGATCCTGGATTTTAAAGGTCACCTGGAAGGCGATGCACAGCCGGCTCGTCACGGAGCTGTCTAGTGACCGGCTCGTCCACATCGGTGTTGAGCGCCGTCACATTTCACTGCCACCAATAATAACACACGAATAAATCCAGCATGCTCTGAAGGAAAGACAGCATCCAGGGAACAGCCTCTATTTTTTTTGCCATTGTCTTGAAGCCATTGTTTGTTTTTGTCTCGCCAAATCCTTTTAAATCTGTTTATTAGGCTATTAAAACCATCTTGTTTGGTTCTTGTGCAGAAAATGCAAAAAAGAAAAGAAAAAAAAGAAAGCCGAGTCAGCAGTTTTCGGTGAAGTTGTTCCAAAAAGTGAAATGCAGTGACAAACTTTTAAAGAACAAACACATTAGTGTGCATTGCAATACAGTTGAAACTAGAACGGGCACTCGGTAGAGCGCATACCTTCGCATATCACAACATTGGGCATTGAATTATGAACATTTTGGCATTAGTTGCATGCCAATTGGATATAAATTGCCCGCGCTATGGTAAAAAGAAGATTTTGACCTATCAATGACCTTGACCTTGACCTTTGACCCAATCGATCCCAAAATCTAATCAAATGGTCCCCGGATAATAACCAATCATCCCACCAAATTTCATGCGATTCGGTTTAATACGTTTTTACTTATGAGAATAACACGCATACAAATAAATAAATAAATAAATAATGCGAAGGTAATAATACGAGTGTGAAGACAAACCGAAATGCTAATGTGGATATTTTAGTCTAGCTTTAATATCTCTTTGCAAAGCTCCCGTGGCGTTTTGGAAATCCCAGTTAAATAAACAGAGCATAAAGGTTATGTTTACTTAAGAAATAAACGGTGTATGAAAAAAAAAGATGTTTTTCTAAAAAAGAAGCGGACACAAATACCCCGGGTATTACCGAGCGTTGTATTTCTGGAGGAGCCGGAAATTAACCGAGGTGTGGGATTTTGATTAATATTGCCAGTCACTAATGAGTCATGACCGGAGAGCTGCACGCCGGCTGATGAAAGCGCGATAACCCCGCGAGAGGCGTCTGATCCGAAACGCTTAGTCATGGCGATCCGATGCTATCGAGCGGTGACACACATGTACCGACAGTGAAAGATTTAAAGTCGATATTCATATTAAACGGTGGGTGCAGTGAGTCAGAACCCTGCGTTGATATCTGGCAGAGAGTTAGATGAGAGGATTGATTCCACTAAATATGAAGCTGGGGCCGGGGGTCGATTAGCTTAGGTTAGCGAGCTACTAGCACCTCTGAAGCTCACTAAGTAACTCCTTCAAAACCCGCTTCAGGGGCATCACCACCAGACTGGAGACTCTCAGATTAATGTATATATTTTAAATCACATGTGGATTTAACATAATATGTACAGATGTGTTTCTCCTCTTCCTTAGTCTTCATGCTAAACTAAGCTAGGCTAATCCTCTACCGCGCATAGATATTGCGCAGACACGAGAGCCGCGTCTGTCTTCTCGTTTATCGCCGAGCAACAAGGAGAAAAAAATAGGGTGGCCTACCCCCCCCCCCGCCCCCCAAAAAATATGACCCCATACCTTCAAAGTGTAAGTGGTGAAAATTCTCAATTTGGGCTAAAAGACGCGATATCCAGTCGCACCTGATTAGCATTACAACGCGAGGTTGACCTGGCCCAGTTATCTGCTCCACATTTCTGACATTTTGCACATTCGTCTTAAAAATAAGTGCCCCTCGTTTATTTTTGGAACTTGTTAAAAACTGAACTTTTACTCTTTACTTCATTGACCTGTTTTTTTAAAAGCATGCGATCGTCGCGCCTCGTCTTCAAAGTGACCTTCAGCGGGAACAAAGGTCAGCGTCACTGTTGTTGTTTTTTATGTCGTACATACGTGTTGCTGCTCTGTTGTCTCTAATGTCTGTTTTTATATTCATCATGCTATTTGGAAAGGGGGGGGGGGGGTCCACATGGGGAGTCAAAGGGTCTAGAACACAGGTGTCAAACACAAGGCCCGCGGGCCAAATCCGGCCCACCACATCATTTTATGTGGCCCGACGGCTTGAAAGACATTTGATTACCTTTTCTTCAAGAAATCTAAGACAAATATCCTGTGCTTTTATTTTTGAAGGTTTCAAATTAAATGGATTTATGTTACAATATTAAAGAAATGTTATTATGTACAATATTTCTACACTGAAATAAACAATAATCAAATGCAAAGAGTTATTTAGCAATATTTTTGAGTAGTTCATACAATATTTTTGAGTAGTTCATACAGTGTTACAGTTACAACCGGCCCTAAATTATTATAGAACAAACAATAAAACATCAACTTATCCTCTTCTTTTTCCTTTGACCGGCTCGGCTTCAAAGATCAAAGGAGCCGCCTTGTTGTCGTCTCTTCTTCTTCTGCAGTATTTCAGCGCCACAACCTGCTGCATGGACACACACTTTTAACCTTTGACGATTTCACTACATGTTGGGTTGTTTTTAACTATATTTGATGTTATAATACAGCGTATTGATCGAAAACATCTTCACATAAACTTACCAAAATGTTGTTGCCTAAACCTGACTGAGTTTCCTGTGAAAACAGGAAGTGTATAAAAAAAGAAAGAAGACCAACTGAATGATTACGTGATTTTTAACTGGTGGGATATCATAGAAACCGCATATGAATGAGGATTCCTCGGTATCAGACACACGGCTTATTTATGATGACGGACGTTAATTGTCATGGTAACGGTCATAACGACAATAATGGTGACCCTCCATTCATTTAATAAATGTAAATCAGTTTTTTAAAACTCGCTTCATGGGCCTAGGAGGGTTTTTAACTTTGTGAGGATCATAAATTGACATAAAAAACAGCTGCAAAATGGAAATTAATTTAAATTTAAATGTGGTCCTCAAAGCAGCCGCTGCTCCTCTCCGTTTATCGCTGTTTGCTTTTGGCTTTTCAAAAGGCAGCGGATCACGCTCTCAATAGACTTCATGACCGAGGTGCTTCCTGTTGTGTGTGATCGGCGCCACACCGGCAGCCCCGTTGCTATGGCAGCATGAGACAAACATACATCCAACACCACGGGTGTAAATACAAAATGTCTTCCATTCGGATTTCAGAATCAGAATCAGAATCAGAAACAGGTTTATTGCCAAAGAATGAATGTTTTCACAAACAAACGAGGAATTTTTTTTGGTGGAAGGTGCAACATTTGGACATGACAAACAACAATCAACGCAAGGAGGGAGGAGGAGGAGGAGGAGGAGGAGGAGGAGGAGGAAGGCGGGAAGAAGGAGGAGAGGAAGGTGGAAGAAGAGGTGGTAGTCCAGGGGGTGACAGTCTGTCAGTCCGGGTCCATTGATGAGCCCGACCCGCCTCGGGATAAAGCTTTTGGTGTGGCGGAGGTCGTGGCCATGATGGACGCAGCCTCCTCCCGAGGAGGGACTCGAACAGGAGTGTCCAGGGTGGGAGGGTCGGCGACAATCTTTCTGGCCCGCTTCAGTGACCTGGAAGTGAACAGGACCTGGAGGAAGGCAGATTGCAGCCGATAACCTCTCGGCCGAGCGGATGATGCTCTGCAGCCTGCGCTTGTCTTTGGCTGTGGCTGCAGGGTGCCAGACGGTGATGGAGGAGCAGATGATGGACTCAACGATGGCCGTAGAACTGTACCATCATCTTCCTGGCAGGTTGAATTTCCTCAGCTGCCTCAGGAAGAACATCCTCTGCTGGGCCTTCTTGGAGATGGAGCCGATGTTCAGCTCCCACTTGAGGTCCTGGGAGATGATGGAGCCCAGGAAGCGGTAGGACTCCACAGCGTCGGGAGTCACACAGGATGAGAGGGGCGGGTGGGGCTGCATTCCTCCTGAAATCCACAACCATCTCCACTGTCTTCAGAGCGTTGAGCTCCAGGTTGTTCTGGCTGCACCAGGTCACCAGGTGGTCAGTCTCCCACCTGTAGGCGGTCTCGTCCGCCAGAGATGAGTCCAATGAGGGTGGTGTCATCCATGAACTTTAGGAGCTTGACGGACTGGTGACTGGAGGTGCAGCTGTTGGTGTACAGGGAGAACAGCAGAGGGAGAGAACACAGCCTTGGGGAACCCGTGCTGGTGGTCCGGGAGCCTGAGACGTGTTTCCCCAGCCTCACGTGCTGCTTCCTGTCGGTCAGGAAGTCTGTGATCCACCTGCAGGTGGAGTCGGGCACGTGCAGCTGGGAGAGCTTGTCCTGCAACAGGGACGGGATGATGGAATTGAAGGCAGAGCTGAAGTCCACAAACAGGATCCTGGCGTAGGTTCCTCGGGAGTCCAGATGCTGGAGGATGTAGTGAAGGGCCATGTTGACTGCATCGCCGGCAGACCTGATGGCGCTGTAGGCGAACTGCAGGGGTCCAGGAGTGGGTCGGTGATGGTCTTGAGGTGTGACAGGACCAAGCGTTCAAAGGACTTCATGACCACAGAGGTCAGGCGACGGGCCTGTAGTCATTGAGTCCTGTGATCTTGGGTTTTTGGGGACGGGATGATGGTGGAGGCCTTGAAGCAGGCTGGAACGTGGCATGTCTCCAGGAGGTGTTGAAGATGTCGGTGAACACCGGAGACAGCTGGTCAGCACAGTGCTTCAGGGTGGAGGGGAGACGGAGTCCGGGCCCGCTGCTTTGCGGGGTTCTGCTTTTAAACAGCCTGTTGACTGCTCTCTCCAGGATGACGAGGCGTCGCTGAGTTGATGGAGGGTGCTCCAGAGGTGTGAGCCCCTGATGGGCTGGGGAGGGTGGGCTGATGGTCTGTGGCTTGTTGGTGGGGCTGTGGGGATGGTCTCAGGACTGCTCCATTGTCTTTCAAAGCGGCAGTAGAACTCATTTAGCTCGTCTGCCAGAAGCACATTGTTCATGGAGTGGGGTGATTTGGGCTTGTAGTTGGTGATCTGCCTGAGCCCTCTCCAGACAGAAGCAGAGTCGTTTGCTGAGAGCTGCTGTTGCAGTTTCTCAGAGTACAGTCGTTTAGCATCTCTCACCGCCTTGCTAAACCTGTATTTGGACTCTGTGTACAGGTCCTTGTCCCCACTCCTGAATGCCTGGTCCTTCTGCAGTCTTAGCTTCCTGAGCTCCGCTGTGAACCAGGGTTTGTCGTTGTTATAACTCACCCTGGAGCTGGATGGAATACAGCTGTCCTCACAGAAGCTGATGTAGGAAGTTACAGCCTCTGTGTACTCATCCAGGCTGTTGGTAGCAGTCCTGAAGACATCCCAGTCAGTACAGTCAAAGCACGCCCGTAGATCCTCCAGAGCCTCACTGGTCCACTTCTTGAACTTCCTCACCACAGGTTTGCAGAGCTTTAGTCTCTGCCTGTATGAGGGAATCAGATGAACCATGACGTGGTCAGAGTTTCCCAGTGCAGCTCGAGGGACGGCGTGATAGGCCCTGCTGATTGTTGTGTAGCAGTGGTCCAGAATGCTCTTCTCTCTGGTAGGGCATTTAATTAACTGTCTATATTTAGGAGTTCGTGGCTGAGGTTTCCTTTGTTAAAATCCCCGAGTACAATAACTAAAGAGTCCGGGAAGGTCCGCTCCACACACCGTATCTGTTCAGCGAGTGTCTGTTGTGCCTCGTTCACGTTCCCCTGCGCGCATGTAAACTCCGCCAGGATGAATGAAGCGAACTCACGTGGGGAGTAGAAGGGTTTGCAGTGGATGATAAAGATTCCAGGTCCGGCGAACAGTGCTGTAGAATCACCGTTACGTCGTTGCACCAGCCGTTGTTGAGGTAAAGCAGATTCCTCCACCCTTTTTTACCGGAGAGCTCCGAGACCCGGTCCGCCGAACAGCTGGAAGCCAGCGAGCTGGAGCGCAGAGTCTGGTATCGAGCCACTAAGCCATGATTCCGTGAAACACAGAACGGAGGATGAGGAGAAGTCTCTGTCTCTCCCACCAGCAGCTGGAGTTCGTCCAGTTTGTTGCACAGTGAGCGGACGTTGAGAGAAATATGCCCGCAGCGCTGTACGAGATCCCGTTTCCGTAGCCGCATAAGCGCCCCGAACGTTCCTCTCCGCCGGCGTTTCACCACGTGGGCGAAGGTGAGCACACCTTTTACAAAAATGTCCAGTAACTCCACAGAAGTTAAAAACGTTGGAAGTAAATCCGCTGGAGTTGTTCCCCTGATATTCAAGAGCTCCTCTCTGGTGAAAGAGCTCTGGGAATCCCAGCAGAAAACAGTATTTAAAACGAAAACAATAAAAAACATCGCGCACCAACACACCGAGGCGACCTTTCGTGGCGCCATCAGAATAAAATGTTGGGCGTTTTCAAACCTGCAGAAACGAATCTCCGCCTCTTCCCCCTCTTGTGCGTCTCCGACCTCTAAGTGGTGTGTTGCGGCGTGTGTGCGCTCCTGTGACGTCTCGAGTGTAATGACAATCAGGAGAAAGCATGGCTGCCACAAACGCATCGCACCAGAGAGGCCTAATGGTTCTGCGCGTTATGATCCCCGACGTGTGGAAAGAGACTAATGGGCTTTTATCTGGAGGACAATTTAATGTTCGGAGAATACTGGAAGCGTGTCAGAAAAAAATAGAACAATTTAAACCATTTGTTTTTTGTTGTTTCTTTACTTAGAAACATTTTTTATTTGACGAAAGTATCTTTTCTCTCAAGTAGGAAATAAGACTTTACAAATATTATACAAGTCAGTTGGTTTGATTAATACTCAAATCACCACAATGCACAATCAGAAAGGGGATGACTGACAGCGTCAAAAAGAACAAAAAGATGGAATAAGATCATCTAAATGTAAAGATGAAATCGTGAGGAAGAGACCCCGGTACACGGGAGGTTCGAGATGGAAGCGTTTTGATTGACCTCCTAAAATGTGTGATACGCGGCGTGGTTGTATTTACCAACCGGGGTGGTCCGAACCCAGAAGGAGGATTCAATTTTGGAGAAAATTATATTTATTTTGCTCACCTCAAATGACCAAAACAATTTTTTTTAATAAACTACCCGTTCAGTTCAGTTTGAGTTCCATATTGACGTTTAGACTTTTTATTTTCTTGTAACACATCAGAGATATGAAAAGATGCATAACCTTAAAACAAGACTATCTGAATTAAGAGATAAAGTGAGAGTGTGTTTTTGTAGTTTGGGGTAACTCACCCTGAGGGGTCACGGGGCCTCACGCTGAACCCTGGGGAGGATGAGCCTTTAAAACTTCTACAAAAACTCAAGAAAATTAGACAAAAACGTGGATTCAGTTGTGGCGACGCGGAGCTACCCACAATGCACCACGACGCCATCAAGCGTACAAACACATTCAAACGTCTCGATCTGCTGGTTTTGCATTTACGACCTGGAGGCCCCCCCAAAAAAAAAAAGTAAAACTGGAAGTCCAGAGTAAAAATATTTAGCTGCACACCGTGAGAAAAAATAATAATAATTCCAATAACTCTTTGGCATGAACGACCATTTTTATAAGTTTTCATTTATCTTTTTACCCGTCGATATAAAAATTGATAGAAAAAAAGAAAAGTAAAAACAAACAAACAACAACAAAAAGTATCAAATGTTACGCCTCCTGCTGTTTATCTTACAATAAAATGTAAAACATCAAAAATGTTTAACGCCGAAAAAAAGGCCATTACATCATCAACGCTACAAGAAGAAAAAGAAAAAAAAACTACGCCTTTATTTACACAGCAACACCATCATCTCTGTACAGGACATTCATCGTTCTCTCGGCTCTCGCGCCGATTCCAGAAGCAGAAAAATAGGATTCCCCCCCCGATACCTCGTCTTGGAGCCGATGTTCGGAGTCTCTTCATTTCCCACGTCACATAAAGTCATTGAGCTCCAGGTCGAGGGCCGCGGCCATCTCGTCCGCCTCCGAGCTGCTTCCTCCGCCTTCCTCGTTGGAGTCCTTGGACGACTCGTCGGCGGATACCTCCCTCGCCTCCTCCTCTTCTTCCTCCTTGTTGTCGTCCTCTTCCTCCCTGGCTTCATCGTGCTTACGCTTGTGGCCCCTGGGGGACGAAGACAAAGACGAGTTAGAGTAAAGGGAAGCGTGCGCGGCTCGGACCTGCGGCACGCCGCTGCTCCGCCGTGGAACAAAGACGGGCGGTTAAAAAGTCGAATTTAACAAAAAGGTCAAAACTCGAAATCTTTAAAGATTAATTATTAAAAAAGATGTGTTAAAAGTAGGGCTGTCAGCGTTAACGCGTTAATCTATGCGATTAATTTGGCCGCGTTAACGCACTAAAATATTTTAACGCAATTAACGCAACTTTGTTTACTTCCGGTGTTCGTTGAAGTTTTTACACTCAAACCGAGTGTCAAACCGCAGCAGTACGGTTTAACACTGTTTCCGTTTTTAAAGCAATTATTTCTCCGCGAAAATAAGGAGCAGAAATCAGTTTAAACTCGTGGATGAATCAATCGGGTTTCCTCCTGCTCCTCCTTCCTCCCGTCTCCCCCTCTGATACACAGAGGAACGGAGGGGCGACGTGTCGGGTGACGCGGCGCGGAAAGAACTCGTCCCACGAAACCTTCACCGTGATTGGTCAATCCGTTTGTCTGTCAACATTTTGGGGAAAAAACAACCAATGAACACTCAGTAAATCACAAAGGACCTCCCACCTCACAGGTAAGGCTCATTGGCAGCCTGTCAGTCAGAGAGCAGAGAACACGGCAACAGGACAATGAGCCTCATTGAATAGAGCTGAGATTGTTCTGGAATGTTTGATGTAGAACACGTGGGGGTGTGTCATATGCAAACGCCTTTAAAAGGTGACATTTTTTGTGTGTGTAAAATGTATAAAATGCCCCCAGCCTCCAGAGGGTTAACGTGACATATTTGAATGTCAGTCAGTTACCAAGGCCACTGGTTCTGCTGTTCAGTGTTAAAGATGACAGGACCAATGGGGTCTCAATATACTTCTTTTTTTTTACTAATCTGATGTTTCACTGAAGAAACAATTTATCATCCACAATATTAAATACCTCGCTGGCACTGTATATGTAGGAGCCTCTTTGAAAACACAGCTCTGTGTGAAGTTTGGTCTTTAAAAAGAATGAACTTTTCACTTTTAATTGCGATTAATGAATTTCAAAATGTGTGATTAATTAGTTATTTTAAAAAAATCGATTGACAGCCCTAGTTAAAAGTGTTAGAGACGTCACAGAACGAGATTCTAATATCAGGATTATCATCAGCAGAAATATCAGTTTTATCAGAATATAGATAAAACACCAGAATATGTTGTATCATCATCATAATCATCATCATCATCATCATCAACTATATCCAGTTAGTTTGTTATCATGTACCACTTGGCTTCTTAAAAATTATTTATTATGTTTAAAAATGAAGTTATGCAGAACTACACAGACAGAGAGAGACAGTAACCCCCCCCCCCCCCCCCCAGTTGGTGATATGAACACCTGCAAGATTCATTTGAAGTCACTTTGTAGATATCCGAAATGCTGCCAATTAAAAAAGGGACTTTTGTGTTGGATATATATATATATAAAACTGGAATGTTCCAAAGCGAGAGAGAGATTATATTTTTCAGGACATGATAGATATCGTGTCTTCTGTAGTCAGTCATCTTTATTGTCAATTCTTTCTGAAGGAATGCCGCTTCTAAATAATAAAATAATAAAATAGGAAGTGGACGTTGTTCCACCCGGCAATGAGACACCGAGCTCTCGAGACACGGTGAATGAATTGAGTTTAATAATGAAATAAAAGAGCAGAAGCAATATGGTACCCTCGCTAGTTTAAGACGATATGAAAGAAAGGGAACAACTCGCTGTACTTCCTCCTCCATCATCTCCATCAATGTAACAGCACTTCGATGGTGAAGAGCAGAACAGTGGCGGAGGAAATAGGAGGAGCATAAAGGACGAGATGAGGTGGTAACACATCCACATTGTTACATTCCTCTCATGAAACAACGGGGTTAGCCTAGCTTAGCATCAAGCTTAACATCGTGGTTAGCCTAGCTTAGCATCAAGCTTAACATCCAGCCAGACAAATAAAATAGTGAAATAAAGCCTCCAAACTCTTTTTAAGTCGACCAACTAACTCGTTGCGTCTCGTTTGTTTAACCGGGAAGACAAACGGTAAACATCGTTAAACATTTAGCTACTTTCCCGTCATATCTGGTGACTTTCAAGACAATGTCTCTCTCTCCTCATGTCTATATTTAAAGTGTGTGGAACCGGACGAACGTTTCAAAACAACGAGTAATCCCCGAGTGGCAAAACCGTTGTCTCACATGGCCATAAACACGCCATCCCTCTCTCCGTGACGCGGAGCGGCTTATTAGCATGACGCTAATGAGGAGTGTCGGTGTATTTTCCTCCCGTGGTTATTGTGGAGGACTGACGGGCGGCGGCGCTCTCATTAGGCCGCGGTGACGGCTCTGCCCCGTCTGTTCATTAGAAGGTCAGATGTCGGCTAATGTGAGAGCGGCCCGGCGACGCGGCGGGCGCCCCTGTGGACCGCGGGGGCTCAGACCGCCGGGTTTGCTGTGGAATCTGAAGAGGCTTCAATTACTCCGGAGCCTCCGGTCAGAGGCCGAGCGGGTAACGAGGATCTCATTCGGCGACGGCGTGAAGAAATGAGGCGATCCCAAATGTTCACGCCATCAGTGACACTGTGCAGGTCATTGACACTGAGTCATTGCAGTGTTGTGTGTATATATGTGTATATATCCATCCATCCATCCATTATCAATACCGCTTATCCTCATTAGGGTCGCGGGGGCGCTGGAGCCGATCCCAGCTGACATAGGGCGAAGGCGGGGGACACCCTGGACAGGCCGCCAGTCCATCGAGGGCACATATAGAGACATACAACCATTCACTCTCACATTCACACCTATGGGCAATTTAGAGATCAATTAACCTGACGGCATGTCTTTGGACTGTGGGAGGAAGCCGGAGAACCCGGAGGGAACCCACGCTGCCACGGGGAGAACATGCAAACTCCACACAGAAGGACCGCCTCGACCGGGAATTGAACCCACGGCCCTCTTGCTGTGAGGCGACAGTGCTAGCCACTACACCACCGTGCAGCCCATGTGTATATATATATATAAATAAATCAAAAATAAATACATATCTGAATATATATATAAATAAATCAAAAAATAAGTAAATATCTGAATATATATATATATAAATAAATCAAAATATATTATATTATAACAGGCGTCACCCTGTTATAATGGTAGGGGAAACACTGGAATATATATATATATATATATATGAAACAAAAATAATAATACAAATAAATGAATATATAAATAAATATATATAATAAAATAAAATATATCAAAATATCAAAACAATTATATATAAATAATAATAATATCTAAATATATTCACAGAATAATAATATATATATAAATATATATTTAAATATACACATACACTAATAGAGGGGTAAAAAAAACCACATTCCCACTGCTATTTCCAAATATTAATAGTTGAGACAGCGGGGGGGAGGGGGGGAGGCTCCTCCGCTGCTTTGCGCCTCGCATCATTTCATCCAATCTAAATCTAAGTCTATTAATCCAACCGCCCACATAAAAACCAACTCGGCGAGACACTTCCACCATGTTCACTCACGGCGGTCTCCTCATCGAGCTTCAGTTGTGATCCACTTTTATGAGATCGTGCTTTTTATGTGCCGATAAATTGCACTGCAACGAAAATGGGGGAAGAGGGCGGGGGGGGGGGGGTTCTTATTTAAACAAACGCACTTTAGATAGATAAACTTTAGATTTAAATAATCTATAAAGAACGCTATTGTTTTGACATAAACGTTAACATTTTACGACTTGCATTTTCATTTAGATACTAAATAGTTATTATGGTTCTGAATTGTTTATTAAAACAAACTGATGAAGTGATGGCAGGAGGAGAAGCAGCGCAGAGAAAGAGGATTTATTTTCATTCTGGGTAAGAATTAGGGACCCATCCATCCAACATGGGGACAGATCGTGACCTTATTAGGGGATTTGCCCTTCAACGCCGTCGTTATAGTTTAACACGCCGCCGCCTCAGTCCCCTTGTTTGAAGTGGACGAGCCAAATCCCCAAAGAGGAAGGTCACAAAGCAACTCTGAAGTCCCGAAAGCCGGAGACACGAATCAGGAAGCGGCTCGACAGGAACAGAAGGTGTCGGAGTCGAGAATGGGGCTGTCGAGGACAATCGGCCATCGCAAAATAAAAATGGCTTCGACCGTTGCCAGAGCGTCTGCTGCAGCCGCCACCTCGTATAAATAATTCACCTTCCCCCGAGAGAGCACTTTAAAGGAAGCGGCTGTTAGAGAGACGCAAGAGGCACAGCGGGCCGACTCGTAGGGGGGTAAATATTTACGCAACTATGTATAAAAAAAGGACCTCAATTTGGGGCTGAAAACGGGGACAAAATGTCCCGATGTCCAACGACATGTTGTGCTTAAGTGTCGGTAGTCAGGTGTCCGTTACTATGGAGACGGACGTCGAGGCCACCACTCGGAGATGTTATCATCTCTTTGCACCACCGGAGTGTGATTGCATGAGGACGACGCCACGGAGCGCCTGAACGCATCATTACAGACGCACAAGTGTTACGGAACGGCTCGCAGAAGAAAGGAAAACAGACGCCACGAGTCGAGACGCACTTCTACGAGACGGTGACGCCGGGGGGAGCGTGCAGATGGCGGAAGACCGTTACAGATCGGGCTGGACGGGGGGTTTCATCTGGTCATGCAGAGGACGCATCACTTCTAACTGAAGTCTGAGGCTGTGAACTCCAGCAAAGGCCTCTCGCTTTGGGGCTGCAGAGGAAGATGAGGAGAGCAGAAAGAAAGAGACTTCAAACGCTTCTGACAACTCTGTTCGCAGCCGGAAGGAAGGAGGGGTTGAGGGGAAAGAGGGAGATGGAGGGCAATAACGAGTGAAGGAGGAGGAACCCGAGCGTGGGAATGAACCACATAATGAACTCAACTTTCGGGGACTCTAATCGTCTCGAGTTTCCTGCAGAGTTTCTATCTCCCGTCGTGGGAGGGTCAACATCCGATGACCTCATGGAGATCAAGAGATCTCATTGGAACAATGACCACGAGCACATGTTGAAGAGTTAGAAAAGGCCTTGGCTGTCTCTGGATGAGTCGTGGGGTCCATATGTAACTGTTAGTTATTAGAAGTAGTCTACAAGGGGATAGGGATACGACTCAGCATTGCCCCCCATTTATCCCATATCATACGCAGCAGATGCGTCGGTGCAGTAGTCGTGAGCCGTAAACCTCCCCGTTCCTCACGCTCCATATGCGGCGAGCTGATAAGCGAGCGCCGTCACCTTTTAGTGTACACCTGTGTGGTCAAGGAGCCAATAGACAACCAGAGCGGGTCAAAGGACGTTCCAAAGCGGATGAACTCATCGGGAAGCTCACGTCGTCCCCGCTCATTAAATATGAGTTTCTTTCGTTGCTTTGGGGCTTTCCAGCTCCATTCTCTGATGGGAGAACGTAAAAAAAACCTAAATCGTTGGGTAATCGCACGCTTCACTTAATTCACGCGTTCGTTCATCGGGGAGCCACTCGGTGGTCACATGGTCAAAGTCGAGCCGCGTTCAGGGGACGTGGTGAGAATCTAGAGTTTAGAAGGGCTCTTACACTGGAGCTCTCCGGACTCTTGGTCTCATATCAAAACACTAGATCCTACAATTCAGAATAATGACGGAAATGTACTGTACACTACATCACTCAAAATCTACTTCCTGTATCACATTTGAAATGATCATTGGCAACAGAAAACCCACAAATAAGTAAATACAGCCAATCGACTCGTGACTCCTGCACTTCGAGCTAATCACTCGACAAAATCCAGACTGTCTGCTGTCCTGGCTCCTCATTGGTGGAACGAGCTCCCCACTGACATCAGGAAGTCTCGACAACTTCCGCCGGAAACTTAAAAACACATCTTTTCCGACTATATCTGTATCAAATAAATTAGCACTTCAGTGGCACTTAAATGACATTTACGTATGGCACTTGTATTTTGACTGTCTTGAAGAAATGTTACTTTCTGTATTCTTGTTGTTCCGAGTTTTTACTCTTGGTTGTTGAAATTATTGTAAGTCTTGTATGTGATGTAAAATACATGTCAAAGGGCCTCATGAGTCATTCCAAAGCCTTTTGAAGGATTGGCGAAGCACCCCGTCGCCTTTTTACGTCACACTTCGATTCAACATTTGGGGTGTATTTGAACTTTGTAGTCATCGAAATGCTCCGGCGCAATTATTACTGTCCCTATCGCCGTGGAGCTGAATGAACTCTGTGAGGGCGTTGGTCTCGTGTCAAAGTAAAGTCTCACAAGCCCGCCGCCTCTCTCGCACCGCTGGGCTTCGTTTAATCGGGGAGCGCCGGGATCATCGGCGTGCTCTCCGGGGGGGGGGGGAAGCCGAGCAAACGCGGACCGCCCGCCGGCGTTCTTTTAAACCCCCGTGTTACCCGGCAGGCGCCGCTCCGACGCGCCGCCGGGACTCGGGCGTCGGGCTTCGCTGTCGGTTTTAACGGGACGGCTTGTGTCCCGCGAGCCGGAGCGAGACGAGACGTCTTCTCCCGACGCGTCGCTCGCGAATCTCTCGGTGGCTTCGAGAAGCTGTGATGTGGTCGCTCGTAGTTGAAGGGAGAACACAACGTTGGAGCGAGGAGACGAGCGAGGAGACGACTGAGGAGGAGCACTGAAGAGCTGTTGGCAGGGTTCTTACACATTTTGACCAATGGATTTTTTCTATGACTTTAAACCAAATTTCCATAACCAAACTGAAATCTCGGTATAAACATGAAAAATTTAGAAAAATGTACGTGGGCTTATATTTTGAGCGTCTTTCTTTAAAAAACATATTCAATCTTTCAAACTCGGGCTTAAATGAACATGTGACTATAACACATTTCCATGACTTTTCCAAAACTTTTAGGATTTACGTTTTTTTCCCCCCCCATGACTATTCCAGGCCTGGGAGTTACAATTTTTAAATTCCAGGACTTTTCCAGGTTTTCCATGACCGTGCGAACCCTCTGTTGGGCACTAACGACGATGCACGTGTGCTAGTTGGGCGTTGATGGGCGGGGCGACAGTTTTCAACCGTTCCTCATCAGTCGAGGGGAACCACAGGACACTCCTCACACAACTCACCCCCCCTCAACTCATCTGACAGCAACTCCAACCAACTGGAGACTCTTCTCCAGGCTACAGCTGCACGAGAGTGTTTGTACTTGGAGAAACAGCAGCAGCAGCTCACTTAATATATAATAATAATATAAACAGCATCCTGCATTATTTAGATATGCATCAGATGAGAGGAAACATTGTTTATGGTGCCGTTTGCATCACACTCCCCTGCATGAGTCCCAGCTGTAATGGCACAAACATGTGATTAATCTGCTGCCTTCACAAACGGAGAGAGAGACGAAGAGGGGGAAGAATAAAGACGCCGCGGTCACGTCTCTCTACGAGTTGGAAACGGCGTCCGTGAACGCAAATGGAATCATTTGAGCTCATAGTGGGGCGATAAAGGGCTGTTAAGGCGGTCTTTAGGGGTCCGATTCTTATTAACAATTACCCGCATCGGGGCCCTCGGGGAGAGACGTGGTAATTGGAAAGCGCATGGAGGCCAATTTACAATAAAAAGGCATTTTCTTAACAGTCCTGCAGCCTTTTGCCGGTGAGCTTTTCCACGCACCAGATACTCAAATGAATGCACCAAATAATCACGTATTGCGTCATCATGTATTGGGTAATCAGGCGGCGGATAGCGTGATCCCTCCTGGTGGAGATTAACGAAAAAACACCCTTGGCTTGCAAATTAATTATAAAATCGGCTAAACATTTTTTTTAAACACAACAATATATTAGAAAGTCCTTAATAATGGTCTGAAGGAGTGGATTATCAAATACAATTTGTTTTTTATGGATAAAAAAAGTTACCCTGCGGAGTACCATTTTTAGCTTTACCCGAAAAAATATGCAGAGGGTGGAAATACTCCCCCCCTTCCCCCGCCTAAAATCATGCATTTAGTCAATCTCAACGACCCGAAAAAAAGTTTTTAAATTGTGAATGAAGACGTTTGCCGACTCGTGTTCGATCGAGTCCGAGGAAAGAAACCAACGAAAAGAGAATAATTCGAGAAATTTAATGCGGCGGAATTTGTTTTTGGCTTTCGTTCAAAAGATAATTGTTTTAAATAACCGGAGGATCCAGGGGAGATTAAGACCAACAGTAATTATTACATAACTCCGGGAAAAGGAAATCGTGTTTCACACCGAATGATGAGAAAGCAGAGAAATGAGGACATTTAATGAGCGCGTGGAGTCCGGCCCGACACACAAGGCCGCTCCGGTAATCCTCAGCCACGCGAGAGCGACAGATATCGGGCGGGAGAAGAAGAAGAGAAGAAAATAAAACAGGAGAATATGCACACAAAAAAAAAAAAGGCACTAGGGTGGGAGTGACGGCAGACCGAGAAAGAGAGACTTTTATCTCGGTCAAAGCGAACGCCGCACAAAAAGGCGGCAAACGAGAGAGAGGAGATTTAAAGCCGTGAGATTTAAATAAATTGAGGTTTTTTTTGCGGTTCTATACGGAAAAACAACGGCAGAAAGCTTTGAGATCTCGGTGAAGTTTATTTTTTCTCTCTCCCTCTTTTGTTTCTTTTGCTATCTGATTTTTAAAAAGGTGTTTGAAACAAGTGAAATTTTAAAAGAACTTAAAAAAACTTTATTTTTTTTCGGTTTCACTGAATTAAAAAAAGAACGTGACAAAACATTGTATTAAATAAATAGAAAAGAATATATAATAAAAAAAATATACAAATAAAGAAAAGAGACATAAGTAGAACATGTGTAATAAATCAATAGGGGGTCATCAATCGCTCTCTGATGTACGTGGACTGCCAGGCCTTCACCTACAGTGTGTATTCCTTTTAATTAATCTTTATTTAAATCAACATGTCTCTACATGTCTGTGTGATTTTCAATATTTCCCCTCTGCACTTAATTGATCATAGTCTTTTGGCTGGCTGTGTGTTTACATACATTGGGTACGGAAAGTATTCAGACCCCTTTAACATGATCACTCTGTTTCATTGCAGCCATTTGCTAATATTAAAAAAGTTCATTTAATTTCTCATGAATGTAACTCAGCACCCCATAAAGACAGAAAAAAACAGAAATGTTGAAATTTTTGCAAATGTAGTAAAAAAAAAAAAAACTGAAATGTCAACATTGTATTGTGTAGATATAAATGTAAGACAAACTAAAATGAAAGACTACAACTAAAAAGTTGTTGGAGTCATCGGACATTAAAAACATCTTTTAAAAAATCGAAGATGTTGGCAAATTGTCCAGTTTTACCAGGTCCGAACTGGAGGTGTGGAGCGGAGCGCTAACCCGATAATGCGAGCTGTCCAGAGAATATAGGGGGGGGGGGGGGGGGAGAGAGAGAGAGAGAACAACTCTAAACTTGCTCTCCTCTGTAGGTGAGCGACAGAAGCTTCCCTTTAACGAAACGAAAGGAAACACGAAATAAAGGGTTTACTTTCTTGACGCTCCCGACAAGCAATTTGACTCTAATGACTCTCGGCTGCCAGGGAGAGCGGGCCGCACTCGCTTCACTTATGTCACGACGCCAGCACGAGAGAGAGAGAGAGAGAGAGAGAGAGAGAGGACGAACGCATTAAAACCCGGGCAGTAGAGCTGGTGGAGAGAGGTTTTTTTCTAATCCAGACACTTTTCAATTTGAACTTTGTGATATTGGGCTTTATGACAAACTGAATTGAAGTTAAAATGAACTTGTAAATTAGATTTAAAAATCTAAATCCTCGTCAGACATTAGCCGGTGGGGTTCCACATGGCTCCGCCTCTTATGCTCTCCACACAAGACTTGTTTACTCGTATCCAACTAGGGCTGCAAGTGACGATTATTTTAATAATCAACGATCTGTCGATAATTTTTTTAGATTAATTTCGGACAAAAGAAAATGTTAGACAAAGAAAAAAAAATGTTCGAAAAAAGAAAGAAAATACAATTTATATTATTTAAGCAAACAGAAGTGACTTTTGGCTTGCAAATTCATTATTTTAAATAATTATTAATATATATATTTTTAGGAGAATGTCCTTATAACAATAATTAAACATGCATGAGTGGATTATTAAATACCAGCTCACAGAGCAAACTCAAAATACTCAAAACATCTCCGCGACTCATTGCGTGGCGGAATAAATGTCGCGACAACAAATCGATAATGAGCTTCATCACCAACTCTTACAATTAAATTGTATTGATTCGTTTGCTCCAACGTGATTAGCCGATACAACTCGGGGCCAAAAAAAATAAAAGAGAAACCAGAGCGCCCCGACACCAACGCAGGGTTTCTGCAGGAGAATTAAACTATTCAATAAAACACAGAATGCAGTTTAATAAAAAATACAAATTCAAGACCGAAAAAGCACAACATGGCCAGAGAGACAAAACCCCGTCTGCCGCTCCGCACACGAGCTTTACACCATGGTGGACGCCATCATCTGATAATGATACCTAATCTATTCTTATTTCTTCTCCTCAGTGGACATGAAATACAAAATGCAGAGCTCTGCTATAAAAGAAAAGCGCCGCGAGAAGCCTCACGACGACTTAACATCCACGTAAGAGCTTTGATCATTCATGTACACGTTGTGCAGAGTCGGCACAAACGCTGAAGCCGCTTCCCCTCCGACGACAGCGGTCCATTTGGTCGAACCCATTTCCAAAACGTGCCCGCGGGTTTATCGCCGTGGCAACGAGAGCATCGGAAGCGGGCGTGGAACATTCCCCCGACCGAGCACCTTCCTGGGTCCTCGGGTTTCTTTTCCTTAGCTGTATTTTATGAAGAGGAAACTCTGCCGAGTCAGATTCGCCAGTTATTTATTGACATTAAAGAGCGTCAAGAACAATAACCGTCAAATCACGACCCGATGGGGGAGTAACTTAAGACGTGAGTCGGGTCAGAGGAGTGGGGGTAGAAGCTGAATGAGACACGGTCAGCTGCAGTGAGAAGTCACGACCTTTTAACGAGCTGTAAGCGGAGTTTTAATCTATTTAAATAAATAAAAAAGGTTCTTACTTCAATCCGGCTCGCAGGAAATGGACAAAGAGACTAACAGAGAGAGAGAAAGAGAGAGACAGAGAGACAAAGGGGGAGAGACAGAGAGAGACAGAGCGAAAGACAGAGAGAGACAGAGCGAAAGAGAGAGAGACAGAGCAAAAGAGAGAGAGAGAGACAGAGGGACAGAGAGAGAGACAGAGCAAAAGAGAGAGAGAGACAGAGACAGAGAGAAAGAGACAGAGCGAAAGAGAGAGAGGGAGAGAGACAGAGCAAAAGAGAGAGAGAGAGACAGAGCGAAAGAGAGAGAGAGAGAGAGAGACAGAGCGAAAGAGAGAGAGAGAGAGGGAGACAGCGAGAGAGACAGAGAGAGAGCGAGAGAGGCCCCGGGGGACGTTTCATTAACACCATGAATATGTAGTACCGTATTTTTTGCACTATAGGGCGCACTGGATTATAAGGCGCACTGTCAATGAATGGTCTATTTTCGATCTTGTTTCATATATAAAGCGCACCGGACTATAAGGCGCATTAAGCGGGAAAAAACAGTCAGATAAGTCAGTCGATCAAACTTTATTAAACGCGTTCACAATAATTCTCAACATTATTCAAACGTTAATGAGCGTATTCACAATAACTACCAACCTTATTCAGTTGTATTTTGGGATCCTTATACACACACTGTAATATTATGGTGAAGCACAGTATTGTAACGGACTGAGGGAAATGTTATGTCCGGATGTAACTGAACGTCTCACGAGCTGGTAGCTGTGAGGCGTGTCTGTGATTGGACAGCGAGTGATGTTGTTGTGCGTGTGTTGTGTTCCGCGGGTTCGGAGCGGAGCTATGACCCGGAGCAGACGTGAAGCTGGTTTTGAGGTTTCACGGCGGTTTGTTGTCGTTTTGGCGAGGCTACGCCAACAGTAGCTTGTTCTATGTTCCTTGAATAAACACCCTATAAGCCATCTACGTCTCGTAGCGTTCCTGACCCAGGGTCGCTACAGTATGTATTACTCCGCGACGCTCCTGGCTACGGTAGCCGTAATGCTGCAAGCGGTGCGGCTTTGTAGTTTACCAAAGTCGTACTAAAACATTTTGATTTAGCGCCGTGAGCGCCTTGTACCACACAAAATCGCTTAGAGGTCAGTAAACAAAACCAGAATTGATCCATATATACGGCGCTTCGGATTATAAGGCGCACTGTCGTTTTTTGAGAAAATTAAAGGCTTTTAAGTGCGCCCTATAGTGCAAAAAATACGGTAAGTCAAAAAGAAGACTTCATGCCTCGCTGCACTTTGCATCCTACGAGTAACGAGCGGGCAAAAAAGCTGAGTCAGCGGCTTCTATTCAGGAACTTTAAAAAAAAGAAATGTAAAGACTCCTCAGATCTGAGGGACTTTCAGTCGTCAATTACCGACGTGAGCGGAGACGTTTGAATGTTCTCCACCGGAGCAGACGCTTCACGTACCTGAGCTGTGGAACGATTTCAGGTTTCCAACCCGGCTTTGGAAAAATCAGCTTTATTCAGGGAGAAAGCTCAGATTGTAAAAATACTTCTAGTACATTAGCATATCCAGTAGTTTCTCAAATAAATGTACTTAATATAACTCGAAAAGCTTGAAAATATGATTTGACATCTTAATCCTTATATTGGCACCAAAAAAAAGCAATTTTAAACATGAAATGGTTTAAATGTTCTCTCAATATTAAAAGAAGATAATTTTATGGTAAAATATACTTCTGTCGTGTTTTGTGAAAATGTTGAGGAGAGGGACCGTCCTCCGTTTCTCTCCTGAAGGTTTCTTCCCCCGTTTGGAGGGAGTTTGTTAGTTCGATGTGAGGTCAAAGGTCAGGGATGTCGTGTTTCAGTAAATGTGCCAGAGTTAGCCAAGAGGCTATTTTTCATCTGTAGTCCCAAAGCGTGGAGCGTGTACAGGTTGTAAAGCCCTCTGAGGCAGATGTGTAATTTGTGATATTGGGCTCTGCAAAATAAACTGAATTTAATTGATAAGAGAACATTCTCACACACACACACACACACACAGGGCGAAAAAAAGAAAAAAAAGAAGAACGATAAACAGATGAAAGTCATTTTGAGTTTGTCTTCCCGACTGGGATTTTTTTTTAGTGAGGTGTAAAAAAACGATAAACCGAAGATGTGTTTTTTTGCGACTGCGTCTAATTGCTGCCCAAGTCACGTGTGCGTGAAGCAAAAGCACATTGTGTTAATGTTATATGTATATACATATATAAATAAAAAAAGGTCACTGATGGAGAGACGGTAGTTAATGAAGGCTTCCCGCCGCACCTCTGCATCTGGCAGCCAACACATCCGTAATGTGACGGACTAAAAACACGCCATAATTGGCACCGCCTGGCCGGCGGCTACCGGAGTCATGGGGGGGCTATCGTTTCAAACAAGAATCTTCACCAATTAGAGGAGAAGAGTCCCTCAAACCGAGCGCCTGTTGGTCTGCGGACGCGTTCGCTCCGTGGCGGTGAGGAGGAAACGCTTCCTCACTTCCTCCAGCGTCCTCAGCCGGAAGCCTACGCCCTGCTCCCGCGTCTGCAGGCTCAGAGCGCCTCGTGAACAGAGCGTGGTGATGTCACACTGCTTTTTTATAAAAATACCCACCCACCCCCGCCCGACACCTCGTCTCATGGTTCTCCCCGTTTTTCTGTTTTCATGTCGTTACCGTGGTTCTGTGATCGGCTCCCATTGGCCAGAAACTTTCTTTTTTTTGAAGGAAAGAAATACAAATGTATTCATCCTTTATTCCAGCTTATAAAAAAAGAGTCGGCCTTGACGCAAACGTCGTGGTTCGAGCCGTACGACGTGGCTTTTAAATCTTTCACTTTTCTCTTGCTCTCATGTAGCATGTCAGGCCTTTCAGCGGCTTTGCTTACGAGGTGGAGAAGAGACGAGGCGCTCGCCAGATGTGCGTTCATTATTGACGTTTGAGAATTCATTTGTAACCAGTTGCGGAAAGAAAAAGAAAAAGGAAGAAAACAGAAAGAGACAGAAGGAGGTGAAATATGGTCGGGGGAGGTGATGCAGAGGAGCTCCCGCCGGGGCCTCGCAGTGGCTTCGGGCTGTGATATTATTAGACCGTGTCACTGGTGTCCTTCAATCCCCACGGAGCCAGCGCCGCTTCAGGCTCCGCTCATTAGCAGCACCCAAAGGGGTCGGGCCAGGACTGACCCAAAGTCAGGAATAAAAAGGAGGGAAAAGGAGCATGGAGCTGCTGCCTGGTCAGAAAGCCAGACACCCCCCCCCCCCAACAAGGTATTCATTAAAAGGTGAAGCGATCAGAGCCGTGAGGCTGCACATGGACTCACGGACTGGAACCCGTGGCTCAGCAGTGGGACGAGAACCCGGGGGGCCACGGGGGCCGACGTAACATGATCCGCCCCCTTGGTTACTCACCTTTTAACAAATGACCTGCTACATTAATTACTGAAATCATTCACGAGTCATTTAGAATGGTTCCTGCCCCCCCCACCCCCATTAAATCGTTGTTGCATGTCGTTTGAACATCTTCCATATACACGTACAGCGGGTAGGGGAAGTATTAAGACCCCTTTAAAATGTTCGCTCTTTGTTTCATTGCAGCCGTTTGCTAAAAATCAAAAAAGTTCATTATATTTCTCATGAATGTTCACTCAGCGCCCCATCTGGACAGGAAAAAACAGGTATGTAGAATTTTTTGCACATTTATTAAAAAAGAAAAACTGAAATTCAATTTTTTTTTAAAGAAGAAGAAAAAAGGAGACCATTGCAAAGCTTTCTGCACCGCCCCCCCCCCGAATCAAACTATTGCATCATCTAAACAACACAACGGTCACCTGGAACAAATCAACTGCAACCGTCTCGTTTATTCATCCTGTGCAAAGCTTTTGGAAAACGTTAAAACTGTGAACATCTAACCTGGCTCACGTTGCAACAACCGATGAAACGCACGGCGCCGTAATCACTCCGCCGGTCGATGACGGGACGCGGAGAGCTTTGCAAATGGCTTTTTTACCGATTACGGACCTTAGATGTTACAAATGAGAACCGGCACACGTGCGCACGACGAGGAGGTTACGCTTTTCAAATAACTCGGTAACACAGTTTTGGAAAAGGTAAAATAGATTAAACTAAAGCTAAAAGCTCAAATGTGTCTACGCACCAATACAAACGGTTCCCTCCTCTTCCCGGTAAAGATAATGAACGCCCTCTCTTCGCATGCGGTCTCTTTTCTCCTGCATGACAGAAACTGGTGTTTATATTTTTAATTATCGCACTGTGTTTATTGCCATCGTCTATTGTTGCACCACCCGCCATGACACATTCCTTGTATATGTAAATATACATGACGATAAAAAGGTTCTGATTCTGAAAAGGTTGACGCGAGTGAGAAGATATCAACTTATCACTCATTATGTCATTGTGTTGTGTATTTATTTACAACACAGTTGTGATGTGTTACCGTATTAAATCTACTGCATACATCTACTAATGTTTTTTTGCCGATGCATCGTTACATTTTATGCAAGAATTAAATCACGACTCGATTGTTATTACAAAGAATCGCCGAAATTCTCATTTTTAGAGTAAATAATTGAGCGTCTGTGACACGGGGACATGTGCACATGAGTCACGGTGGACACATTTTTCGGAGTGTGATTCATTCAAGGAATCAAGATGCCAGCGAGCGAGAAGAAGCCGATGAAGACTCCGGTTCATTAAAATGTATTCAAAGAGCAAAAAGAAAGACGTGAAGCAACGACTACCTGTCGGATACAGAAGGGTTCAGGCGTGGAGGGGCTTTCCCTTTTTACTGAGGACCCCACATCATTCTAATTATTGCCAAACAACTGTGTGTGTGTGTGTGTGTGTGTGTGTGTGTGTACGTGCGTGTCTGTATTACATTTCTTTCCAGGGAGCAACACAACAGTCCTGATAACGAGAGATCCGTCTTTAAAGAAGCCACTACAGGTGTGTGAGGCGAGTCGTATGTTGTAACCATGACGACGACATCAAGCCCAAATAGATATCGAAAAATATACATTATGCAAAACGTCAAAAATAAGAAGAAAAGGGTGCAACGTATGCACAGTTACAATGCAGTAGCTGTAGACATGCACATTTGAGTGAGACGAAAAGTGTCTACTCAGCGTGTTGATCGGTTGCGAATTTAAAGAAACTGCAAAAAATGAAAAATGAAACGACTGCACGGGCGAATATTATAGTAATGATAATAATAATATTCTCTGGCTGCAGAAAAGAGGATCAAATAGCCCGTCGCTCCGCTCTCCTTCGGCGTGGAGAGACTCCCGACGCGTTCAGAAGTCTCCGACCGCCCGCTGTCGGTTTCGAATCGGTCTCCATGGCAACGGACCAGACCGTCTGGCATCACGCACGGTTTTATGAAGTGGCGTGTTTATGATAATAGTCGGAGAGGAGAAGGAAAGACACACACGGGTACATTTATTTCAGGGACATTCGGCGTTCCCCCCCCCCCCCCGTTTCTTGCCGACTGCGTTTAAATAAAGACGAAAAATACAAATGGAGTGATGTTGATATCTGTGTAAGTTTCACCTAAAGTCCCAGAAGTTGGAGCGTCTTGAGCTTCCGTTTTGGTTTTAAACATCTCATGTGATATTAACCCCAAATATTCAGTCGAATAAGCTGGTAGCTCTGGAGTTTAGAGACGGCTGCATGCACTCCTCGCTACTACCCTCGTCTTCCTCCTGATCCAACAACAGGTGGAAGGTGTGGAAGTAAGTAAAGTTAATTTATTTTTGCTTTTATCACAGACAAAGTGTCACACAGTGCAGTAAAGTAGTCAATTAAAAACAATTTGTTGATAAAAAAGGTGCCAAAACATTTCAACAGTTAAAAGAGCAAATAATAGACGGTGCAAACGGTCCTCCGTCGCACCTTCTTGCGCTTAACTCTAGGCCCGCCCCCTTTTTAGTGGTCCAATCAGATCTGTAGGAACTGTACACTCAGTTGTTTCCCTGTGAAATACGTCACAGTACGCGACATCGGTTTCACCGGGACGTCAGGAAGGGGCGTCGAGACCGGTGTTTTTCAAGCTTTTTTGAGCTACGGCACATTTTTTGACAATTTTTTTTTTTTCGTGGCACCCTAACACCGAAAACAATTACAAAATCAGTCAGTTCGAAGTCTGCATTTTTCTTTTTTAAATATTTCTCCATCGTCGCTCTTCACCACAGCCTCTCCACTACATCATAGCTTAAATGTTCAAGTAATTTGTGCGTTACCTTCCGCCACGGAGGAGTATTTAAATACCAAGCCAGCCGCTTTATTACAAGCTCAGACGCTCAATGATGGCACATCATTTTGCGACAAATAAATAAGATATTTTTTGAACCTATTAAGTTAAAGTGGACATTTTTGAAATTTTTTGAAAATCCCTGGTCTAGACGGACGGGTTCTGAGAGGAGTTCTGCCTCACCTTTTCACGCCGGCCTCACCGGACGCCGTCTGGATCGTCTCCTCCGCGGTCACCGCCTGAGGGCCGAGCTCTCCTCCTGGTGCTGATGATGATGATGCTTCTTCTTCTTCTTCTTCTTCTTCTATCTGTCCAGCTCCATTACCACGCTTCTCGTTCGCTCGGCCCTCACCTTCGTTCTCGCTCTCCTCGTCCAACATGTCGTCCACCTGTTTTTTTTTGAGGAACGCAGATTCCAGTTAATCAGCTAATTAAATCTGGAAAGTGTTTTTCTTCCTCACTATAACAATTGGGTTCCATCACGTCGTGTAATCTTGGAATTTAAGCAATTAAAGACCAATTAGAAGATCGTAAAAAAGATAGTTATTTCGTTACGTTTAGAAACCCACAACATAAAAACGATTTCTAAGGATCCCTTTTAAAGGAATAATTCTAAATTTTTGGCTATACGCTTATTTCCTTCTTTGCCGAGAGGTAAATGGCGAACCTGTTGCGGCCCTCATGTCTGTACGGTAAATATGAAGCTACAGCCAGCGGCGGGTTAGCTTAGCACAAAAAAATGCAAACCGCAAGCCGCCCGGCTCTGTCTGATAAACACAAATAAAAATACACATTTAAAACCACGACGTGTCATTCTCATTCTGGAGTCAATAAACAAGAAGCAACATGTTCATCGATGAGTTTCACAGACACTGGTACAGCGTGTCATGGCATCACCGTTTCTAAATGTCCTAGAACAGATTTTGGGGCCAGTCAGTCACGCTCTGAATGTAACCCATACATGTGGACACCATATTATAACCTGTGCAATAGTTATGTCCAATACAAGGAGACAAACTATGGGCTCAAAGGCACTGGAGGGCTACGGTAATAAATAATATATTGATCGGGGGTTGATTTAATTGGTCCTAATGTTTGAGAGGCTGGGCAATTTAACCATGAGAAAAACATTGGTGGAGGACATTCTGCGAGCAACCCGGCGACCTCCCCCAGCTCGTCAATCTTGAGCAGCTCATCATTGACTCTTCCCCGTGGAGGTATTGATTATTGAGAGCAGGTCGGCCAATTGACAACCAACCAATCGATGGAAAACGTGAGGTGAATGTAGCCAGAGAGAGAGAGAGAGAGACGTCTCAGGATGTGTTGGTGGTGGTGTGTGTCCTCCAATCCCATTGGCTGGATCACATGTGAATGAGAATGACCTCTCAGGGCAACAACAGATTACAGGCTGGGATACACACAGGGGAGGACATTTACGCATTTTTTTAGGGGGCAAACTTTGCCCCGACTGACTGAAATCCAGGGGCATTTAAAAAGAAATTGGAGGCAAATAATAAATATTCTTATTTAGTAGTGCTGTGAAAAATAACGCATTAACGCGTTATGATTAAATTACAGGATTAATTAGTTTTTAAAAAATCCCGCATTTAACGCATGCGCAGAATGAGCTTCCAATCCGTCTGTTGTTGGTCGTCTCTAATCAGCAGCATGTCATTCTGTCTCTACGTGTCGCGTTAACACGACTCCGATCTCCGTCTCGCGCGCGGCAGAGCTCCGATGCTGGCGCGCGCACTGGTGAGCAAGTTATGTGCCTCCCTGTGTATAAATGTATATATGTGATTAATCATGATTAATCCACAGAAACCTGTGATTAACCTGATTACAAATTTTAATCGTTTCACAGCCCTATTATTTAGACTTAAAGGATAATAGCAATTGTCATAAAAACGGCAATAATAAGACTATTAGTCAATAATAAGAATATTAGTCAATGATAAGACTATTAGGCAGTAGTCTTCAGATTCAAAGTACAGAAAACAATCATATTCAATTGTATTCTTACTTCTTTGTGATTATTTATTGTTATTACATTTTTTTAACAACTATTAACAATTATAAGTTTATTGAATTTGTTATATAAAATTCAAAATTATATATACATATATTTTTTGTTGTGTACCTACCTAGTACAGGCAGTACAGATTAGACACACACAACAAAGAACAAAAACAAAACGCTATTAAATTATCAGAATTAATAGAGGAAATTATGAGGTCATTTTTTGCCTCTCCTCGTGATATCAGGGGCAACATTATATTTCTTAGGGGCGGTTTTGCCCTTTGCCCTGCTGGATTTCCGACGCTGGATACACAAACCGGGCTTTCGTTGGCTCCCTAATGTTTTCCGACACAAAAAGTGAGGAGAACTCACATTTCATGAAACTTTAAATTGTCAAAAACACTTTGAGCAAACGGGTCTTTATGTGCAGAAATAGAAGAATACAAATAAAGGACAAAAGTCCATTTCGCTGATACTTTTCCTCAGGCAGTGGCATAACGATGCTTTCAGAACACAACACATATATATATATATATATATAAAAGAAAGAGCAAAACACAGGTATCTGAGGAGTCTTTATCTCCCGCTGACAAATACCACTCGGTCCAAAATACACGCAGCAATTCCAGCCTCTGAAGTTGCCCGTCAGCAGGGGGTCGCAACCATCACAGAAATGGTGCGTTAACAACCGCAGCCATCAGCGTCCCTTTCAATGGAGGTAATCAACAACAACAAAAAGGACGTGGACCTTTTTAAACGCACATGCACGGCATCCACTCGGGTTATTACCGGCCTCAGAGTTTAGTACGAGTGTGCTTCCAGCGCACAGAGTATACATATTTAGGAAAACGCTTTAGCTGTTAAAAAAAGGCTCTCAACACAACACGGAGAGCAATAATACAGCAGCACACGACTCTTATTGAAGATACAGCAGTGACGTCTCCGAGTGCGTTGCAATTCGGGACAAACAGCGAACACTTTAAAGCTCTGTTGGCAATATTTCCCTTCTAAACTCCGGTACACGGGCACACAGTTTGAAGTCAAAATGTCTGGAGGTTCTTACTGAAATATTCATTTGTGGCGAAAGCGGCCGGCAGTCATTACATTTTTTTAAAAGTGAAAGCCAGGCAATTAGGAGGAGTCGCCGAAGCCCGGGGGCGACGAGTCTCGGCCGGAGCCGACCGGGGACGAGAGCGACCGAGTTCCCGCCGCGTCGCACGCCGAAACCGAACGTATCGACGCTCATCGTCCCGAGCAACTTCCGTTACTCCACGAGGAGCTCGCAGGGATAAATACACAGATCGCAGATTCCCGCTGAAGGGGGCGGGGCTTAATCCCGCTTTAGTACTCCACACTGCCAAAGGGTAGTCAGGGGTGGTAATAGTGCAGACAGTTGATTACTGCATGGAGCAAATGATTGGTTATTTAAATGTGGACCGAGAGGAAGAGAAGAGATTTCAACAAAATTGTAAATCGATGCATCGAAAAGCCGAAATACGACGCGACTACCGAGTCCCATCGCGGAGAAACAACCGCAACGAGAATTCACAGCCGTTGACGGAGGAACTCAACCGGAGCGTCTTTAGAGGACAGGAATCCTGAGACCGGAAGACATTCTGTTTGTCTTTTCACCATCGTCTTAGAAAAAGGGTTTTACACAACGCTACACTGGAAAAAAACGAGAATTTTGGAAAGGAACAGGCTGGACACCTCAAACGGTTCAGAGGAGTTTGCTTTTCTTTCATTTTTTTTGGTAATCAGTGGCATACTTTTCTCATTCTGTATGGCTTAGAAAACCCTCCTGATAGAATGGATGCCGCCGTCAGGTGGCTGAATATTCCCCGCGCTCGTTGTCCCCGACAACCTGAAATATCTTCTCGTGTTTCGGGGACTGGAGATCGAGTTCTGGTTTGGGTTCTGCACCAATTTGCTGGTTGCGTCGTACAACTCACTGCTTACTGATGCATTCTGGGCATTATTAATCGTTTCTGTTCTTTCTTTTTATTGGCAAGAATGCCAAAATACAAATTAAATCCAGTTTCTTATACGTGACAATAATCTGACGCCGTTCTATCGGGCACATTACATAACAGCGTCACTTCCCAGCCTACTTATCTGCTCTGCAAGGCCTTCACAAAAAGGATTCTAATCCCCGAGGACAGCGTGACAAACAAATGCAATTACCGCCCGAGCATGTCTAGGTCTTCTTATCTTCTCATCGGAGCTCGGGGAGTGAAGCCCGACGCCGCCTCGCAGTTCGAGACCCACGCAGACGCTTGTCATCCCCAGTAAATTCAAATAGATATCTCACCTCGCACGTGTGCGATCGATACCTGAAGGCGAGCTGATATCGAATGTGACTGATGAGTAGCCGGGTCTCCTGTGAGGCCGAGCTTTATGAGCACTGACCCCACATCTGAATCTACAGCTTCATCTACATATATATAAAAATAACATTCACAACTAATCTGCTCATGTAGCATCTGGTTTTCATTTCATTTTGAGGGACGGGGCAGTTGAAAAGGTTTGAATGAGGCTCACATCAAGTTAGAGTTGATCGAAATGGACAAAATCAAAGTAAATATTTTAAAATGGATTAAATTTAATGCTATGGCCAGAGGTCAGAAGGAAACAGTCAGAGTTGAGTCTGGTAAGCCAATTGTACGAAATAGACAAAATAAAAGTAAATATTTAAATTGGCAAATATATATATATATAAATAATATATATATACATTTTATATATAGAAAAATGGAAGCCTTTAAAAAAAAAAAAAAAAAAAAGAGTTAAAGAATTAGTGTTGCTTGAATTAAAAGAGGCTTTTTTCTCGTGTTTTAACTCTGAAGAGGTACGTTGGCAGTAGACCAATAAAGAAACTTCAATCCTGGGTCACTTGGACACTTTAATCAGTTGACGGTTCGATACACTTTTTTACTACCATGTATATATATAAAAAAGGCATCCCAATAACAACTGATTAAGTGGTGATAAGCATTTTGGATTCGACATCAAGGAGGGATAATTTGTGGAAAACGGTAAAGCTCTGTGCCGAGAATTTTAGTTTGGAGGCAACATGCCTTCAATTGTATTTGAATACATTATAAAATCATTCCGATTGGTATTTTGTACCCACGATGCAATGCCGTCTTTTAATGAAAGAGGTCAAACTCTAAAGAGCGGAGAGCTGAAATAGAGCCACAGCACATGGTTTACTTCTAAAATAACCCAAATCCAAAAAAAACTTAATGAGGCAGTTTTACCTGCAAGGGTTGCTAAACCCACGGGGCTTTAATCACCACCGTTTGGCCCCGTCAGCAGTTTTTAGTTAACTGTGTACGATGAATAGCAAACAACTTCCTGAAGACACGGTGCAACTTCTGTATCGCCGAGGTCTGGTGAGGTCGAGAAGAAAGTCGGCTTCGGTTACGTATTGAAAAGGCCGGTCTTACTTAGTGTGTGTAGCGTCATCAGTAAAATAAGCTATTGTTCTCATGCTCACTGGAGAACAATAGCTACTGTAGCCGGCGTGGCGTCACATATAGAAAAGAGAGAACACATTTTGTATATGTATATAACTATATGTAATATGACAATAAAAGTATTTCTTTTTCTTAGTATTAGCTTTCTGGCATCTTTTAATTTATTTAATTTATTTTTAATAAAAAGCCAAGGACAGTCTGCAAAAGCTGCACGTCGTCTGTCGGCGCCGGTAAGCCCAGCCCCCTGGTAAGCCCCGCCCCCCCTGCAGTCAACGCGTGCAGGCAGCCTGACATGGAGCGGCTCTGATCGCTATTTTAAGTATCGATAAAAAAAAAATATATATGCAAAACTGTGTTGATTTGAGCGTACGGGTACCGCGGTACCTTTTTAGCATCGGTACACCGTGCAACTACACGGAGCATCCGTTTCCTGCCAGATAATATCCAACGAATGACCGACAGTAGAAGCTATAGGGGCGTGTGGCGTGTGGCGTGCGGCCAGTCGCGGGCGTCACTCAGCCAACAAGAGAACAGCAATTTCCCGGTAAAGGTCAGCCGGTCGCTACACGGACGTGATTCTTTACTTCTTCTCCCGGCCAACTGGTGCGCATGTTGCTCCAGGTAAACTGACACATACCTGCGTGTAACCACCGGTGACATTTAACATGTACGGCGGTCAGCCACGACTCAGACGTGCACTTTGTTCCAGCCAATTAGGATCCTTCACGTGGCCCTGAAGACCGAGAGTGGTTGAAACATCACCGGCTGCCCTTTAGCCGAGGCAGCCCGAGGAGGGTGACATTTGAAAATACAGTGCGTCTACAAAAGAAGTCACTTTCTTTACGTTTTATAGAGTACAAAAAGGTGTTGGACAAGAATGTAGTTATGCTTACAAGAAGTACATCACGCTTTCCCTTGAAATACCACCAAACTTGAGCTTTGATGGTGGGAAATGTCCCAAATCACAAATATATGAACCACGAATATCACACGGGGCTCGCTCCATCACAGGTCTCTGAAGGCAGAGCCACTTATCTTTGTGATTTAGGATTTTAGGCTATTCAAAATAAATTTAAATTTAAAAAAAGAAAATGAATTAAATGTAATGCTATGGCCAGAAGGAAACAGTCAGAGTTGAGTCTGGTGAGGCAATTGTCAATAGACAAAATAAAAGTAGATATTTAAACTGGTAAATATATATTTATATATATATATATATATAAATACACATTGAATGCACAAACTGAAAGCAAAACAACCGTATTTTTTTCATTTCTTTCTTAAAAAAAATAAAATTATATTGACTGGAATTTGTCGGAGTTCAGTCCAGTCTTAACGTGTACAGATTGAGTTTCACTCACATAACAATTTAAACATTTTAACATCTGACATTTTCATTTGTAATATTTTATAAAATTAAGAAAAATATTACACCTTGGCAAAAAAGAGGAAAAAAATTAGCGATGCCTGAATTAATATCGGGCTATTTTATCATTATAATTATTTATTTTTTACATTAACAGCTGGGACAAAACATGATTAAAATCTTCACTCTAAATGTCACATTAACACCGTAAGTGCTGCTGCTGTGCTGCTAAATTAACATGAGGTTGGCCTTTAATTAAAAATAATTGCTGCCATGCGATTACTAGTGCTTCTGCACTCAAGGAGTGGGTCCTTGTTGGTGCAAGATGAGACGCAAAAACAATATTGTGTTATCCATGTAACAAGATTTAAAATAGTCAAATACTCCGGCGGTTTTTTAAACCTCTGAATTTAACCCATGCCGAGAATTTAGGAGCAGTGGGCTGATCCACTTCAGGACACGTTGACATGCGGACAGGAGGCGCTGGGGATCAAACCGCCAACCTTTTGAATCAAGGACGACCCGTTCTGGCCCCGGAGCCACAGCCGCCCCATTTAGTAGACAAATGACCACATTAGTGGCATTAATTACTCAACCTCTTTCATAAGAGGTTAACCCGTACAGGATTAAGAGACCTCTATAATCTGGTCGTAAAACACACATCATAAGTGGGGACAAATCGATTTGAGATCAATTATTAATCCCAGGGTTAATACACATGTTGACCAATGGAAATCAACTAACTAATATATATATATATATATATGAAATACATATTAGATATATATTATATATTTAGATATATACTATATATAAAAAAAATACACATTATATATATATAATATGTATTTTAGATATATATATATTATAATATTGAATTCCAAAGCACACAGTATTTATATATACATTGTGTAAATTAACATATGAATATAACACATTTCCATCATAACTTTTCAAAAACTTTTGGGATTTACATTTAAAAAATGATTTTTCCAGGCCTGGAAATAACAATTTCAAAATGCCAGGTTTTCCATGACCGTACGACTACTGTAACCAATATCCATAAACTGCCCCTAGAAAAATCCACAACGCATTAAATTCATGCGTGTGGTCAACGACGACTCAAAGACATCTTTTCCATGAACAAACATGTTGTAAAATGCATGAAAAAGTGAGAAAATGTCAAATTTATACTAATAATGAGAAATCCAAAGCGTACAGTAGATATCGTGTAAATGAACATGACTTTTCCAAAGAATTTGGGATTCCAGGACTTATCCAGGTTTTCTATGACCGTAGGAACCCTGTAATCCATATCCATAAACTTCTCCCAAAAAAATCCCGAATGCATTAAATTCATCCGTGTGGTCAAAGACGTCCTTAATACAGCGTATAGGTAACATTCGGCTGACTCGTATCATCAAATAAACAAACCAGAGAGAAGCGTATTCGTCCTCACCCCCTCAGCTCTAAATGCAGCCAACCAACAAACCCGAACCGACCTATGATATGTGTATGTGTGTGTGTGTGTGTGTCGTTTCCCAGATTAACAATAGAAAAACAAATTCCAGTGTGCTTCCTGCTGCGGCCGTCATGTCCAATCGAGACAAACACAGAGGTGGTCTTTGGAGACGCGCTCCGCTATTGGCTACCGTGAGCTGCACCGAGAGAACGATGACCTGGGTGGATTGTTTCCATCTGCCATCGAGCAAAGGGAGGATCACTGGGAGGGACGGTTGACCCGGTGGTTTATTACACGGAACCATCGGAGAAGATGTTCCTGCAAACCGATTTTTGGAAAAGGGCACGTCGCTTAAAATTAATATATAAATACTTGGCAGGAGATGGGATGAACCAGAAGAGCGTAAACATCCCATCGAGACGAGTCAGTGCAGTTGTTTGCTCTTTCAACAAAGACATATTTTACAGTTCTGATATCGGTTTGTCGAACTGTGGGGCGCGTCCCTCTAGTGGGGCGCCAAGGCATTACAGGTGGGGCGCAAGGGGAAAGATATGCAGTGCAAAAAACGGTTAATTAGACCCACAATAAGTAATTAGACCCAAATATTAGTTATTTTTTTGCACAGATAGAACCTTTTTTGTATTCTAATAATGTGATTGAAAACATTTAATAATTTTTTTTGTCTGATGGAGCAATCTGGTTTAATTTAAAGTGATTAGAAAGTAATTATATTATTTGAAAAAGCACCAATGGAGGAGTCCAAAAAATGTCAGCGTGGACCATTTAGTTAAAATGTCGTAGAGGTGTGAACATCCTTCTTCCTCCGAAGTGGAGCGCGACACAACAAGTTTGAGAACCTCTGATCCACGCCAACATCTTTAGGAGCCGCCATTGTTGTTTGCCCTCTGTGTTGTTTCTTACACACTTTAAGCCCCGCCCACAGCCGTCGGTAGCTCCAACACCGTGAACTCTTCTGTTTCTGATCTAGTTTAAAAAAGAAAGATTCGTAAAAATTATTTTGATTTTGTTTTTTATCGTGAGCAATCGAGTCTTTCCGGAGACGATGTTTCCCCGATGACGCAACAACATAATCGGTGTTGAAATCGGATAAATCGTTGAAATAAACACGCACAGCTAACGGCTCGTGTATATTCGGCGGGCGGGTGACATCCTTTAGTCGTTCCAAAAAGCAATGAATAAATAAATAAATAAAAATAAACCGCCGTGACAACATTCATGCTTCATCAAAAGAGTATATATAAGCTTCAACCCAAACACAAAGACACTTTTTTTCATCATCAGCCTCTTGAAATCTGGGGAGATATGGATTTAAATAAAGAGCAATGCGTCTCCTTCAAACATAAATGAGTGGGAGAATAAAAGAAGGAAAGAAGAAGGTCTATTCCCAGAAGAGGCGACGCTCAGCCTCAGCCGTCGCCTGCAGCTAACGGATTACTAAATGGAGTTATTAAGGGGGGAAGATGTTGAGCTTCCCCGGTTCGTCATCTACAGCGTGACGAATCACACGGACTGTTATTATATTTCCATTATATTCAATTAAAGTTCCACTTACAGGAGCGTTTGCTTAAAGGACCTCCAACCTGTGGTCCGTCTCACGCAGCATCAGAAACACAGCAGGGCAAAACTGCCCCGAAGAAATATAATTTCCCCCCCGATATCACGAGGAGGCAGAAAATGCCCCCAATAATTTCCTCTAATAATTATGATAATTTAATAGGCACTTGTTTTTGTTCTTTGCTGTGTGTGTCCTATCTGTATTGCCACTACTGCACACACACAAATCAATAAATATAATTTTAAATTATAAAAAAAAGAAATAAATAAGTTATACTTGTTTATAGTTGTTAACAACATTTAATAACAATAAATAACCACAAAGAAATAAGAATAACATTGAATATGATTTATGTTTTCTGTTTGTATTGTGTTGAAATAATCTAAGAACTTTTTTAATCCGTAGACTACTTCCTAATAGTCGTATTATTGCCATTTTTATGAGAATTGCTCAGATACTGTAAGCCTAAGCCCTATTTCTTTTTAAATGCCCCTGGATTTCAGTCACTGGGGTCAAAAGTTGCCCCCGAAAAAAGATGTACATCCTACCCTGACCTCACGGTTTAAGGAGAGGAAAAGGCTCCTTGAACTAAACCAGCAACTTTTAACTTTTTAAAAGGTTGAGCATTGCTGTATATTTAAATGACATATGTATACGTCCGATACCAGATATCAGAGAATCTCAACGTATTTTCTACACAGTGATGTCATCCATTGTCACTGTGCTTTTCATATAAAGTAAATCAGATTCATACCTTTTGAAAGTCATTTGAAGGGGAAACTAAAAATATTTTAATGGCAACGCACCGATGACATCCCGGAGATGAAATGACGACCAACACGTGCTCGTCACATGTCGCGTCCCACGTGAACGATTCATAAAGCTCTTTCTTCAGAATAATCACCTGCAGAGGGGCCCCGACAGATCCCAAGGATCCACTTTGCACATCCCCCCCCCCCACCCCTCCCTCTGATCATGTATTAGCAGAATCCAGACACCATTAAGGAGTATTATCTAAGCGGGAGGTTCAGTGCAGTCAGACGTTAGTAATCGCTTCACCTGGCTTCGCAGAGCGCAGACGGGTTTGAGGATTTGTATATCGAAGTCGGCCGGGTTACGAAACTTTAAAGACGCATCAGAGTACAAACAAATGACAACACTGGCAGTCAAAACAACGGCATGCAATGACGCAAGAGAAAAACGACGCACGTTTCCTTAAATTCATATCGAGTAAACTGACCACCAGAGCAGAGCAGACGGCTCGCATCAAGTCGGGGTGAACGAAAAGTCCGAGGACGCCTCCGGAGGTTTTGAATCTACACAAAGCGAAGGAACGCAGCGAGTCGTCCGATAATCGAGACGCTCGCTGCGACAAAGACCGTTTGATTGCTGTGGCGCTGTGTGGCCCTCCAACGCAAGGCAATAAAGATTGCAGGTGGATGCAATTATACCCCCCGCTGGGAGGAATGCAATGGAAATGTAACAACAAGAAAAGCCACACGGAGAGCCACTGCTGAGACGAGATGGTTTGATTGCCTTGGAAACCATGTATATAACACATATATACACACATATATATACATGTATTATATATAGTAAATATATACATAATGTATATATATTAATATATATATAAAATACATGTTATATATCACATATATATATAATAATATTTATATATAATATGTATATATATATATAAATATTATTATAATATATATATCCCGGTATTATATACATATATATATATATACTATATACAGGACTGTCTCAGAAAATTAGAATATTGTGATGAAGTTCTTTATTTTCTGCAATGCAATTAAAAAAACAAAAATGTCATGCATTCTGGATTCATTACAAATCAACTGAAATATTGCAAGCCTTTTATTCTTTTAATATTGCTGATTATGGCTTACAGCTTAAGAAAACTCAAATATCCTATCTCTAAATATTAGAATATCATGAAAAAGTATACTAGTAGGGTATTAAACAAATCACTTGAATTGTCTAATTAACTCAAAACACCTGCAAGGGTTTCCTGAGCCTTGACAAACACTCAGCTGTTATAATTTTTTTTTTTACTTGGTCTGAGGAAATATTAAAATTTTATGAGATAGGATTTTAGAGTTTTCTTAAGCTGTAAGCCATAATCAGCAATATTAAAAGAATAAAAGGCTTGCAATATTTCAGTTGATTTGTAATGAATCCAGAATGCATGACATTTTTGTTTTTTAAATTGCATTACAGAAAATAAAGAACTTCATCACAATATTCTAATTTTCTGAGACAGTCCTGTATATGTATGTATACACAAACACACAATCTTTCATAGCTTTTCTTACAGACCAGCCTGCTACCGGTGTGACGTATGATTGCACATAGAAGGAATCTGATTTAGCGATTGGTCCATAACAATAATCCCAACAGTATGAAGACATAATCATCACGTGCATCCTCCTTCTCTCCGTGAACAAACAAACAAACAAGCGGCAGCAGGCCGACGTACCTCTTTGTCCATGCTCTCCAGATCCTCCTTGCACAGCGTGTACAGCGGCATCGTCTCCGACATGCTCTGCTGTCGCGTCGGTCGAGACGGTCCGGGCTGCTCGTCGTCCTGCTGGTACTTTGAAGGTCCACTGTGGCAACGGATGAGCATTAAAAAAAATGTTAAACACTCTGAATGTGCAGCTACAGAAAGACGCTTTGCATACATCGATTTACGTGAAAATAAAAAGGGTCATTGTCTTTAGAATTAATAACAGGGTTCATACACGTGTTGACCAATGGGCTTCTAGGACTTTAAACCAGATTTACATGACCAAACATTTTGTGAAATCTCGGTGTATACATGAAAAAGTGAGAAAATGTCGTATTTAAACTAACAATGAGAATTCCAAAGCAGACAGTTTATAAACTAAAATGACTCAAATGAATGAGAGACAATAGTTTTGATTAAAAGAATAAACATTTGTCTTTTCAGTAAAGGTGCGTTCACTTGCAGCGCGGAAAATTTGCACTGCGAGTATTGAGAGCGTATGTAGGCTTATATTTAGAGCGTCGTTCTTTTAAAAGCATGTTAATTATTTAAAACTCTGCGTAAAAGCACATGAATATAACACATTTTCATGACTTATCCCCAAAAATGTCGGGATTTTTTTCCCCCAAAGACTTTTCCAGGCTTGGAAATAACCATGTTTTAAATTCCATGAATTTTCCAGGTTTTCCATGATCGTACGAACCCTGAATAAAAAAGGAGTGCCATCTTCACAGGAATAGCAAAGGGGAGGAACATGCATTTGCAAAACACTGAATATGCATAATCAGCACTTTCTCGAGGCCGGGAAAAAACGACGACGATGGGGGAAACGTGAAGTCTCTCTCTCTCTCTCTCTCTCTGAACGCCCATTAGGTGGTGAGAGGACCGCTCCGAGTTTCCTCCTCAGCTTAATTGAACAGATCTTTTCCGATGATTAAATCCACGTTCACGCAACTCTCTTTGAAACTCCACCGTGCCTCCATCTAATCCAGAAATTTATGTGGGCTCCCGTTTATATTTCATGCGTGCAGTTATTAACTAGTTTAATCATAAACACGATTCATGAGCGTGACGGTCGAGTAAAAGAAAAAGGGGAAGAATATGGATAATTTAGCTTTTAATCCTCTGGAGTGTGAAGAAGAAGAAAAAACGACAAACAGATACACAGAGAGGAAAACACTTTTCCCTCGAGCTCATCACAAAACGAAGGGGAAGATCGCGGAGGCGACTGAGGAGCCGTGAGGCCTCTCGCGCAGCTGCCACGTCACTCTGGTCAAACGGTGGGTGAAGGTCAAATGAGGTCATGACTGGAAAATCAGTGGCTGAGTTTTTAAGCCCCAAGTCCCCCAATTGGGCACTTTTTGGACATTGGACAAAATAATTTAAAAATATATATATTTTTTTTAAATCAACCCAAAAAAGGGAGGAAAAGAAATAAAATTAAAATAAAATCATACAGATACAAATAAAACATCCATAAACAGGACAAACTGTATAATGCCGTTCTCGTGGCTGGAGGAGAAATTCAAACCGCCTGCTTCAGTTTTGCGTCCTCATGACAAGAACCCAATCTTACAGAATATTAAAATAAGATGTCATTGGGTGGATGTGTCTATCATGAATACGAGAAACTATAATGATTTTTAACATCAAATTAAAGAACACAACTTGCGCTTTAAGAACCAGTAAACCATGTCAACACAAAATAAAATAATCCTTAAAATATCATGATCAGAATTATGGCCCACTCGGAACGTTTCCGGAACTAGCGACAAGTAGCTACATGGTATCGGAAAAAGCGAGATGTTAGAAAGCAAGAGGACTTCACACAGATTCTGAATATCTTTCCAGAATCCTTCTGCACCAAAGCATCACGGAGGTATGAGCCAAAGAACGCAGCCACATGCATCGCTTTAGAATCAGTTAATGCTGCTTATTTTTCTGGATTAGAAGAATATAAAAAGATTTTCTCCCATAGATTAAAATCGACCTATGTTCCGTGTATGTCCCTTTAAAGAAGAGTATTTTACACGGTTGTCGGGTCTCTCAAAAGCCTCAACTGAGCCAACAGAGTGATACGAGGTATTTTTATGACAGTGTTTGTATGTTTTTTTTAAACAACAAGTGACTTTTTAACTCTGTGTCCTCGTATTGTATTTTTATATATTGTTGTTGTATTTGTTGCTTTATGGACTCATGAGTCCGGAATAAAAATAATATATATATATCATCTCCCTCTCCATCTAGTTGTATAAAGTAACCTGAGTTTTATTAGGATGTTATTTACAGATGGAAATAGAAATCCGACACAAATTTGGGAGCTACGCTACACACTGTGCCACCCAATGCTATAAACAATGGCGACAATAAAACGCCCAGCTGGGAGGTTGTTATGGAGCCTCAGTTATAGACGACTCCTGTGTTAAGTCACAGAGCGTTGAAACGAGGCCCAGAGGACAAATCAATACATTTAGGATCTGTTGTAAGCCTTTCTGCAGTCTATACATACAACAGAGAAGCAGCAGCAGCATAACTCACTTTTAAGAGCATTATTTATTATTTTAACTCGTAGTTCTGCAGCCACAAAGGGTTTTTCTGGTTCTACCAATTCTTCAATCTTCAGTTTACCCACAACTGAGAAGTAATGCTGTCGAACATGGTGGAAACATAGAAGTAAAGGTTTGAGACGTTCACGGTACAACGATCATCTCAGAAAATATGTCACCTTTTTCAATCTAGTATACACGTAATCGGCACTATAGCATGTTAAATATACTTCTAAATGAAGCTTTTAAAACAATGGCCTGTGTCTATTCACTACTAAAATATACTGTAAGTCGGAGACTGCAGTTACCAAACGATATCTTTTAATCTAAAATGGGACATTGTGTTCTCCAGTGGGATCAAACATGGATGCTTTGAGTTATCGTGACACAGCACGACTTGGCAGTTCTACTCGGCCTGTAAGAAACTGTTGCGTAACGTCTGGTGTGGCTCCAGAGGAAGCTCGGTTATGTCATCCGGCTCGTCTCGTCTCATCTCGGGGCTTCAAGTTTGAAAGACACGATGCATTTACGCGGCCCGGGAGAACCCAATGTCCATTCTGGGACGTGCAGTTCTGCAGAAGTGTGTTGGATGCCTGAAAGTCAGGACTTCCTGTTTTCACGCCTGGGTTCGGTTAAAACCGTCTCAGACTTACTGTAATTCTCATTCCATGCCGTGATTACACAAACCAAAATCCAAAAGACCTGCGTGTGTCCCGTAGCATCCTCACTTTAAAAACCCTCACTACTTAAAGTGAGCATAAAAGAGGAACATTATATAAATTTTTTTTTTTTAAGAGGAAGTTTCCTATCAGTATTTCATCTTTATATTCCACGTCTCCAATGACGCGTCCTACCTGAGACAGGACTGCTCTCCGGACCCCGCTCCCTGGAGGTAGGACGGCGGCCGCGGCGCCTGGGGCCCCCTGCGGTTCAGCTTCCCAGTGACGGGGTCGTAGGTTCGGACCTCGGGCGCTTGGGGAAGCGGCCTGTGCTGGACGGGCGCCGGCTGGAAGACGTGCGTCTGCAGCGAGCCGTGGAGGTCGGGGAACGCCGTTGGACTGTTGCTCCTTGAACAGGCAAGAAAATGAATGAATACACGATTTATTAAAACGTTGAGCGCAATATCGGAAGTATTTCCCCGAGTTATCCGATCTGAAGTTCTGAGGCTCATTTGAAGAACTGCAGCTCCATCGGCGTTTTAAAAATAATCTTTAAAAAATCAGTTGAAAGCTGATTGGCTCGTATGACTTACTTTTTATGGTGTTTATGACTTAACTTTAATGGTATATATAACTTTTCTTTTAATGGTTTTTATTACTTTTAATCGTATGTATTACTTACTTTTAATGTGCTGGACTGTAGTTCCACATTGTGTGTATTGTGTGTTCTTCCACATACACTGTTGTGTGTCTTATCGTGTACCGTTTATTTGTTTGTGTTATTTATTGTTTAATGTTTGTTTTTGTTTGTTTAATGGTTGTTGTTGTTGTTTAATGGTTGGTATCGTTTTTGTTTGTTATTGTTTAATAGTTATTGTTTAATGGTTGTTGTTGTTTCATGGTTGCTATTGTTTTACGTTTTTTATTGTTTAATGTTTTTTTTTAATGATTGTTGTTGTTTAATGTTTGTTATTGTTTTATATTTATTATTGTCTGTCACGGGGCTACAGATGCAAATAAGCTGTGTAGCTACAATCTGGTACGCAGCATCAAATGGTGACATTATGTTTTAACTGAACATGGTCCCTTTTAAATAAAGATAATAATAATAAAAATAATACTAATAATGATAATAATAATAATTTGAACTCCTTTACTGTGGCATCTTGGAGCAGTCCTCCTTCAGCGGGTACAGCTGCTCCTCCACCCTCTCCCAGCGCTCCAGGCAGCTCCACAGCCAGTCGGGGTTGACGACGTGGAGGTGCTTGCAGCCTTGCGCCTGGCGGACCTTCTCGGTGCCTTGGAACAAGACAAGAAAAATTAGTTGTTTTTGTTGACCGTACGATCAATTTAACGTGGGTTTGCTGACTAATTCAGATCGACGATCAGATGTTTCTCTTCCGAAGGAGAAAGTAATTGCCGGGTCGATACGTTTAGAAAGATAACGATAAGGAAAATGTCTCTTTCGGAGTCGCTTTCTTCTCAGCCAACCCTGATGGTTTTCTCAGGAATCCAGAGAGCCGTGTTGTCTTGTTTGGTTAAACCCGCAGAGAGCTCCTGCTTGAATAAGTCATATTGATGTTCGGCACAAAGGCGCCAAATTGAATCCTTGAAACGCGAAGACGTTTTTTTTACACGATTACGCACACGGTTAAAAAATTAACCTTTTGTCCTCCCGGCCAACCCGGCTGTTAGAGGACAGAAACGCACCAGCACATCTCCATCGACGTCGTGGCATTGTGCCGTAATGACATCAACTGTGTGACGAGAGCGGCGTGAGGTCATGTTGTGGCAAAGCTTACAAAATAATCATCAAGAAATATTGTGGAGGGTTAAGAAAACAATCACGGGTGACTTGTTTGGGAAATTACTTATATACACACATACATATATATTAGGGCTGTCAATCGATAAAAAAAATTAACTAATTAATGGCACATTTTGAAATTGCGATTAATTCATCGCAATTAAAAGTTAAAAGTTCATTCTTTTTAAAGACCAAACTTCACACAGAGCTGTGTTTTCAAAGTGGCTCCTACCTATAAAGTGCCAGCGAGGTATTTAATATTGTGGATGATAAATTGTTTCTTCAGTGAAACATCAGATTAGTAAAAAAAAAGAAGTATATTGAGACCCCATTGGTCCTGTCATCTTTACCACTGAACAGCAGAACCAGTGGCCTTGGTAACTGACTGACATTCAAATATGTCACGTTAACCCTCTGGAGGCTGGGGGCATTTTATACATTTTACAAAAAAAATTAAATTCACCTTTTAAAGGCGTTTGCATATGACACACCCCCACGTGTTCTACATCAAACATTCCAGAACAATCTCAGCTCTATTCAATGAGGCTCATTGTCCTCGCGCCGTGTTCTCTGCTCTCTGACTGACAGGTTGCTATAGAGCCTCACCCGTGAGGTGGGAGGTCCTTTGTGATTTACTGAGTGTTCATTGGTTGTTTTTTCCCCAAAATGTTGACAGACAAACTGATTGACCAATCACGTTGAAGGTTTCGTGTGACGAGTTCTTTCCGCGCCGCGTCACCCGACACGTCGCCCCTTCGTTCCTCTGTGTATCAGAGGGGGAGACGGGAGGAAGGAGCGGAGGAGGAAACCCGACTGATTCATCCACGAGTTTAAACTGATTTCTGCTTCTTATTTTCGCGGAAAAATAATTGTTTTAAAAACGGTTAACAGTGTTAAACCGTACTGCCGCGGTTTGACACTCGGTTTGAGTGTAAAAACTTCAACGAACACCGGAAGTAAACAAAGTTGCGTTAATTGCGTTAAAATACTTTAGTGCGTTAACGCGGCCAAATTAATCGCATAGATTAACGCGTTAACGCTGACAGCCCTAATATATATATATACACACACACACATATATATATATACCCATACATACACACATATATATATATACACACACACACACACATATATTTGTGTATATATATATATATACACACACACACACATATATATACACACATATATATTACATATTCAGAATCTCACTGATTAGAAATGAAAGAACTGAGGGATAATATTTTAAATTTGTCGGATTATTTTAAGGAAAACTGCTAACATTTATGCTAACATAAAATTAGGAGTCTTTTTATTTAGTTGCAAATATGTATTTTCTTAAAGTTAATGATACAATATTTTCCGTAATCTTGAAATATGAGCTCATTTTAGGGTCATATCGTTTACTAATAAACTGAATAAAGTAAAGCAAGGCAGCTGCTTTCAAAAAGCCTTCTTACATCCATAACAATGAATACCGTAATAGTATTAATTTATAGTGAAGACATGTAAACCCGTGAGTTCTCACGTCGAAACGTTGCTCTTCCAGCAGCTCGTTCCAGATTAACTGACCTATCGCGTTGCCCCGGTTCCATCCGTGGCTGATTTTTTAAATTCTTTTGCCGAGTGATTGCCAAGTGCTGCTCGCAGCAGAGAGCCGGCTCCCACGGCAACGATGCCACCTCACGCGCTTGTTTTTGCAGAAGGGAAACTGGATGGGTCGCAATTACAGGCGAGAAGCTGCTTCGCCCTTTTTTTATTGCCACGGGTCTTGATTGCAACTTGTGGATGACGAGAAAGACTACGACGACACTCAATGACAGTAAAACGCTTTTAAAAAATCTCATATCTACACAGCAAAACCTTTTGCAACGATCACTTTAGGCTTCTGGATATAATCGTGGGCTCTGAATGCCAAACTAGCCTCCATAGGAAACACTAATCGGCCTTCAAATGGCACTCGAACCTCGCAGAGCAGAGAACAGTTTTTTTCTGTCTATCAAAAGGGTCCAATTACAGAGAAGCAGCTGTCTCAAGCAACTCTGCATTAAAAATCAATTGTACGCTTAATTTAAAGCTCATTTATTCACTTTTGCCCACCAGCAAGCATTCAAAAAAATTCGTTTTTTTATCAGCATGTTGGCATTCGGACTTTCCAAAAACGATATTTTCACTGCGGTCAAAAAACCTCCTACTAACTTCATTTGGAAACCTCAATACATAATAAACTAGAATGGGCACTCGGTAGAGCGCATACCTTCGCATATCACAAGATTGGGCATTGAATTATGAACATTTTGGCATTAGTTGCATGCCAATTGGACAAAAATGTATTGTGCTATGGTAAAAAAAAGATGTTGACCTTTCCATGACCTTGACCTTTGACCCGATTGATCCCAAAATCTAATCAAATGGTCCTCGGATAATAACCAATCATCCCACCAAATTTCATGCGATTCAAGAAGATGTTGACCTGTTCATGACCTTTGACCTTGACCTTTGACCCGATCGATCCCAAAATCGAATCAACTGGTCCCCGGATAATAACCAATCCCACCAAATTTCATGCGATTCGGTTCAATACTTTATAAGTTTTGCGAATAACACGCATACAAATAAATAAATAAATAAATACACGGCGATCAAAACATAACCTTCCGCATTTTCAATGCGAAGGTAACTAGAACGGGCACTTGGTAGAGCACATACCTTCGCATATCACAAGATTGGGCATTGCATTATGAACATTTTGGCATTAGTTGAATGCCAATTGGATAAAAATTGACCGTGCTATGGTAAAAAGAAGATTTTGACCTTTTCATGACCTTGACCTTGAACTTTGACCCGATTGATCCCAAAATCTAATCAAATGGTCCCCGGCTAATAACTAATCATCCCACCAAATTTCATGCGATTCGGTTTAATACTTTTTGAGTTATGCAAGTAACACGCATACAAATATATATAAATACACGGCGATCAAAACATTACCTTCCGCATTTTCAATGCGAAGGTAATAAATAAAAGACATTTGATATAGTTCTTGCTTGGTTTGAACCATTTTCTTTAGCTCTGATATTTGCAATAAGTGGCTGAATATCCCATACGTCACCTTTAAAAAATAGCCCTTATCTTAATGACAGATAACGACGCACCTTTTCTTGACCCCAATCACTTCTGGAGTGGCTGACCTCTCACATGCATTAATTGCGATGACAGCGCGTGTTCAATCTCAATCGTCTCTGCTCAGTTGAAATTTTGGACGAGGACTCAGACGGGTCAGAGAAAACACTCACGGTAACTCTGGAAAGTCCTCAAAATGCAATCGGCATCCTAAAAAGATGATTTAATGAATCTGTGTTTGAGATTAATACCGCGAAAGGTTTAAAAAGATCCACAGACCATTGAACGACTACACATCCTACCGCGTGCTCGTTCGGCAGCATACATACGTTTCTACGTACCGGCTCTCGCTGCGATGAGATGCGTCGTCCGACAGGCGTCTTCGGCGTTGAAAACCAGAGTCTTGCCGATCTTGGCCCCCAGGGCCTTGGCGTGGTAGTACTCGCGGGTCTTCTCCATGGGGTAGTTGGTGGGGTACAGGCCGCTAAACACGACCGTCGTGCCCGCCAGCGTCTTGCCCTTCAGCTCGGGGGCGATCTTGCGGATGTCCGGCGTTTCGGGCGCCTCCTTCTTCAGGTAGGTCTCGTACCGCGCGTAGTATTCGGCGTGGATCCTCTCCAGCACTTCCTCCAGGTAGATCAGGTGGTCGTCCTGGTCGACGTCCGCTTCGTCGTCCTCGTCCTCCTCCCCCTCCTCCTCTTCTTCCATGCTTTGGTCCAGCAGCTCCTCTCCCATGGTGACGCCAGATTGTTCGCTGTTCTGCGACTCGGTTTCCGGCTCCCTCCGGTCCGAGCGGCCGTTATCCAGCTCGGGGTCCGGGGGCAGAACGCCCGACGGCTCTGCCGCGTCGGAGACGGTTTCTCCTTTCCCGTCCCCGTCGCCCGACGCGGCTCCTTCCCGTGCGGATTCCGTCGCCGACTTGGCTTCGCCGTCGCTCTCCGGCGCGGGAGCTGTCTCTTTCATGGAGTCATTGTCACTGTCGCTGGAGAGATCAAACTCCAAGTTATTGTCGGCGCTGTCCGGCGCCTTTCGTGCCACCAGTGTCCTGTTGCTATCGTCTTCCTTTGCGTTCGGTCCGTCGCCCACCCGAGTTTCCCCCGACGCCACCGCCGCGGTCTCCGCCACAGTCTCCGCCACGGTCTCCGTCGCAGTCTCCGTCGCAGTCTCCGCCGCAGTCTCCGTCGCAGTCTCCGTCGCAGTGTCCGCCACAGTCTCCATCGCAGTCTCCGCCGCAGTCTCCGCCGCAGTCTCCGCCGCAGTCTCCGCCGCAGTCTCCGCCCCTTTACCGCGTCCCGACTCATCCTCCACGACCCCCGAGGGGTGTGTCCGTTCGTCGGCCGGCGCTCCCCGGGTAGACGTCGACGTCGCGGACTCTTCCTTTCCGGAAAGGCCGAGGTCTTTCGCCCTCTTCTTGGGGCCGTTGTTCGGCTCGTCGGCGTTCGACGTCCCGGACGGTTCCGGGCCGTCCGCCGGTCGACTCGACGGACCTCCTGCTGGAACAAGACAGAGCGAATCACACGGCGTTCAAGGACACTTGCGTCGCGGCCGATGGGCGAGGCAACGGGAGGAACGGGACCCAACAGAGTCGGCGGGAATTGACCACCACGGAGCTCCAGAGTCTTCAATAGCAGATCAATAACGATGAAGTATTAAGTGAATATATTGTAGGAAATGATTTAATAAAACAATTATTTGCTAAATCAAGAAATGTGTACAGCTCAACATGATAACATCTTAGTCATTTGGTCTTTCCTAAACTTCTCATCTTTTCACAAGGTCACATTTCATGATGTTGGGTCACCGCCATCTCTCCTCAGCCAATCACATCTCTTCGCACCCTCTTGAACGAGCAAGCTCAATAACTGCAACGAGAAGAAGCCCGCTAGCACCAAATAGCCGGAGCAACAACAACAACAGTAAAAACAACAACAACAACGTCAAATAATCACGTAAACAGATTGACGGAGAATCTCAAGACCACATTTTGTCCTTTTTGGGGCTTCATACTTTCGCCACGTCTGAACCGGTGGTAATGTAAGACTCGTTTAAAAAAACTCCCAACAAGCAATGATGCATTTGAGAAAATATAGAAAAAGAAAAAAATCAGATTTAGATAAGATAGAATCCAGGATAAATGACATTTAGATTCCCCCCAAACTATTTGACAGAATATGACCTCACGAGGAGTGAGAGCTGAGGCCCTCGTCATCGTGCGCTGAGCAGTATTGCATTCTGGGAGGTCTGGGAGCTTGCGAGTACATCCCTCTTAAGTGACAACCTTCTCAACACGTTCTCCCCGAGACATAACTCAGATTTGAGTTGCTCCGGCAGCTCGCTCTGGGAACACGGAGTCGATCCAGAGCAAGTGGCTCTATTTGAGCGTGAAATGAGATTATCAAGTGATACCCCGTCGACAACACCGAGTCTTCCACAAGATGGGGGGGGGGGGGGGGGGGGGGGGGCGTATTGATACCGACACAAAACCTTTCAATAGTGATGTAAAAAAACAAACCAACAGGCTTTTTTTATTTTCGTCTTACACGGTCTGCAGCATCTGAATATGAAGAGAGGCCGACAACCCGCAGGATACGATAACAAAGATTAAGTGATGGACCATCGCAAGCCAAACATGCTTGTATTCTGCACTAGTAAATAGTTTTATATTAATATTATTACGCGTCGTGTGACGCGGTGGTCGCTCGCAAGGAATTATAACGTCAATACTGTGTTTACAGCCACAAAATAAATAAGAAGATTAAATAAAAAGGGCAGTTTTAGGTTGAATCAAGTGTCGTGTCCATGCTTCACTTCCGGGCAACATTTATCATTTTAAAAATGTATATTATGTAATACTTTACACACGCCACATGTCAGTAACGGATGGATTTGTTCATTAAAAAGAAGGTTTTAAACGTTTTAGAAATGCAATTGCAACTATAAATAGTGTTACTGCAATAAAATTAAAAAAATAGAGCAACAAGAGAATTGCTGATTTAGTTAAAATCCTTTATGCAAATACTTAGCGGCAATCACGTGACGGAGATTACGAGAACATGTTTAAACTATTTGACTCGCAAAGCGGCGTGGGAGTCGCCTCAAGTCCAGTTTGTATTGGACAAAAAAATATCTGCGTTGGGCAAATTGAAGCAAGTGTTTTAACCACATGACCCTCCTTTATTGATGTTGTTCAATGCATCAGCGACACAATGGCCGGTGCTGCGCCCGGCAGCAGTTGTAACATGCGACGAGTACAACCGCGACTTCTCAGTAATTGATGCAGCAGCCTGAGAGTGGGTGTAAATGAAGGAGCCCGACAGAGGGTCCCCGAGGAGATGCGCTGGCTGGCTCCGAGCAGCTCGTTTCCTGCGATGATAATGAAGAGGATAACAGTGTGTGTTGGCTGCGGAGGGACAGACAGAGGTGACGGCGGCGCCGCCCTTTAAGACGCTCTCTCTTGGTTTATTGACGGGTGCGTTTGATTTACGGCGAGGTCGGTGGAGAGCGGCGCGGAGGCGCGGAGGCTCGTCATGTCAACTCGTCGGTGCAGCGTTGATGACTATTTACTGTCTGGGTGCAGCACGAGAGGCTCTACAATAAATGATGTGACCAAGAATAGAGTTATCTTTTAATATATACATATATATATATATAGTGTGTTTGTATATATATATACATATTATATATATATATACACACATATATATAAACAAATATACATACACACATAAATATATATATACAGACATAAATGTTTATACATATATAACTGATAGTCGATTTTTTAAATCATAAATATTTCTTTCAACTGTTAACTGATGGCATTAATTGATGACAATGACTGACAGTCAGCAGTTAATTATTAAAATCCCTAATTTACAGATGATATATGTTGTACATGCATAAATGTACAAAACTAAATCCCACGCGTCGTCCACTTATGTGTCACTCACTCACTCGGTGGTGAGCATTAATAAGAAAGGAGACTTTTCATCACAATCAAGATAAATAATTAATAATATAAGTGGGACTCAAGTTACGAGAGTTCTCCAAAATCTAATCTGTAAAGAGCCTAAAGCATCACCAATTAAAACATACATCATCAAAAAATTGTAATGGCGTCTCCCTATTGCAATCCACTCGCCGTCCGGCGGCTGCAGTCCGGGACTCTGTGTGCCGCTGTGTCACATTCAGCATGAACACCATGAACTTCGACGCCACCGGACCGACTCGCCCGTTAACCCGAGATAAAAGTGCTCCGCCCAGGGGAGCGTGTGGAGTTGAGTGTCACATAAACCGCGTAGCAACTTCGTCCTCAAAGGATCTTTCAACAAAAGCATCACCGCGTTATCAAAAGGTCGCTCTGCGGCAAAAAATAAATAATCAAAAGCAAACAAAACAAACCAACCGCACGACTTCACGACGGCAGATATGGGATTACTTTAAAAAAAGCAAAACAAAAAATATATTCATCCTCTTTTGTGAAATGTGGTACGATGTAGAGAAGATATTCACGCACATCAACGTGTGTGTGTGTGTCAGAGCAGATATCCTGATACACGGATTAACTCGTGGTTCCTTTAGTACGTCGGAAGGTTTTTACTGGAGGGAGAGAACCTCCAGCTCCTCTGAGCCCCGATGCAAGAGGAGGCTCGTGGACCTCTGCTGCACATTAGTCATCATGACATGCGGTCGCTCTGCAGTCCAATAATATTAACGATGCTCAGAGGAGTCGTTTCTTCTTTCTCTTTTTTTCCGTGACACCAAGGAACATAAATAAAGAGATGGGATGGATTCAAGTGCTGCACCAACTTCTGTCAGTCAATGGATTTGATTTCCCTCGCGATGAAGACGACAATCGCCTCAAGAAGTTATCCGCCAGAGGCGGGATGGCTTCATGTTCAGAGAAGAAGAAAGAAGGAAGGAAAGTAGAAGAAGAAAGTAAAGGAAAGAAGAAGCAAGACGAAAGAAGAACAAGAAGAAAAAGAAAGAAGAATAAAGAAGAAGGAATGAAGGAAGGAAAGAAGAAAGAAGGAAAAAAGAAGAACAATAACAAGGAAGAAGGAAGGAAGAAGAAAGGACGGAAAGAAGAAGAAAAACAAAGAGAAGAAAAAGAAGAAGGAAGGAAAGAAGAACAAGGAGAACAATAACAAGGAAGGAAAGAAGAAGAAAAACAAAGAAGAAAAAGAAGAAGGAAGGAAAGAAGAACAAGGAGAACAATAACAAGGAAGGAAGAAGAAGAAAGGATGGAAAGAAGAAGAAAAACGAGAGAAGAAGAAAAAGAAGAAGGAAGGAAAGAAGAACAAGAAAAACAAAGAGAGAAGAAGAAAAAGAAGAAGGAAGGAAAGAAGAACAAGAAAAACAAAGAGAGAAGAAGAAGAAAAAGAAGAAAGAAAGTGGAAAGAACAAGGAATGAAAGAAGAACAAGAACAAGAAGAAGAAGAACAACAACAACAACCAGTCTGTACCTTTCTTGGCCATCTGAGCTTCCCGTGACCCGGGGGGGGCGTTGATGTCCCCGATTCCCTGGAAGTAGATGTACTTCTTCACCGTGATGAGGTTCGGGGCGAACTTCCACACGTCCTCCCGGTCGTCGATGATGGAGACCATGGCTTCGCCGCACGGGAAGAGGTTCCTGTCGGGGGGGAAACACGAGGACAGGAAGTGAGACCCGGTGAACACGGAGGGCGTGAACCAAATGTTTAATGTTCATCATCGAACCAATATTTGTATATTTTGCCGGCGGGCGTCATCGTCGGCACCGAGAGAGAAGAAGAGAAACTCAGGAGCTCGTCAGGAAAGACGGAAACTATTTGGATAAATTCACTGCTGCCAACAAGCAGCGTGGACGAGTGACTGTGGGTGAGTGGTTAGCAGGTCTATCTTTCAATCAGAGAAGGAAGGAAAGAAGAAGAAGGAAGAAGGATGGAAAGAAGAAAAGGAAGGAAAGAAGAAAGGATGGAAAGAACAAGCAAGAAGAAAGAAGGAAGGAAAGAAGTAGAAGAACAAGAAGAAAAAGGAGGAAGAATAAAGAAGAAGGAATGAAAGAATAAGAAGTAAGAAGAAGGAAGGAAAAAAGAAGAACAGGAAGAACAATAACAAGGAAGAAGAAGGAAGGAAAGAAGAAAAAGAAGAAAGGAAAGAAGGAAGGAAAAAAGAAGAACAACAACAAGAAGGAAGGAAAGAAGAAGAACAAGCAAGAAGAATGATGGTTATAGTTGGTTCAATATGGAAGATGATGATTTATGTTTTTATTTTTTTAATTAAATTTGTTCTCTTCCTTGTCTGATTGTTCGTATCGTTGGTTGTTATGTACTTTTTATTTATTCGTTGTTGTTTTTGATTGTCTGGTGTAACTTGTAAAAACTTAAAATAAAATGATTGAAAGAAAGAAGAAGAAAAAGAAGAAGGAAGAATAAAAAAGAAAGAAGGAAGAATAAAGAAAAAGAAGCAGAACAGCAACAACAACAAGCGCAAGAAGAACAAGAACAGAAGAATCCCCGCCCTAGTCGATGTGCCCTTGAGCAAGACACTTAACCCTGAATAGCTCCCTGTAGTCTACGGCGTCTGACTGACGTGATAGTACGTCTCTTTGGATAACAGCGTCAGCTGAACGACGTGTGATGTAACAGATGGTGATGTAACAGATGGTGATGTATCCTCCACCAGTCGGCCCCGTCGTTACCCGACGAGACCGACTGGACGTGTTCTAGAGACTCGGTTCCTCCGGTACCTCAGATTCCCCGTCTTGGAGAACGGGTCGATGCATTCGTCTCGGGAAAGGATCCGATGAGAGAAGAGCTTCTTTTCAGGATCCAGAAAACCTTTTTAAAGAAGAAGAAAGCACAGGAAAAGAAAAGAAAGTGAGCTTCATTCAACGGAACCCGAGATGATGAAACTTCCTCTCCGAGGTCACAGTGGAGACCGTGCGTGGGTTTATTTCATTTGCACTGCAGAGGTACACGCAGCGAAAAATAAACGCTTGTTTATTTTCCCGCGACACATTAACACAACTGTCTTAGAAACTGTCTGAGAAAAGAACACAGCCTTGCCACCCATCTTCACCCACCCCCCCCAGAGTCTTCTCAGAGAAGCAGACATTTAAAAACTCTTCACGCTTTTCATCGCTACGTCTAAAGAAATGCGTATATGTATTCGTCCTTGGAGGGAGGGAGAGAGAGAAAGAGAAGAGAGAAAGAGAAGGAGAGAGGAGAGAGCGAGAGAGCTCTCCTTTCACCAAAGCAGCAACCTTCAGCGCTGAGAAAAATGATGCCAGGCAAAAAAAATGCCAGAGTTATGTTTTGTTTGCTTTAAAAGTTTTAATGCAAAAATAAAAACTGCCCTAACGTGCATTTTTAAAAAGTAGCACCACCGCTACATTAAAGAAAAAGAGTCTGCTTGCAGAGGGCACACCGAGATGCGAGATGCCCAACATACGTCGACATGTGAGCAGACACTTCCCCCTCATGGACAGTTACAGGAAGTACAGGTGGAACACTTCAGACACCAGAGTTTAACCAGATTTACATGATCAAACATTTTGTGAAATCTCGGTGTAGACATTAAAAAGTGAGAAAATGTCGTGTTGAAACTAACAACGAGGATTCCAGAGCATAGAGTATATCACCTTAAATGTCTCAAATGAATGAGAGACAAGAGTTTAGATTGAAAGAAGACACATGTATGTCTTTTTAGTTAAAAGTGCGTTCACTTGCAGCGTGAAAAAATGTGCGCTGCGAGAGTTTCGTTTTAGGGGGATGGAGGTTCAGGGTTCAGAAGAAGCTGAACCAGAACACAGTAACAGGAAGATAAAACTATTAATTCCTAATTAATGACATAATCAATCGAAAGAAACAATCAATAGATAAAAGTCCTGGAGAACCTGAAGAGGCTCAACAATTACTGATGATTTATTTCATGATGATTACCTGTTTGTTGTAATTATGTATGAAAAAGCAAATTTCGAGCGTCAATCTTTTGAAAGCACATTAATTATTTAAAACTCAGTGTAAAAATGCACATATTAACACAACAAATGTCCAGGGCTTTCCTAAAACTTTGGGGATTTTTTCACCCCCCCAGGACTGGAAATCTCCATTTATAAATCCCATGACTTTTCCCGGTTTCCCAGGAGAGGCTCTGCGAGTGCGATACCTGCGATGGTGTGGGCGTAGAGGCGGCTCCCGAACGTGAAGACGTGCAACTCGAAGAGCTTGGCGATCTTCTCCAGGAACGCCTTGCAGTGCGGCCGCAGCCGCGTGTGCAGCATCGGCTCGCCTCGCCCCAGCTGGAAGTGGAAGATACCCTGAAGGGGGACAACGAGAGAGGGAGGAGTCAAACCACGAAACACAGTCAGGGACTCAAGGTCGGCTCTTAAATGAAAAGGGAAGATTTTGTTTAATAGGAACTTTCGTTAAAACTTCGAGAAGCTCGAGCTTGAGCCCGTTCACAGACCGGGACTCTGACGACGACAGCGTGAACTAGAGGCGGAGTCATTCTACGGAGGCGTTGCCGTGGCGCTGGCAGACGGCCGTTTGATGTCGCTCAGGAGAAATATTGTGAAAACTATCAAAGTATTTATGTTCCTCCCCCCGATGGCCACGTGAAGATGGAGTGAAATGCAACAGGAAACGGTAAAGGAGGGGATTCCATCGACTCTCCGGGAGGAAGTTTACGTTGTTGTTGTTGCTCCCAGTTGGTCACATGACACGTGGATTAAATAAAATGAACGAGAGAGAAAAGAAGAAGATGAAGAAGGGAAACAAAGAAAGAAAGTGAAGAAAAAGATCAAGAAGAAAGGAAAGAAAGTTAAAGGAAGAATGTAAAGATAGAAAAAAGACTAAAAAGAAGAAGAAAGGAAAGAAAGAAAAAGAAGAGAAAGAAAAGACCAAGAAGAAATGAAAGAAAGAAAAAGAAAGACGAAGGAATGAAGAAGAAGGAATGAAAGAAGAAGAAGAAAGGAAAGAAAGAGAACAAGAAGGAATGAAAGGAGGAATGAAAGAAGAAAGGAAAGAAAGATAACAAGAAGAAGGAATGAAAGAAAAAGGAATGAAAGAAGAAATTAAAGAAGAAGGAATGAAAAAAGAAGACGAAGAAAGGAAAGAAAGAGAAGAAGAAGAAGGCAGTGGGATAGAGTAATTGGAGAGAGAGAGAGGTGAGGACTTGTTGAGGCATAGAAGCAGACCTCTGGGAGCAGCTCGTGTTCCATGAAGTCCTCTCCACACAGACTGATCTTCAGCTGCTGAGGAAAAGACTGGAGAACGCTCGGCGATAAAGAATCAACCAGAGGACGGAGAAGAAGAAGAAGTGGGAGGACATGGAGCGGCCTCGCCAGCCCAGCAGAGAGGTGAGATTAAATAATACTAATACCTTGTTGGACATACGCTGGCAGTGCTGCTCCGTGGTGTGGATCAGCGTCTGGTCCAGGTCCACCATGAGGACCAGCTTCTTGTTCCGGTGCAGCCGCTGCTGGTCTTCTCTGCCCAGCTGCTCCGCTTGCTTTGGGAGGGAAGAGAATTCAGGAAAAACCCAGAAAACCCCGAAGCAACCACCACATGACCATCAATTATGCGTATGTTACTGTATATATTATACTGGTTTAAGCTCCCTTAAGATATTTTTAAGTTGCGTGTTTAAAGCAACACAAAACTTCATTTACAACAGAACCAAAAACCCACTGATTAATATATTCATGTCTTTATATTAGGGCTGTCAGCGTTAACGCGTTAATCTATGCGATTAATTTGGCCGCGTTAACGCACTAAAATATTTTAACGCAATTAACGCAACTTTGTTTACTTCCGGTGTTCGTTTAAGTTTTTTCACTCCCCTGAATTTCAAACCGCTGCAGTGCGGTTTGACACTGTTTCTCTGTTTTTAAAACAATTATTTCTCCGCGAAAATAAGGAGCAGAAATCAGTTTAAACTCGTGGATGAATCAGTCAGTTTCCTCCTGCTCCTCCTTCCTCCCGTCTCCCCCTCTGATACACAGAGGAACGGAGGGGCGACGTGTCGGGGGACGCGGCGCGGAAAGAACTCGTCACACGAAACCTTCACCGTGATTGGTCAATCCGTTTGTCTATCAACATTTTGCGAAAAAAACAACCAATGAACACTCAGTAAATCACAAGGACCTCCCCACCTCACAGATAAGGCTCATTAGCAACCTGTCAGTCAGAAGCCAGAGAACACGGCGCGAGGACAACTGAGCCTCATTGTATAGAGATGAGATTGTTCTGGAATGTTTGATGTATAACACGTGGGTATGTGTCACATGAAAACGCCTTTATAGGTGAATTTACATTTTTTTGTAAAATGTATAAAATGAGCCCAGCCTCCAGAGGGTTAACGTGACATATGTGAATGTCAGTCAGTTACCAAGGCCACTGGTTCTGCTGCTGTTCAGTGTTAAAGATGACAGGACCAATGGGGTCTCAATATACTTCTTTTTTTTTACTAATCTGGATGTTTCACTGAAGAAACAATTTATCATCCACGATATTAAATACCTCGCTGGCACTTTATAGGTAGGAGCCTCTTTGAGAACACAGCTCTGTGTGAAGTTTTGTCTTTAAAAAGAAGAAACAAAAACTTTTAATCGCGATTAATGAATTTTAAAATGTGCTATTAATGAGTTAATTTTTTTTAATCGATTGACAGCCCTACTTTATATATAAAAATGTCGGGGACAGTATGATAAAAACTTTTTACTTTTTACAAGGACATAGAAATCATGAAAATGTAGTCTCCGACAACTCAGATAAAAAAAACAAAAAAAACGTGTATGTAATTCATCGGATTATTGTACAATATTCTCAAGTGTTTGATGACATATTAGCTGCATCATTTAAACTTGACATCGATTTCTTTTTGGCGGGGAATGGAATGAAAAGAAAATAATAATAATTTAAACTTGAGATCGATATAAAACTTCCACCTAAAACCGACTGGTATCCATTACTATGTTGTTATCATGTGTTCCAGCTGAGTTGCGTGTTTTGATTACTGTGACAAGATTTTCCACCGTGAAATTCTCAAAATTACCCAGGAGATTATGTGCAATGAGGATACAAATGTAAAGCATTGATTGAAAATCAATTGTATATTCTTTTTATTTTTTTATTCCTCTGTATATATATATTTTTATCTCTTATCTTTAATTTCCCCACTGTGGGACAAATAAAGGAATATCTAATCTAAAAACGTATATCATTTATTGGGGATATTTTGCAGATTGAGGGCACAGAGCTCCAAATACCATCTCACCCCCACAATTTATTCTTATTTATTTTTAACATTCCGGTTTTAAATTAGAAATCTCCCGTCTTAATGTTTTCATACATGTTTTGACCTGTTGCTGATGCACTGACTGATGAGTCGGCAACTTAATTTCGTTGTATGTTTTTTACAATACCGATAACCATCCTTATCTTCTCTCATCTTATCTACGGTGTACATACGGGCGGCCCGGTCCTGCATGCACCTGCATCACACCACTCACCTCCGAGCTGACCATCAGCTCAGGGACACTGTGCACCATGGAAACGGTTGCTGTGGAGATGGGAGTTTGCTGGTTCCCATTCTTGTCTTGCAGCCTGAGAAGAAAGAAAGAAAGCAGAAGAAAAAAACCGAGTGGGAGTTTATGCGTTTTGTGCTTTCAGCATCTCGTAGGTCCTTGAACATCGCGACTGAATAGAATAGGGGCATCCACAAAGAATCCAACTTCCCGTGTGCCTTTGAAAGCATCATTTCACCCCACAGTGACACCTTTAGCACTCTGTTTCTTTCAATCTATTAAATGCAGCTCGTCTCAGATTATAACCGACAGCTGTACATTCATACGTCTCCATCGAACCGACTGCAGAGTGTGAGCGCTCCATTTAACTCTCTCTGTCTGATCTCTGGTGCCACCTAATGGTGTCAAATAATACAGAATCCATCAGGAGTACTTTGGGGTCAGATCAATCAAATCAGTGTCAATGCACAGGAATGTCAAATCCGTAAAAATAGAAATTATTAATCAGTTAAAAATGGAATGACCTTGAAAGGTGTCATGTGACTATGTGAAATTGTAAGCATTCATTTTGACATTTTTTTGGTAGAAACGTTTTTGCAATCAGGTCCGAGTGCGAGCGAAACCATTATCTTATTACTATTATCTTATCTGAACAATTCTGTTTATGTATACTAAAAAGTAAATAAAGAAAGTGTGTGTGTGTTAGGATGTCCTTACTGAGTCAGGTCCTGGCCACATTCTGCACATAAACCCTTCATTACTATTGGATGGCTGCATTCTTCTATTCGGACGATGACCCCTCTGGAAAACGAAAGAAAACAAATGTTAAGTGTAAATACATACGTTTCAATAAACCAGTAATAGTGTGTTCAATAGTCCCATTTTTTGGCAGGTGTATTAGATGTTACATGTTTATATCACTACACCTCATAGATTAGCCGTCAGCCTGGATGTTTCAAGGCCCCCCCCCCCCCCCCCCCGCAAAAAAAACCCACATCGCTAACAAAACAGTCCGCATGGAACTACGGATCGTATCATATCAATACAAAGTTAATAACAGAGACTTCACGCAAAGGCTCTGGTTTAGGGGCCCCCTGAGCTCATGGGCCCCTGGTGCCGGTAGGCTCGTTCGGTAATCCATCCCTGAGTAGGACTATTGGGGCCCTGTTACTGACATGAATGACTATGAATGACTTAAGCCTAGCATATACCGGCTACGGCGCATCGTGTCATATCATCATATTCATATCAATACAATGTTAATAACAGCGACGTCACGCGCGGAGGCTCTGGCTCAGGGGCCCCTGGGCCTGGGCCCGGTAGGCCCGTTTGTTAATCCATCCCTGTCTGTAGGTCCTCCATTCTGGTGATCGGGCCCTATAATAATATTGTGTATAATATGGTCATTCATGAACCAACTTCCTTTTTTTTTGGCGTGAACAAGTCTTCAAGTCTTGAGCTCTGCTGAGCCTTGAGTCTGTTCATTGAGTCTGTTCTGCCTCTTCCTGGTTGTCACGATCTTACCTGCCATAAATATCATGATACTGATACAATACCATAAAAACAGTATACCATAAATAAGACACTGGTATATTTATCTATAATAGTAATAAATAAAATATCTGTATGGTTCACTTTTTACCAACTTTTTCAACACTTAACAAATGGCAGTAATATTAGTATTAGCCTACAGCAAGATATTAATGAAACTACATGGAGCCATCATAGCATTGATTATACACTATGAGGCCGTTAGTCTCTGACCAGATGATACAGAGTTCATCAGGATGAGCAGCTGTAGTTACAGAACTTTACAGACTGAACTTAAACGTTTCACTTCTGGCACCTTTTTTTATTTTTTATTTTAAAGCCGACAATTCCGCCACTTAACGCCCCTCTCTGTTAGCGCTGCGCAGTGTGCGCAGACAGCTTGACACGGAGCAGCGTGTGCGCTCTGATCCCGCGCTCTTTTAATGAAGTATCGAGACTAAAAATATGCTAAATCACATCGCTCTTAACGTACGGGTACTTTGTTAGCATCGCTTCACCGTGCAGCGTGACAGCAACAGATGTAGCGGCTAACATTCAAGCTAACCTAAACCACCAAACGCTGAAGACATCTTGACGCTGATTGGCCGAGACGCGACACGTCCCATCAAAGATGTTCTATTGCGAAGAGCAACACTTCACATTTTCTCCGTGTCCCACTCCAATCTCATAAACGCCGGCCGGCCAATTGACCCCCCACCCCCCTACCCCAAAACAAAAACTCTTTGGATCTACACGATTCACGTAAGTCACCTATTTTGGTTTCAAAACGGCGAATTTCGCCGAAAGGTGAGGGATTCTCATGCCTGTATTTTATATTAATTATCTGATTTATTTGATAATTTTAATTTAGGATAGGAATATATAAGCATTTTTGCTTCTACCTATACCTTTTCAGTCTTTCTGTTTTATATATTATATAGAATGATATTGTATTGTATTGCAATGATTGATTTAATAAAATACACAACAACTAAACATGTTTGAATCAACAACAATAAAGAGCTCGGCACACAGTTGCTTTGTAATGACCTCTTTTTAAACATTACTTATAGAAAACCTTTTGCTATGCTATACTTTTTGATTCCATTTTGCAAATTCCTCTTCTTCTGCTGCAGACTTACGTATTTCTGTCACACATTTTTAACACCGTTTTGATATTACTTTACATATAATACACTAGTATTATATTATACACGCAGCAGGGAAAAATAAAAAAATATTATAATACACTAGTATTATATTATACACGCAGCAGGGAGTGACAGAGCCAGGTGTAGAAGTTCACATGGGGCCCCTAAAGGCAACAGAGGTACATCAAAGGTGTTGAATCAAGAAGTGTGACTTATATTTTTAAAAGTATGCTGAAAAGTACATGTGCCGGTATTCTGAAATAGCACGTGAGCAGGTAAAAAGTAAAAACAGGCTTTACAACGTCCGGTTCAGGGGGCCAGTCCTCTACCTGTCAAACTACCCCGTCTCGTACACGTTTTAAGCACGCGACAAACGGCTGCGTCAAGCCAAACAAAGCAAGACAACTATTGACGCTATTACGCCTTCAAATTAAAAGCGCAAAAGAAAACATGTTAGCCACAGGCAGGATTACAAGTTTCATCGGACTAACAGTTAAGACTACGCGTAATGCCTGCTGACGTTTTAAAGTCGGTCGTCACGCCCACTTTAAGAGCAAGAACTATAAACGCGCGGAAACAAACTATCCAAAATAACACCATTTTATTTTGAAAGTTTCGGCCAAACGCCCGCTTGTTTATTTTGACCGGCTTGATTTACGGCCAACTGCACAGGCTAGCAAGCAAGCTAATGTTCCTTAGCAACATTAGCTGGTTAGCTAGCTCACGTTACACCACAAGTGGAACCCATTGACGGCGAAGCGGCTCCGTAACTCCAGCTGACATGCTGCCGGTCGGCTGACTCACCCGGGAGGTATGACCTGCCCAAGTTGACAGCACAGCTCCTTGACGACTCCAGCGCGGTCCGATTTCACCTTCCTCTCCGGCAGCCTGGTGGCTGCCTCTGCCCCCTTCTCCTGGGGTATCGGGACGCATAGCGCGAGCACCGAGTCCAGGTTCACGTGAGAACCGGGTTTGACTTTCCACTCGAGGAGCCGGAGAGGGAGAGCCCCCTTCGGCCAGCGGATATCTGCCACCTGCACCGCGGGGCCCTCCGCAGCTGCTACGCCGCCACCGCTACCACCGCCACCGCCACCACCTGCAGGAGGATCCTCCATCTGTTCTGCACGCTCCAAGTACCCCGGGTGTTTTATCAACACACTTCAAACGTATCCGGTAGATCTCGCGACGCCCCGTGTAGCATTAAAAAACCCGCAAACCGCGAGCTGTGAGGAAAAATTAAAACAAATGTGCAGTCGGTTTTAAACGCAGCCGCTTCCAGTCGGCTATGTTCGCTCTTCCCGCCCGTAAACAGGAAAGCGCAACACTGCAGCGACACGGGTCGTCGCAGCATCCGGTCGACCATGCAGCCAAGTTACGCATTTTTCAGAATAAAATACACCAAATGTGCGCCATGCGGTTTATCAAAATCGTTTTCAGAAATAAAAAATGCATCACATTAACTATTTGGAGTGTTTCTTTTGGTCCGCACATATGTTTATTTTTCTGTGTAAGTGGATAGCTTTTATTTTGAAGGTCAATCCACGTTTCCGGTTCGCTCTGAGTAAGTGTGGCCTCTGACAGCAATAGAAAGATACTACTACTTTACTTTATTGACACTGCACATGGACATTGTTTCTCTACAGCAGACTTTATACAACAAGTAACGCAATATTAAACATAACAATGCACAATATATACAACATATAGAATATAATAATATTAAATTAACTAACGCAATTATAGTGCGAGATGTAAACAAACAAAAACAAAAATCAAAAACAGTGTAACGGTGATATGGTTGTGTGACCTAATTGGCCAGAGGTGATTTATTATAAATTATTTATTAAATAGGTATCTAGAAACTAACATACTATATTGTAAACATACATCCCAACAAGATCTGTTTAAAGGACCAAATTAACTCAAGCCATAGCTCTTTACTTATTTTGTGTTTATTACAACTTCCCATAATACTTGAGATGAAGACTTCTGAGCACATGGAGATAACTAACTGATGTAAGATGACATACTACTCACGTGTCTCTATCTGCTTTCAGTTATTTGCCTTCAGAATGTTGTTTAACGTGCATTTTAATGGATTATCATCTGCCAAAGTGAGGCACATAAACATATATTACTGTAACAGACATCACGGTCATGCCGTTATTAATTGTGCTTGTCTCCTCTAGGTTACTGTCAGTGATGAACTCTACAAGTTGGACAGTTGGAGGAGGAGAAGAAGGAGATGAATATCAATAATTCGTCGACCCAGTGCGTGTAATCGAATAATGACGGGACCCTGCTACCAGAGAGTCCACGATCAAGAAAGATATCTTCGAAGTGCGCATGTCCACGCGCGTACTTTACATACTTCAACGGACATTTCTTGTGTTGCCGGCAAAAACAAAATCGGATAATTTCCTGGAAAATTATGGAAGGCCATTTCTGCCACTTTGATGAAAAAATAAGGATCCTGCAGTAAGTCATTATAATTTCTTGCTATCATATTTATGACCTACTATCTCATTATTATGACTTACTACCTCAACATTATGACTTACTGCCTCAATTATGACTACTTCATAATTATTATTTGGCATTTAATCATTTAAATCATACAAAATCGTCAGACCTTATGAGCACTAATAAAGATCCCAACTGATGTCTTACGAACAAGAATAAAGCGAAACCGGAAGTAAAGTAGGTGGGAGTCATCCTTCAGGCTCTCTCGTCTTTTCTCTTCGACTAGCCCCGCCCATTGGCGAGGGGCGTCACCAGTTGTGGAGTGACGTTGCTCGCCGGAAAGGGCACTTTGGATGTGAAATAATCACCGCGAGCAGACGCTATTTGTATTACTCCAGGAAACATGACAGGAGACACCACGCGAGGGGTAAATTAACAATATTTCTGAACTTATTTTGTGTTGCTGTTGTTGTTGATTTGTTTGATAGTAGCATTAGCTAAAGTTAGCTTTGTCGAACCGACCGCCACTTAACGTGAACAGAAACGTTACTTTACGTCAGTGTTACTGGTCGTCTTAGCAACAGAAACCAGCGAACTGATGCGTTATGTTAAAACAGCATAAGCTGTATGTGTGTGTATGTTTGTGTGTGTGTGTTGCGGTGTATTTCGCAATATCCCGTTGCTAATTTTAACGTAAAGGTGATTTATAAGCTGTAAAGACGTCACGTATCGAGCAGCTAACACGTGACTCGCCTCTGGAGCTGCAAAGGTAAACCCTCGCGTGAGTGACAGGGAGCCTGTTGGTGCTCAGGTCCCTGAACATCACTCTTCTTATCTGAACATCCATTTGCCAGCACTGGAGACATGTTGTCCCTCAGTCAGCGAACAAAAAACAACGAAGCATTACTAAGCTGGTCGTGTTGACCTTGATCTAGACCCTTCCTCCCCCTCTTCTTCTTCTATTTCCAAGCACACACAAACCCACACATGATGTTCCCCTGCTGATTACTCGGTGTCCTATCTCTGGCGTGTGAATCAGGCTTGATATCAAATGTAGATGTTCAGTCACCTTTTTTATTTCTTTTTAAGTTCCTTCTTGTCAATATTTTGCTGATTTTCTCTGCTTTTACACTCTAAAATGAATATATATATATATATATATATATTTAGGTTTAAGGCAGGCTGGTCCGTGGCACATCTCCAGGGAGGTCGTTGAAGATGAAGGCTTCGGGGACAGAGTGTGTGCGTGTGCGTCTCAAAAGGCCCCTGCTGCGTTTTGGGGGGTCTGCCAGGCGGAGGTCTTTCATGCGGCTTCAGGGGTTGAGACCTCCAGTCCGAGTCCAGCCGCTAAATCTTTTCGATGTTCTGGACTTCAGGTCAGATTAAGCGGCCGGCAGACGTCAGCTCGCGCTTTTGAAAGAAACTCGGTGCTTTTGGCTTAATGATTAATCACCAAATGAATCAATGATGATGTAATCAGTAGAATTGAGAAGTCATCCTAACGCAACGTGGAAACTGTAAACTAAGTGACAGGAAAGAGACGATTATATAACTGATACAGGCGTAATAATCCAGTTATCCTCTAAAGCCGAAAGCCAGAGGGACGTTTGAGTCCCGCGTTGTTTAATTTCTGCCTGACTTAAAAGACTTTGTACTCTTTTTTTTCTTCTTTTTTTCTCCGAGCTGCGCTGATAACTGGGCTCCGGTTGCGTCATCCCCCCGTCGTCGCCGAATGTTTATTTCCGTGTCACACGTGAGCTCGTACGATCGGAGGGGCGTAACTCTTGAAGCTCGCCAGGTTTTTTTCACATTCGATGTTCCAGTAAATTAAATATTTGGAAAAATTTTAAAAACAGCGCAAGAGTCCAGAGTTCACTGGTTCTCCTGGTTCTCCTGGTTCCAGAGACTTTAACCCGACGATCGGACGTGGAGCGTCGATCCAATTCAGTTTATTTTGTAAAGCCCAATATTACACATTACAAATGTGTGATATTGGGCTTTACAACTTGTTCACAGAGACTTCCCTGACCTTTGACCTCCCATCGGATCAGGAAAAACTCCCAAATCCGGTCTTCTTCTTTCCCCTTGTTCCAGCTCCGCCTGTGTCTGCGTCACATGGCTCTGCTCCGGCGGCGGCCGCGTCACGCCGCGTCGCTCCACGGACCCGGGCCCGTCAGAGCCTTCGGCTCGCCGAGGTACCGGTAACACTCCGCGGGGCGAACTCCCCGCGGCCGCCGCGCCGCTCCGACGTCTCCGTGAACTCATTTAAAAAATGTTTTCCCCCTGCCTTTTTTGTTTTCTTCAGGGAAGGCGAGCGGCGCCGCGGCGTGTTGTGGAAGACGCTGGTCGGCGCCGCCGTCGGCGTCCCCGTGGCGCTGGGCGTCCAGTACGCTGCGTCGGAGCCCAGAGACCGGAGGAGGACGAAGGTTCTGGTGGAGGGCTTCGGGAGATTTTGCAGGTTTGAGATGAAATCCACGAGAGGAGGTGGAGGAGGAGGAGAGTAAGAGGACAGTAGGAGGAGGAGATGAGGTGGGGAGGACGGAGGAGGAGGAGAGGAGAGTAAGAGGAGTAGAGGACAGGAGGAGGAGAGGAGGAGGAGGAGAGTAAGAGGAAGAGAGGGAAGGAGGAGGAGATGAGGTGAGAAGGAGGAGAAGAGGAGGAGACGGGAGGAGGGGAATAAGAGAGGGAAGGAGGAGGAGGAAGAGAAGGAGGAGGAGATGAGGTAAGGAGGAGGAGGAGGGGAATAAGAGAGGGAAGGAGGAGGAGAAGAAGAGAGGAGGAAGAGAGAGGAGGAAGAGATGAGGTGCAGAGGAGGGGGGGCGGAGGAGAAGGAGGAGGAGAGGAGGAAGAGAGGAGAGGAAGAGAGAGGATGTTTCTTCTTTCAAGAGTCACATTTTCTCACTTTAATGCTGGGTCCATTCTTCTTATTCTCTTTTTTTTTAAAGTTGTAAATGTTCCCCAAATCAAAATGAGGTTTTAATATCTGATGATTCTGAAGTCTGGATAATTAACTTAATCAAGTTAACTTCACTTGGAATGAGTGCTGACCCCCGGAGAACACATGCGGCAGTGAAAGTCTGAACACTGGATGAGCCGGACTAGTTTACAGAGGCGTTTATAATATAATAACATGAATCCATTTAATTTGAAACCTTCAAAATAAAAGCACAGGGGAAAAAAAAAAAATCTTGAAATTAAAATAATGTCTTCCGAGCCGTCATGGGGGGGGCCACACAAAGCGACGCGGCGTGCCTCGTGTTCGACGCTCACAAGCTCCCGTCAGGGAGTCGAATCCAAGCCGCTTGAAGCCCCGCCCCCCTTTGTCTGCCCTCAGATGTCTCTCTGTGGGAATGTTCATCTCCGTGGATTACTGGTGGACCACCAACGTGTCTCTGCGCGGCCAAGATGAGGTAAGTTCTCGGACGGGTTTTGTGGGCTCTCCGCCCGAACCCTCCCGATAACCCCCCCCCCCTCCCCCCGCCAGAGCAGCCCATCCTACTCGGCCGAGCTGTCCGCCTGCCACCAGCGGGCGGCGGCGTGCATGGTGGAGGGCGCCCTGAGCAACGGGGGCATCTACATCAAACTGGGCCAGGGCCTGTGCTCCTTCAACCACCTGCTGCCCCCCGAGTACATCCGCATGCTGCAGGTCCTGGAGGACAAGGCGCTGACCCGGCGGTACAAAGAGGTGAGCACACACACACACAGGGCCGGGTGGGCGGCCCCCCGGCATGTGTCATGATGGCGCCCGTGTCTGCCCCAGGTGGACGCTCTCTTCCAGGAAGACTTTGAGAAAACCCCCAAGCAGCTTTTCAAGGAGTTCGACTACGAGCCCTTCGCCGCCGCCAGCCTGGCGCAGGTCCACAAGGCCGAGCTGTTCGACGGGACGGCCGTCGCCGTGAAGGTGAGCGCCGGCCCCCCGCGGTAGATGAGTCTTCTGTCTCTCCCCCCCCCACCGTCTTGGTCTTTTTGGTCCCAAACTGCTGGGCATGTGGTGCGTTCAGGTGCAGTACATCGACCTCCGGGATCGGTTCGATGGCGACATCCGGACGTTGGAGATCCTGCTGGACTTTGTGAAATTCATGCACCCCAGCTTTGGATTCAGATGGGTTCTCAAGGTCAGAAGACGGGTTCTGACCCATATATATATATATATATATCTGTGTTTATATATTTATTCATATATATATATATTTATTTATATATGAATATATATATTTATTCCTATATATTTATTTATTTATAAATATATATACATATATTTATATATATCTGTGTATATATATTTATTTATATATGTGTATATATTTTTCCATATATAAATAAATAGATTTATTTATAAATATATATATATGTGTATATATATACATATATATATAGTTATTGATTTGTGCTCTACTTCCTCCAGGACCTGAAGGGCACACTGGGTCAAGAGTTGGACTTTGAAAACGAAGCCAAGAATTCGGAGCGGTGTGCAGAGGAGCTGAAACACTTCAGCTTCGTTGTGGTTCCCAAAGTCTTCTGGGAGCAGACCAGTAAGGTGAGGTCATCGTCAGCGGCAGTCAAATAACTGGATGTCAGAATATTTAAATTTTTTAAAATGTTCTCTCTCTCTCTCAAAGCGAGTGTTAACGGCAGAGTTTTGCGTCGGGTGCAAAATCAACAATGTGGAAGAAATCAAAAGACAAGGGTTGTGTCTGAAAGACGTGAGTTGCCGCGCCGGCGTCTGACATTTCGAGAGCGCAGCGTCGCTGTTGAAATGTTTTTTTCGAATCTGAAACACGACCGTCATATGTTCCGCCCTGCAGACCGCCGACAAGCTCATCCGAACATTTTCCGAGCAAATATTCTACACCGGATTCATCCACGCCGACCCTCACCCTGGAAACGGTGAGTGAGGAACGGCTGCTGTTCTGTAAGTTGTCCACCAGAGGGCGCTGACCAGAACACGGCGAGAAATTAAAAAATGTCCGTGAACAAATTTAAGCGGATCCTCATCATGTTTATGTGTGTGTGTGTTTAAAGAAAAACACCCATATAAGCCTGTCCTCAGCTTTCAAACGCACAACGTGAATATTATTTATTTTATTTTATTCATTAAATTTATTTTATTTTATAATTTAATTTATTAAATTTAATTTATTAAGTTTAATTCATTCAATTTTATTTATTACATTTTATTTAATTTTTATTATTAATTTTATTTATTTATTTTATTTTATTTAATTAATTAAGTTCTTTGCTTCTGCAGTTCTCGTGAGACGAGGTCCCGACAACAAGGCGGAGTTGGTGCTCCTGGACCACGGCCTGTACGAGTTCCTCAGCCAGCAGTGAGACATCTTCTTTGTAACCAGGAGAAGCTTCTTTGTTGTTGTTTTACCCGTGACCTCTGACGGTGACCTCTCCCGACCTCCAGTGACCGGGTGGCTCTCTGTAAACTGTGGCGCGCCGTCGTCCTGAGGGAGGAGGCGGCGATGGAGAAGTACGCCCGCGCGCTCGGCGTCAAAGGTGAGCGTCACGCGATCGGGAAAGAAAAAAAAATCCAGCCGCCGTTTACGCGGATTTGCCGGTTTAAACGTATTTCGACGCCGCTTCCTGTTCCCCCGACTTCCTGTCTGCGCAGAGTACTTCCTGTTCTGCGAGATGCTGCTGCAGCGGCCCATCAACATGCGCGAGCTGGGCCTGTCCAACGCGCTGAGTCGGGAGGAGACGACCTACATGCGCCAGATGGCCAGCGACCGCTTCGACAGCGTCATGCAGGTGCTGAAGGAGATGCCGCGGCCCATGCTGCTCGTGTTCCGCAACATCAACACGGTGCGGAGCATCAACATCACGCTGGGGGCGCCGGTGGACCGCTACTTCGTCATGGCCAAGAGGTCAGTGCGGGAAAATATCGGGGTCACTCATGGTTAAAGTGCTTTTTATTACCTTCGCATTAAATATGCGGAAGGTTATGTTTTGATCGCCATTTATTTATTTGTATGCGTGTTCCTCTCATAACTCAAAAAGTATTAAACCGAATCGCATGAAATTTGGTGGGATTGGTTATTATCCGGGGACCATTTGATTAGATTTTGGGATCGATTGGGTCAAAGGTCAAGGTCAGGGTCATGAAAAGGTCAACATCTTATTTTTATATCAATTTTTATCCGATTGGCATGCAACTAATGCCAAAATGTTCATAATTCAATGCCCAATCTTGTGATATGTGAAGGTATGCGCTCTACTGAGTGCCCGTTCTAGTTGTAATAGTACGGCAAGATTTCAGAGCGAGTCTTTTCTTCTCGAGCAAACGTCTTGTCAGACACGTCTAATAACCAGTAACAGCCTTCTCAACCCTCCTGTTATGTTCGTTTCTTACATACAGCCGTGATGTTCCCGGCTCAGTTTGACCCGGTTAATGTTGAATCATCCAAAAGTGGTCAGAAAATCCTAAAAACTATAGTTTGTACCTCATCAGCAATGACATTACTAACAATTAAATTGAGTTATTCACCCCTCCATAGATCAGAGTTCAATCAGGAGAACTTACTCGTTTTAATCAAAAATACATGTTCAAACATTTGTTTCGGTACATTGAAAAGATCTGAATCTAAATTGCATTAGTCTACCATATCATGTATTTTCTCCTACATTTTATCTGCATTTTGTAAGTTTTTAAGTTTTACAACTGTTGTCCCGATTATTCAGTTGAGACGCAACATGGGAGAAAAGAAAAAAACTCGGTTGAGAAATCAAATTAAAAAAAATTCTCCCAAAGCACAAAATGATCAGAAGATATAACGACATTAAAACTGAAGATTACTTCGCTTCTCTACTTGTATTTCTTTACACATTCGTATTACAACGCTCTGGGCTCTTTTTCTCATTTTAACAGGAGTGTCCTGAACTCACCACGAGGTTCACAATTTAATTTAGCATTTTACAATAAATAAAGCCGTCGGGAAACTGAATCCAGACCTTCATGTTCAAAGAGGGAGTTTCCCCTCGTAAAAGATGGCGTCCCCTCTCGTCCTCTAGTGCGGTGCGCGGCTGGGGGAAGATCCAGGCGGCGAGCACGGGGCTCTTCCCCCGGCTCTGGGTCTTCCGCTGGGCGAGGATGACGTGGGAGGGCCTCAAGTTCGAGCTGGCTTTGAGGTAACGACCCGTTTTTAGTTTTAAGTCGATGACGCAAACTGTTATTGTGGGATCAGGTGTGACTCCTCCTCCTCCTCCAGGTGGGAGATGGCGGCGATGAGCGCGACGCGCTCCTTCCTGGGCCTGCTGTCCTACCTCGGTCTGGTGTCTCTGAACGCCGAAATGTACGAGTACCTGAGGTAGTGAACGTCTCGCTACGACAGGAGCCGAGAATGAGGACCCCCGACCTCACGTGGGCATGAGCCTGGACTCTGGTTCCAGACGCGAGTCCCTTTCATCAGAACCAGAGCAGTAGAACTTAACGGCCTCTTGTAAGGCTTTAAATTCAAAGATCGTGTATATTTTTCTTGTCAGTTTTCAGTCCGCGGGTTATGTTTTGAAGATGCATTCAGGAGCGTCGAGTCGATGCGTAAACGTGCCTTTCGCCATAAATAATACAAACCGCACAAACTGCAGCTTCGACGCAGACTATAATTTATGTGTGTTGATGACGCTGTGCTTGGACCTATAAGAACAGCCGCCTCACCAAAAGCATTTTAAATTATTTTAACCATGTTAATAAAAATGTTCTACCTCTTTAAAAAGAATCGTTGTCTTTGTCGCTCAATAAACACACACACACCTCGAGTAAATTACTTGAACAGGACATATTTTAATTTTTTTTTACATTTACATTTTTTAATACAAAATATCCTAAGAAAACTTGGCTGCCCTCTTTTTTTTCTTTTCGTTTTTTTCCTTCGTCCAAGTAAGAAAAACTAAATCAAGTGTGCACAAAGATGGCCATAACAAAACGATTCGTATTCTCTCCATTCGATATAAAACGGCTTTCAGCAGACGAGAAGGTGGGACCTCAGAAATGAGCCGTGACTCGGTCGACCTCCAGAAGGTCGTCCAGGATCTGGTGGAGAGGGGAGGACGGAGTGAGAAGAAGGGAGGACAGCGTGGGTTAAATGGCGCCGAGGCTGCTGCACCCCCTGCTGGCCCCCGGCGGTACTTACGATGTCCTGGGTGGTTCCGATCTTCTTGGCCAGCTCGCTGCGCTCCATGGTGCTGAGGTACAGGTACTTGTTGAGCAGCTCTCCGTCCAGGATGTTCCGCACGGCGTTCTGCAGGGTTCTCCTGTCGCTGTGCAGCATCCTGGAGGAAGAGGAAGAGGAGGGTCAGGTCAAACTCCCGCTGCATCCCTGTCTATGTGGTCTGGGTGTTGGGACCTGAAGGCCTTGGGGTTGAGGCCGGCGTGGTGCGGCAGCATGCTGTTCAGAGCGTTCTGCAACATCAGCAGACGGCGGTACGTCTTCTCCTGCATGGGGAGGAGCATGCCGACGCCCCCGTCCAGGGTCGCTATGGAAACGAAGAAGAAGGAGAGGAACGTTCAGTCCACATTTAACATGAGCCGGAATTTAGATTAACACAAAACACCCCACGAGAGGATGTTTTTAACACCAATGGAATTCGGCCAATCGGAGACTCGCTGGCTGAATGTGTTTGGAGCAAAAATGTTTAGTGAGTGATGGATTCAGCAAAAACAAAATCACGAGGTGGTGAGACATAGAGAGAGTGTGAAGGGGGTGAGACATATAGAGAGTGTGAGGGGGGTGAGACATAGAGAGTGTGAGGGGGGTGAGACAGAGAGTGAGGGGGTGAGACAGAGGCGTGAGGGGTGAGACAGAGAGCGTGAGGGGGGTGAGACAGAGAGTGTGAGGGGGGTGAGACAGAGAGTGTGAGGGGGGTGAGACATAGAGAGTGTGAGGGGGGTGAGACATAGAGAGTGTGAGGGGGGTGAGACAGAGAGAGTGTGAGGGGGGTGAGACATAGAGAGTGTGAGGGGGGTGAGACATAGAGAGTGTGAGGGGGGTGAGACAGAGAGTGTGAGGGGGGTGAGACATAGAGAGAGTGCGAGGGGGGTGAGACATAGAGAGTGTGAGGGGGGTGAGACATAGAGAGTGCGAGGGGGGTGAGACATAGAGAGTGTGAGGGGGGTGAGACATAGAGAGTGTGAGGGGGGTATCCTTCCTTGCCTGGCTTCCTTCCTTCCTTCCCTCCTTCCCTCCCCCCTCCCTCCTCCTCCCTCCCTCCCCCTATGAGCCTCTCCACATGATGACCCACCGAACCAGGTGATGTGCTTGTTGTCCCAGGTCAGCGACTTCTTGCCGCCGGCATCCAGGGCTCCTCGGCACGGCATGCGCCAGAACGTGTTGATGTTGGCGCCGGCGTTGAAGTCGGCTCGCCGCAGCAGGCGCATCCCCCCGAAGCTCTCCTTGGCTGCACACGCCACAGAGCACGCCGTCACGTGACCGCCCGCCACGTGACGGCGTGCAAATAAAAAATAAAAAGGGGGCGTACCTTCGGGTAAATACATGTAGATGCAGAGGTTCTTGTCCCGATCCGACACTGAGAGGGGAAACAGAGAACAGAGTTGACGACGCCGCTGACAGATTATTATGTAATCTGCTTGGCGGCGTCACGCCGTACCCAGGAGGCCCAGCTGGTTGTTGTCCACGATGAACTCGATGCTGTAAACCTCCAGCGGCTTCGCGTCCTGTCGGCGAAACACAAGATGAAGCGATACTCGACGAGCCGACGAGCACGCCGCGGTACGTGAAATGAAGCGATCCGATTGGTCGCCCCTCCCCCCTCACCCGGCTGACGAGCGACAGCGTCTTGCTCTCCTGCTGGTAGCGGAACAGCGAGACGCTCTTCATCAGGTCGGCGGCCAGGATGAAGTTCTTGATGCTGAACATCTGGTGGATGTAGAGCTGCGTGTCGATGAAGGCCATGCCCGTCAGCTCGTTGTCCTTCAGGACCCACAGGAAGATCTGCGGGAACGCGTGTGTGTGTGTGTGTGTGTGGGGGGGGGGGGGGGATTAGAACCTTCATTTACACACATGTATTCATTTATCTCCGGCCGGTGTGTGTTTGTGTTTTTGGGAGACCTTCTGGCCGATGGCCGACACCAGGTAGCCGTGGCATTGGCACAGCGCCGTCACCGGCCCCTTCTGCTCCTTCTCGTACAGAACTTTGAACTTGTTCTTGGTGAGCGGCTGGCCCGGCTCCGGCACCACCTCGATGATGTCCAGGATCACGATCTGAGGGGAAGAACGGCGGCGAGAAAGAAGAATAAAAAGTTACAGGGCGCCAGCTCCCGGGTTCAAAGTCTGCGTGGCGCCTGGCTGAGCTCGTGTTTGAGTAGAGCGGCGTTTCCATCGAGGCTGCGGCCAGGAAACTGGACTCCTCCCCTTCCCCTCCCCCAGAGGGTCGAAGAGCAGCCGGACCCCGTGACTCACCCGCCCCCTGCAGGTGACCTCCTCGCCCTGCATCAGGCAGGTGCCCGCCGTGATGTAGCCCTTCAGGCCGGACACGGTCTCCTGGCTCCTCAGGGCCACCGTCTTCATGCAGGTCACGTGTTCCCACTCGTCCAGGTCGAAGCTGATGCACGCACGCGCACACACACACACACACACACATATAGACACACACAGACACACACAGTCACACAGATAGACAGACACACAAACACACACAGACAGACACACACACATATACACACAGTCACACAGACAGACACACAGATAGACACACACACACACACACACACACACACACACACACACAGTTTTGTGAAATCTCGGTGTAGACATGAAAAAAAAGTGAGAAAATGTCGTGTTTAAAGTAAAGTAACAATGAGGATTCCAGAGCACAGAGTATATCACCTTAAATGACAAAAAAAAAGAGAGACGATAGTTTGATGAAAAGAATATAACATTCATGTCTTTTCAGTGACGGTGCGTTCACTTGCAGCGCGGAAAGAATAGTGCGCTGCGAGTATTGAGGGCGTATGCCGGCGTATACTTAGAGCGACGTTCTTTTAAAAGCGTATTAATGATTTAAAACTCGGCGTGAATGCACATATGAAGAGAACACCGTTCCAGGACTTCTCCAACACTTTTGGGATTTTTCCACGCCTGGAAATAACCATTTACAAATTCCAGGGCTTCTCCTGGTTTCCCATGACCGTACGACCTCTGACCCACGCAGGAGGTTTCGAAAACAAAACCACTGAGTTTAAAGTTAATCGTTGACAAACAATTCCTAAACCCACTGATTTTTTACTTTACATTATTAATAATATAATTTAGAATAATTACTCTGGGGTGAGTAATGTTCACACTCCCAGCTTCACATCACATTTGACGGTAACAAGTTACCCGACTCAGAATCACGTTGGAACACATTTAAACGGGTTTCCCCAGAACAGATGCGGAGACGTCTTCACACAGTCGGCCTCGGCGAGTCAGAGAAGTGAACGTGGCGTCGACAGCGGAGGATAAAGTCGAGCTGGAGTCTCACCGCGTGTTGGGGATGGCCTCCCAGCTGACGGGGGAGATCAGCTGGATGGAGAAGCGCTCCTGCTGAGGGTTGATGTAGCGATCGTCTGCAGAGACAACAACAACAACAACAACAACGTGTTGTCTTAACTGTTTTTAATGTGTTGCACGGCGACCTTGAGTGCCCTATAAAATAAATGTATTATTACGATGTGTCCACATGTTTGTGCGCGGGAGGAAAAATCAACAGGCAAAGTCGAAATAGTGGTTGAAGTGCTTTAAAAAAAATATTTGAAAAAATATTTAATGTATGAATGGCTAGAAATGAATAGAAGTTAAAAGAAATAATAACTGATACACAGTTGAAATAGTTATCTATAATAATAAATGAGTAGTAAAGACTAAACACGTGACTCAAATGAAGACGGACCCGGCGTACTGCGTGAAGTCTCCGAGGTTACACACACTTTTTTTTGGGAACTATTTTAGTCAAATGTGACGATCGTGAAAAAAAAAGTTCTTATCGCTCGACGCCTGTGGGCGGAGTCTGTTAGTGAGTAAGTAAGATTCATTTATATCACAGACAAAGGGTCACAAAGTGCAGTACAGGAGCCAATTAAACAAATTGACAATGACAAAACGTGTGTGTACATGTGTGTGTGTGCGTCTGACCTCGATCTATGGTTTCGAACTCCTTCTCCTCTCCCGTCATCCGCGGGATGCGAGTGCAAGTCTCCTTGACGCTGGTGCACACGGCGTACACCTGAGGCCAAAAGGCACACGGGAAAGAGTTCACATCAAAGACTGATCCCCTCAAAGCCCCCCCTCCCCTCCTCATTGATTCTCTCTCTCTCTCTCTCTCTATCTCTCTCTCTCTCTCAAACTTTTCAAAGCCGACTCGATCCGCACGCTTTTATATTTTGATCGCGTTGAGCGAGCGGCGGCGCGCGAGGCTCCGGGGGGAACGCGCCCGCGTCGGCCTGAGTTTGTGTCACGCCGCCGCTTTTGGGGCCTGGCGGCGCCGAAGTGGGAGGAGCCTTGCCTTGGATTCCACGTGGTAGGACACGAAGTGGACGGTGCAGCGCAGAGGAATCTTCCTGACCGGCCAGGGAGCGTCGTAGGAGAGGTAGGTGGGCAGCACGCTGATCCTCAGCTCGCCCTGAAGAGGGAACACACACACACACACACACACACACACACACACACACACACACACACACACACACACACACACACACACACACACACACACACACACACACACACACACACACACAGATACACACACACACACATAGACATATAGACACACACAGATACAGACACACACACAAACACACACAGACACACACACACACACATAGACACACACAGATAAAGACACAGTCACACAAACACACACACATATAGACACACACACACACATATACACACACAGACACAGTCACACAGACAGACACACAAAGACACACACACACACACTATGAACAACTGGATATAAGTGTCTCAGTCTCGAGATTCTCAGACGAGTTGAAAGCTTCTGAAGAACTCCTGAACTCCGGGTATTAATCATTATAATCAGAAGAAAAGGGAATATGAATCCTGAGTATCCATGGAAACCGTTGGTCACCTGCTTGTTGAAGTACAGGAACCCTTTGGGGCAGTTGATGTTGTGGAAGGGAGCGAAGGACTCGATGGAGCCGTCGATGGTCATGGGGTGGAGCCTGATGGCGCCGCGGGACGTGACGAGCATCCAGTGAGGAGACGGGCCGCAGATGAACACCTGAGGACCGGGGGGGGGGGGAGAGAGTCAGGAACAGAGAGAGAGTGTGTGTGTGTGTGTGTGTGACGGCCTCCTTACCCCCGAGTACCCGGAGATGTCCTCAAAGTATCGGAACCTGGCGATCCGACTCTTCGAGGGCGCCGCCTCCTCGACGCCGCCCTCCGCCTTCTTGTCCTTCTTCGGCTTGCTCTTCTTCTCCCTGAAGTTGATGTTGTGGGGCACCTGAGCGTCACGCACGAGCAGCGACAGGTTAAGACTCGCACGCGGGGGACCGGACTCTTCGTACCCTCGTCTTCATCGGTCCGAAGCGCCCCCCCCCCCCCCCCCTCACCTTCTTGAAGCGCACTTTCAGGTTGTTCTGCGGCTGCTGCTGGTCGTACGAGAACGCCTCGTAGATCAGGAGCTCCTGTTCCACGTGGACCTGAGGGACGCGGGGGGGGGGGGGGGACACACACGTCTCGTTACGCCGCGACGTCAACGTCGTCGTCGTCGTTTGTGTTTCCCGTCGCCGTGGCGCTCACCAGTAAATAGGGTCTGCTGCGGTTGTAGCCGAGCGACACCAGAGACACCTCCCTGACGAGCGGCAGGTCTCCCTGACGCGTCACCTCCTCTTTCTTCCCCTCCGCCCCCTGCGCCGCCGACTGGCCCGACGAGCTGTCCACCAGAACCCGCTGACCCACCGGGAAGTTCTTCACCAGGAACACCAGGCGCCAGTCTGGGAGCTGGTAGATCTGGAGAGAATTATGTATATTTAAAAAGGTCCGTGAGGCCTAAGCGCCGCGTGTCCGTCCCCCGCGGCGCCGCCCGCTCACCTCCATGACGCCGTTCTCCCGGCTGATGATGCACCAGTGGCTCGGCTCCGCTTTGCTCGAGCTGCCGTCGCTCCCGAAGAACCCTTGGGCGCCGTAGCCGCCGCGGCCCATCTCGTCGCGTCCGTGCGCCGCGCTGGCGTTCGATTCCCCGTACAGCATCTCCTCCTCGTCGTCCACTGTGTTACTACACACACACACACACATGTATACAACGTCATGGATGAACAGGGCGTGTGGCGGCTGCGTGTGGCGGCTGCGTGTGGCGGCTGCGTGTGGCGGCTGCGTGTGGCGGCTGCGTGTACGGAGGCGGCGCCCCTCACCTGAGGTCGTGGATGATGGTCTCCGTCTCCGGCTGGCTCCTGATGACGATGACGTCCTCTTTGGCGAACGAGCCGCTGCTCACTTTGTTCTCCGTGGTGAACATGCCGCTCACGTCCCGGTAGGCGCAGAGCGCGATCACGCGCGATTGCTGTCGAGTGAAGAGGCGGGTGTTTTTAAACGTGTTTTCGTGAGTCTATTTCTCGAAGCGAGGGGGGGCGCAATAATGCCGAGTCACTTTTAGCCCGTAGGCTTGACATAACGACGGAGGAGGAGCCTCTCCTTCCTCTCCCCTGGGCGAGAGCGAAGCCAAAATATCTCGAGCTCTGTCCGCCTTCTTCATCGTCGGTCCGCGCTCTGCAGCTGCGAGTTTGTCCACCAGGGGGCGGTGTTATCGGCGCGTACTCACGGTGGGGATCTGCGGTTTCTGCAGCGCCAGCCGGTGAGTCTTGCCCATGTACGTGTCGGTCTTCAGGGCGAACATGGTGACGACCCCATCGGCGGTCATGATGACGACGAAGGGGTCCGCCACGGAGCAGTGCACGATAGGAGAGCCCAAGTCCACAGGGATGAAGTGGAGCTGTGTGACTGAGAGCGGGGAGAAGAAGAAAAAAAGGAGGAGTCAGGGAGGCAGGTCGCCGTCACGTCGCTCTAATATTTCTACACGTTTTCAACAAGCGTCTTTATTTCACCTCCTTCCAGTAGCCGGATCCCCATGGGGGAGACCTGGATGATGTACTTGTTGTCTCCGATGTTCCCAGCGAACACAGTGGGGCCTTGGGTGGCAAACCCACTGGTGTCCAGCTCCATGATCTCCTGACCCGTCTGGAGGATCTGCACAACAACAAAACAACGAGATAAACAAACGTACATCCAGAATGCAGAACAGGTTTTTTCTAGTTTTCCCCCCTGAACACCGCGTATTCCATCGTTTCTTACCATGGTCGAATCCTCCCGGCTCAGAATGAGGAAGCCGTGCTTCTTCGTATCGTCCTCCAGAGGAGGATCCGTCTTCTCCTTCTCCTTCTCCTTCTCCTGCTCCTCTTCCTCCGGCTTCTCCTCTTTCTCTTTCTCTTTCTCTTTCTCCTTCTCGTCCTTGTCCCGCTCTCCCTCTTCGCTGTCCTCGCCGGTCTCCGTCTCCGCCCCGTCCTCCGAGCCGTCGCTTTTTGCCGCCTGAGAACAAAGAGAGAAAGAAACTTACGTGAACGGCCGGGAAGAGTGAGAAGACGAGCAGGAGAAGAACTTCAAAAGTACTTTTTTCTCTTCCTTGACTTCATTCGAGATGACGGTCCACATGTCATGACAACCTGGCAGCTCGAAGGTGGTGACCACCTGGGGTCGGATGCTTCTCTGAGGACAGAAAGGAAGGTAGTGTAAGCAGATGGTATACTATACACGTAGACACACATTTATTTATATATTCATATATATATATTCATATATATTTATAGATATATATTTGTATATATTGTTATCTATATATATAAATATATATATAGATATTAATATATTAATACAATAATAATAATAAAAATATATATTTGTATATATTGTATATATATAAAAATATATATATATAAATAAAATAATGATATAAATATACACACACACACACCGTACATGCTGGTGTTACAAATATGTTTTACCTGGAGCACAGACAGCGCACCGTTTTTGCCGTAGCCAGAACACAAAACGACCTCCAGGTCGGGCTCCGGGTTGCTCTGGAACTATGGGTAATATGAACATCAACACGTCAGAAACCTCAAAACACAATGTTCAACAAAAGGTACGTGAGAGGCAAAAGACCAAAAAGAGGAGCGCTACAGAAAGTGTCTTAATGTGTATACCTCTTCAGACAGGAACGCGGGCTCCCCCATGGAGGCATCTGCACACGGTCCAATGTTGAGGATGCTGTCACACACCTGCGTCAAAACACAGAACATCAAATCATCCACACAGGCAAACAAGAAGAAAAACAAATTAAACTTTTTTCTTTATTGTACCTCGAAGGAGTATGTGGCCAGCTGAGTGCCGGACTGGGCCTCACTGCCGTACACTTCGATCTCATCAACCTCGTCTGGCCAAACAAAGTTCAGAAACATAGGTGAGCAGATACAACACACACACACACACAACTGTCCTTGCAACTCAAACATAAGCAGCTAGAACCCCCCCCCCCCCCCCCTTCCATATAAAGCTGCTAAAATGTAACAATAATACTGAGGCACTTTACACAATTGCGGGGGAAAGACACAGACACACACACACACACACACTTTAAATTGGAACATACCCGTCCAGTTGGAAGATTCGACCCTCTTCTTTTTATTTGGCGGTTCTTCCTGGAAAACGATGCGCAATAAATTAAGTTTCCAGTCTTTCCGCTATCATTAAACATCAACTGTGGCAATATCTGTATGCAATATTGTCAAATTTAACAAAAACAACTGAATTTAAATAGAACTAATAAGCATTTAAGACTAAGATATTTGCCAAAATGAGCACGTCTGCAGTGATGAAGACGGTCAGAATAAACGAGAATCCTTCCGAGTGCAGTGAGCTGCACTTCTTTACTCGACTCTTCTCATCTCCACGAATTGCTGCAACTGCACGAACGCAACTCAAGCGAAAAGGAACGCCGTCGCTTCGCTGGTTCTTCACCGTTTGAAAAATACACATTTAATGCAGACCCCAAGTCGTACCGGTTTATCTTTATCCATCTCTTCGCTCTCCGGGTTGTCGGCGCCCTCCTCCGGCGGCGTCTCCTGAAGCTTCTCCGTGTACTTCAGGAGCAGCGAGTTTCCGAGGCGGGAACCCAGGAAGAGGTAGCCGGGCTCCATGGTTACCATCTGGAGGGGGCGGGGCCAAGAGGGTCAAATATGAGGATACATTCTAACAACTGACAAACTGTGGAGATATTCAGGATTTACTTCAGCCAGATATAAGAAAAAAACACCGGTGGCTTTTGGGTAAAGTCTCAAGTGATTTTCACCCCTGAGGTTTCATCTCACTGCTCATATATTTTGGGTGTAAAAATCTTTTTCTGTGCAGGTCTTTAGATTTAGAGTTCCTGAACTTACGCAGGTGGTCAGGACGCTGGCGGCGGCTTTGTCAAAGTGGAACGCCCGGACGCTCCTCATGCCGTCAGTGATGAGGGTCAACACGTAGCTGCAGGACAACAACAACAACAACAACAGGAGTCAGTGACGAATCGTAAGCCGACGCCGGTTGTTTGTGTACATTCTGGTTGGCGACGTTACGACGACTCACATTTCTCCTCCTTTCAGGGAGATGACCATCTTGTCGTAGTTAATAAAGTCCGACTGGGAACAGTCGAGCGTGATCTTCACCTCGTCTTGCATGCCTGGGGGAAGACGAGACATGTTGGGGACCAGCACGGAGTAGTGTGTGTGTGTGTGTGTGTGTGTGTGTGTGCTTACGCAGAGGGAATGCTGTGGTCCCAACCGTCTGGGAGTTGAGAGACACTCCATACGGGGGGACACTCTGGTTCAGGTACAGCAATGAATTCACAGCGAACACCACCACGCCACCTAGAAAAGATACACACGTGACACAACGGCAACGCGAGAGTCGACCGCCGCGTGGAGACCGAACGAGAGGCTTCTCCGAGCTCACCGATTGGCTTGGGGACGGGCATGACCTGCGTGCAGTCGAAGGGCAGATTACTGAGGGACCAGATGACGGGATGAACCTTCTGCATGATGTTGAGGGAGATGGCGACGATGCTGCAGGTGTCCTGGCGCACAGCCACACGCCTTGGCCGGAGGATCAGAAGGTAAACACGTCAATCAAAAGGAACCGCTGGGATTGAGTTTGTGGTCGACACATCCCGCCGGTCGAATGAAAACAACAACAACGACAAAGAAGTGGTTGTTAAAAGCGGACTGAGGTGGACTGACCCGGGCCACGTCTGGTTGGGCTCGAACAGGATGAGCAGCGTGGGCTCGTAGTAGCCGTGAAGGAACTTCATGTCGATGATGTTGAGCAGCTTCTCGTCCAGCTCGCGCACGTCGATGATGTAGCTGGGTAGGAAGCTGGATTTCGGTCTGGAGACGGAACGCAACGATTACACGGACATGAGTATTTAAAGCGGTCCGTGTGAACTTTGACAGCGGCAAGATTAACCCTCCTGTTACCTTCACATTTACTAACATATTTTACCCGTGGTGTCAATTTGACCCCAGCAATTAAAACCTCCAGAAAATTATTAGAATTTATATTGTTTCCCAAGTTTGAGTGTCACTTTATGTTTGTTTGTTGACGACCTAAATAGCCCTTTAAATAAATAAAAAAGTTGATATTTCTTTTCCACAGTGAAAAACAGCCTGGGGTCAAATTTACAAACGTATAAGTTGTGTACGGGACATTGAAAACATTTCATCATGTGAATTTTAGGTTTTTCCAATTGTCCCCAATAAATTAGGAAAAGTCTGGAAATATGGGGTCAAATTGACCCCAAAGGTAACAGGAGGATTAAGGGGGACATTTTTTTGAACCGAATGCCAGTTTAAGTTACACATTCAAATGGGGGCCACGGCAGAGTCTATAAGACATTCATGAGCGGATGGCGAACTGCAGGCGCACCCTTCTCCAACGCCGCCCTCCTGCTCATCCGTCAGGGTGTCCTTCCTGAACGGCAGCACCACGAGCTGGGTGCCGTAAACCAGCATCACGGCGCAGCGATTCTCGGGATCTACGCGGACAATTGGAATATGTACGTTCTGTACAAAACCATCCTGAAAGGGTAAAAGAATAAAGAAAGAGTTGCAAATTTGCTGAACAGTTGGCCAACATTTACTCTAATTTAGACGGATAAGGCGACTGAACGCGTGTTTTCTCTCGCTTTCTACATACTCGGAGCTCCGGCTCCTCAAAGTAATGGAGGGACAGAGTCTTGAGGTCGTGTGTCCCGGGGTCGTACTCCACTACGGACAACTGGTGGAAGAACAAGCACAACCACGCTCACAAACACAATTTGAAGCAGTTAAAAAAAATATATATCATAATAATAGTCGGGCAGTTAGACACAGCTTAGCCAAGGATACCTTGGCGTCTTTGAAGCTGAGCAGCAGTGCGTCTCTGTTGGCTCCCACAAGCTGCACACTGGCCATGGACATGATATTCCCAAAGAGAGAAAAGGATGCCACCTGCTCCAGCTTCTCCTTACGGGATTTAGTCTCTGTGGGATGAGAAAAGAAGGAAGTTGGAGCACGAATGAACTCATTGAAGGTGATATCATCAATTCGTTGTAAAAAAAAATTGCGACCTCTAGACGCACCTGAAGACTTGTCGGCCTTCGATGTACTCTGAAATGACGACGTACATGTTACACACGCGTCACAGAAAGCTGCCAATGCCTTTATTTTAAAACGTGGTGCAATTGAAACCAAACCGAGGCATAGTTTACCTCCACATCGTGAATAATCCTGTAGACGTAGAGCTGAGACGTCCCGGCGACCACCAGATTCTTCTCCTTGCTGGAGATGAAGTTGCAGTAGACTGAAAGCTCCACCGCAGTGGGGGTGTGTACTTGTCTGTACACGGCATACATCCTGGAAGGGTTCCCTCAGCATCTGACAGGTGAGAACAGACACGTCAAGATGCCCCAACATCACCTTTTGAGAGCCACACCGACCAATAGAAACTATGCATTTACTCTCCAACTATCCAAGGTATTCTGGACTGGCTGGTGGAAACTGAAGTTTTAAATATATTAATAATAACCTACGTGCCAAATGTACTATTACAACCAATCCCCCCTTTTAATAAAGCAGTGCTTTATTTTGAAAATCAATGCATTGTTTTTAATGTCGCTAAGCTATCCTTGTAGTACTGCCCATCTGATATTTATATACATCCAATACATGTTAATGCTTTTAGCTGGACTTTCATACAGCCGGTTAAAATACGTATATATGCATTAATGCCATTAATATGAAAACATGCTCCCAAACGTATAGTTTACACACACACACACACACACACACAAAGCAGCGCTAAGCATTGGCAGCTAGCTTGATGATTAGCTTCCCCTTAACCGTGGATAACGTTTAATGACACCCGTGAGAAGCGTTCCGCTCCTCGGAGTCGATGCTCGTCGTGACTAACGTGTTCCCGCCATCTTCAGACAAACAATCGGGCGGAAAAGACGGTAACGTTAGCAACCCGCGAACGTTCTATCCTTAGCTAGCGTCTTAGCTAGCGCGAGCGCAGCGCGTGCACATGATTGTATTTCTCCCTTCTTTTTTTGCAAATCTTGAATTAAACTCGTCAACGTACCGATGTCAAACACGTTATAAGAGTCTGAAGCTTTATTGTCCCTTCTTCTGTTAACATTTAGGGTGTCATAGTTTGTGGGTTACTAACTTAAGCTAGCTGTCCGCGAGACAGCAGTTAGTTGGACGGCCGGTTGGTTAGTTGTCGTTTTGTTGTCGCTGTGGAACTCTTCTTCGTCTCTTTTATTTCCGGGAGAGCAGCTGCTGCGAGGTGGAACTGCTGCCCCCTGCAGGTAGAAAAGCGCCAGGTCACACAAACTATCAGTATATTTAAGTGCAGAAGTTACTTTTTAAATTATATTATAAATAATAATAATGTTACAATACCATTATGAATCAGTTGCATACTGTAATGCTTTGGGTTGCAGTTAAACTATATATTTAAAATAGAGAGGAGCTGGTTGGTAGGGGACTACTTCACTTACATGTTCCTTTTAATTTTTTAGGCCAGACTTTCTAACTTAAATTTTTACTAAAGCTCACAAATGTCTGATCCCCTCCAAAAATATCCTAAGAAAAGCCTAATGGCATCTCGTTTAACCCTTGTGTTGCCTTCGGGTCAATTTGACCCGATTCAATGTTTCACCCTTCTGTCTCCTTCGGGTCAATATGACCCGATTCAATGTTTCACCCTCCTGTTGCCTTCGGGTCAATATGACCCGATTCAATGTTTAACCCTCCTGTTACCTTTATATTTACTAACATATTTTACCCTTGAGGTCAATATGACCCCAGCTATTAAAATCTCCAGAAAATTATTAGAATTAATATTGTTTTCCAAGTTTAAGTGTGAGGTACTTTGTTTGTTTGTTGACTCCCGAAAGAACACCGACATTAAACATTGAATCGGGTCAAATTGACCCGAAGGCAACACAAGGGTTAAAGAAACTTTATTCTTCTTTCAAATAATGCTCTTTCTTTTCGAGACTGCAAAATGTTCATGTTTAAAACAAAAAAACAATATGATTTAACAGTTTGTAATAAAAAGAGAAGAAAAAACATCTTTGGTAGATATACTCCCCAGCAGAAGTTAGACATAAGAATTTGCAATGATCACCACATGTATTTTTGCACACAAGTCCTAACTCACAGATTATGTTGTTTTATTAAAATAATACACGTCTCAGAATTCCATAGTGAGCTAAAAGTGTCAGTGATGGAAAGCTTAACATTTACAACATGTATAAGATAGCTTACAACTCAGAAAACAAAACCAATGCATGACGTTGGGGACACTCGTCGTCATTTCCAACCAAGACCCAACTGTCTTCCTTTTTGAAAACAAAGTTATTATTTCCGTATAACGTTTTGTTTTTGGGTGGAGCGGTGGACCTGTGTCTGCTATTCTCAGAATCTCTTCTCATAGAACTAAGAAGAGCCTCGACGCTTCAGGGGAACTCAAACCTCTGAAACCCACAAAAAAATAACCATATAAATCATAGTTAAACATATTTTATGTGCACAAACTCATAACCGGGGAGTGATAGGTTGCGTTCACCTCCTCCAGATAGAAGCTGGTACACGCTGCATCCAGCTTCAAATTACATGAAAACTTTGTGATGTCCCACGAAGGAAAATCAGGACCAACACAGGGCAAAGCATTCATGTTTGATTTCAAGACCATAAACACATCATATGTCAGATACTCGCTAGTTTAATCACGGAGATGAATCTCTGTACTGTGTGGTGCCAAATTCATTTTCTCTGCAGTAAAATAAGCTTCTCTTGATCAGACTCGACTAAACTGATCAAACATTCAAAAATCCGTACGCGTCGACATTTTAGATCATGAAAAGCTGCCGTCTCACTAGAATTATAACAATAATTAACCCTTTATTAACCACAATTCCCTCCGTCTCCCGTTGCCGCTCAGCGGTGGATCCTCTGGCACGTGATGAGATATTCGGGGAACGCCTGCGTGTCGTTGAAGATGACGAACATGGCCGGCTTGGTGATGTCGTCGGTCACGCTGTCGTACCGGAGGGGGATGCCGTCCGTCTCCTTCAGCGGGGCCGTCTTCATCGAGTGGCAGCCTTTGGTGTAGTCGCCCGTGAGGACCTTGGACACGAAGATGTACTTGTATCCGTCGGCGTTCGGGGGCGAGTATTGTTCCTGGACGGACAGCGCCGAGTTGACGGCAAAATACACGCCCTGACCGTAGACGGTGGCTGTGGGAAGCAAAAAGATCAAAGGAAAGAGCTTTTTATTGGCATTGTTGTTATACAACGAAACAAGAGATAGACAAGTACAGGGTAAAAAAATACACACACAAAAAAAAAGTACAAAACAAGATAGGTGTGTGTGCGTTTGTTTCCATAGTGCAATTGTGTAACATGTCTCAGTAATATTGTTACATTGTAGCAGCTCGATATGGAAGGGAGGGGTGTGTGTGTGTTTCTGTCCGTCTGTGTGTGTGTATCTGTCTGTGTGTGTGGTTCTGTGTCTGTGTTTCTGTCTGTGGGTGTGTGTTTCTGTCCGTCTGTGTGTGTGTGTGTGTATCTGTCTGTCCGTGTGTGTTTGTCCGTGTGTGTGTGTGTTTGTCAGTCTGTGTATCTGTCTGTGTGTGTGTCTGTCTGTGTGTGTCTGTCTGTCCGCGTGTGTGTGTGGCTACAGCTCTGGGGGAAGAAGCCGTTCCTCAGTCAGTTAACTGAACGATCGAGACGAAACAAAATGAAAACAGTGGCGTAAAAAAAACAACCCCAACAACAAAACACACCGTTCTTTCCAGAGAAGCTTCTGTTGAACCCGTGCACGCAGATCTCTTTCACGCAGGTCTCGCTCGTGCCGTGGTAGAGGGTCCGCTCGATCTCCGGGTACGTGGCGTGCTGCAGCACGCTCGCCTTCTTCAACTTGTACTGATTGAAGAGCAGGCGGTTCATGAGCTTCTCCACCTGTGGGGGGGGGGGGGGGGGGAAATAGTGTTATTATAGTTGCATCCAGCATCCATAGTTGCATAGCGTTTTGTTTTTGTTCTTTATTGTGTTTCCTCTCTGTATTTCCTGTACTAGGTAGGTACACACCAACAGAATCAATAAATATAATTTTGAATATTTACAAAATAATAATAAGTTATAATTGTTAATAGTGGCTTAAACATGTAATTAAAAATAACCACAAAGAAATAAGCATACAATTGAATATGATTGACTGATGTGTTTTATTTATTTGTTTTTTGTTCAAAAAATCTAATAAAACATTTTTACTCTGTAGACTCCTTTCTAATAGTCTTATTATTGACATTTATATGACAATTGCTCATATACTGGAAGCCTAAATAAGTATATTTATTATTTTTAAAACAACGGTTAAATGTTATTTCACAAGTTTCACAAAGTGCCTCCAATTTATTTTTAAATGCCCCTGGGTTTCAGTCAGTGATTGTCAAATTGCCCTCTAATAAATATGTAAATTTCCTCTCCTGATAACATCAAACACATCATTGTCAGTCCGTCCTTCGGTCTCGTTTCCACTCGCCTGTATGATTCTGATCTTGCTGTGGAATTGCTGAATGCTCTCGTAGAAATTCTTCACCACGTTCTGAAATTCGTCGGATTCCTCGTCGACCTTGGTGGCCTCGGGCATGTTGGACAGCAGCGAGTATTCCTCCTCTGTCGACACGGGAAGGGGTTAAGTGAATTAAAAATGGGGAGGAGCCAGCGAGCTAAGAGTCACGAGTTCATCAATTTCCACTGTGGTCCTTGATGGAGACGTGCACTTGAAAACAAATGGCTGAAATGGTGCATTCAGGTACATTGGTGTCTCGTCATTTGGTTCTAAACACTCGGAATCCCTTTACCTGGTACGTCGGCGTCCAAATCGCCCATTTCGGGCATCTTCCTGGAGACTTTCACAGATTTCCCAGAAGCCACGTTGACCTCCTGCATCTTCTGAAAGTTGATGACGTGGGGCTGCTCGTCCAGCAGGATGTCGAGCGTCTCCAGCCGCATCCTCAGCGCGTTCTCGATGAACACGGTGGCGTCGGGCGAATACAGGGTGGCGTCCGAGGAGTCCGGGTCGTGGTGCATCCACTGCACCGTCCTCAGGATGTCCCGGTCGGGCACGGAGGAGGCCATCCTCTCCAGCAGCAGCTTGACGTCGGCCAGCGCCCCGCTCACGTAGTCCTTGAAGCCGCACACCGCGATGATGGTGCCTTTGATGTGGACGTCCACGCCGTGCTTCCTCTTGATCACCTGCAGACACGTCCGGTGGTACTCGGACATGTTCTTCACCGTCCGGTGCTCCAGCTTCTCCTCCACCTGCCGCTGGCTGACCTTCTTCCCGAAGGCGATGTCCACGCGGATCAGGTCGCAGTTGTAACCCGCGAACACAAACAGCTGGAGGGTGCCGGCCGCCTCGATGGCGTCCCGTAAGCGGGCGCCCTCGCCCTTCGCCGCGTCGGGGCGCCGGTCGCCGCCGGAAGAGGCCGCCTCGTGCTGGCTCTTGGACAGCTCCAGGGCGTCTTTCAGCTGCCGGTCCTCGTCCTGCAGCGACCAGTGGCTGGACTCCATGGAGTACTGGATGGCCAGAGACAGCTGGGCGTCTTCTTCGAGGTCGCTGGTGTGGTAGAGGACGCCGCCCTGCAGCCGGCGCAACCCGCTCGTGGTTTCCACGAGAACCGAGCGATGGAAATCGTCCACGGCCATCCCGGAGGCGTCCGGGTCCGCGAGGCCGGCGGGCTCCTCCGCCGAGTACATGTCCAAGCCGTCCATGTCGTCGGCTCGGTCCGAATCGGGCGCCCCCTTCTCGAGCGCGCCATCGATTCCCGCCGCCTCGTCTAAAAGGCCTGCGAACGAGAAAAAGGAGGTTCGACGGATTGTTTTAGAAAGTATGAGAAATGGTCGCGGACGAGAGATACGACCTTCGTCGGGAGCGGCGTCGTGATCCGTCTGCATCGAATCGGCCTTCAACTCCAGAGGAGCGCCGTCCGGAGATGCCCGCTGGAAGTTTTTGCGGGACATCATTTCCCACGCGGAGACGAAGAAGTCCTGGAAATAAAAAACAATTCAAAAGCTTCTGTGAACGACAACTAAGTCGCAACTAGATTCTACGATGTCTCCGGGGATTCCGTGGAGTGTGAAAAACGCCTCCAGTTGTTACAGATGTTCGCCGTGTCTCGGTGGTTTTGCATAACTTAGCTCATCAACTACTAATCGAGAATATTTCACAATTTAAGATGTTTTTAGGGTAATTATTTCTGTGACTGGCAGCGGTCTCAAGCCCGCCGATCGGCCCGAGGCATCCCCGACACGAACCGTTATCACGTTGACATTTTCATCGTGTGGCAAGAAAGGAAGACACGTTTCTCCTCGTCGGGGAGGGCGAGGAATCCGTCACGCTGCGATAAGACGGGAAGCTAAGCGGCACATCGGCAGGTGATGTTTCCAGAACAATAAACCCAAGAAACAATAAGGAGGAACAAAAAAGGACAATATGAAAAACAAAAAAATAGTTAAGAAATTGTGTACATGAAATGATTTCTGTTGTGGAACATTTGAGACGTCAAAAAGTTGAAAAAAAGATTTTGAATTAATCAAATTAGGAAGCGTTTCAACAGTCCTCATGAACACTGAGACGAGGAAAAAACAAACTGTGTGTTCTCTCAAACAAACGGATGATTCTCACGACTGGCGTGTCCATCAGTCTTACAAATTGTCACGCTTTGTCACATAGCCAGCAGCGGTGCAGCTAATGGTGTGAAACCACTAGCCGGGGAGGACATTTACATTTTATTTAGGGGGCAATTTTTGACCCCACTGACTAAAATCCAGGGACATATAAAAATAAATTGCGGGCACTTTTTGAAACTTGTGAAATAACATTTAACCGTTATTGAAAAGTATTTAGGCTTACAGTATATGAGCAATTGTCATAAAAAATGTAAATAATAAGACTATTAGGCAGCAGTCTACAAATACAAAGTGTTTTAACAAAACAAAAACAAAAAAAACATCAGACAATCGTATTCAATTTTATTCTTATTTATTTGTGGTTATTTATTACATTTTTAAACCACTATTAACAAGTATAACTTATTCGTTTGCTTTATAATTCAACATTATATTAATTGATTTTTTGTGTGTGTACCTACCTAGTACAAAAATAAAATAAAAAATAAAACACTTTTAAATGATCAGGATGATCAGAGGACATTCTGGGGGCATTTGTTGCCCCTCTAGTGATGTCAGGGGCAACGTTATATTCCTAAGGGGCAGTTTTGCCCTTTGCCGTCGTGTTTCCGACGCTGACCTCTAGTATGTTTTTATTTATTTATATAACAGCATGTCACACACCATTTATCGGATGATTGCTCCGATATGCAAAAAAAATTCCTTGAAACATGAACATCGTTTTTTCGTGTGACGAGCGAGAGAACTGGCTAACCGAGAAGAGGTGTGGCCCCAAAGGGGAGCCGTACGTTACCTGGTGTGGCAGGTATTCCCAGGGCACGAACTTCTGCCTGATGTAGACCGTGAACTTCGTCTCCATCTCCTTCATGATCTTCGTGCACTCCGACTCGTTTAAGAACCGCGTCACCCCCGGCGCGTTCACCGTGATGGTCCTGGTGCAGATGGAGGACACGACGCCTTGCAGCACCTCCTCGGCCATTTGACACGTGGTGGCGGGGCCGTGGAGCTGCCGGGGGGATTCACAAAAATGACAACGGGGGAAAAAAGATGAAAACAATCTGAGAACTTTAAAAAAAAAAAAAAGGGGGGGCAACAAAAATTTAAAGAGACAGTAGCTTGAAAAGCAAACATTCAACCCCTGGTGCATCACATACCTTCAGCCCACAAACGCCCTCTGCTTCCAGAGGGATGATGGACACCCGGTCCATGTCGGCCAGCAGCTGGTGACAGTGGATCTGGATGTACTTCAGGATGCCCGGCTCCATCGAGATGACCGTCTCCCTTTCGATGGGCGTGGTGAGAAACTGCACGATGGCCGCCTGCTTCTCGCCCTCCATCCCTTTCAGAGTGCACACGTCGACATTGCCGCCTCGTTCCGACACCTTGACGGTGGAGAAGCCCAGAGCCTGCAGGAACTCGGACCACTCCCTGCAGTACAGCATGCACTCGTTCTCCGAGTCCACCGCGATGCTGAGGCGACTCAGCTGGGATTTATAAAAGCTACACGCCTGGTGGGCGGAGTCCTGGGAGAGGGCGGCGACCACGACGGTGGCGTCGGACACGGTGTACGTGGCAGGCGACCCGGCTTCAGCCCCGGCTCGCAGGAGGTGCTCTTGTACCTCTTTTCTCGCGAGGAGCTGAGCCATCTCGGACTCGAGGGTGAAACGACACTCGGCCATTTTGCCAAAAAAGTCGGAGACGGCGCCTTTGATCCGCTCGACCAGTCGCCCGTCGGTCCCCGCGATGTGCACGCCGCCGTCTTCGATTCGGACGGTGACGTTCGGGTGGGCGTTCTCGGTGTCCCGTCGGAAGGCGGCGAGTTCAAACAAAGCGAGTTTCGCCGGGTCGGCGACAGGAACGCGACTCGATATCGTAGCTGCCGCCTCCGTCTGCTCCTCCATGACTTCCTCGGCCTCGTCTACCGCCGGTTCGCGGGCAGCGAGAGGCCTCGAGGCCGACGGGGAGGAGGCCCGGCGGTCCGCGTGGACCGCGACGGGAGGACTCGTCTGCATCGGCGTGTCCTCAGAGTTCCTCTCGGTCACGCGTCGGCTCCCGATTCCAGAGTCCTGCGACGTTAATCTTCCCGCGGGTAAGAGGAAGTCAAAGTGCGGCCTCACGCCGAGATCGGCGCCCTCCAGTTTGTGCGGGTGGTCGAGAATCGGGCCCACGGCTGTTCAAAGGAAACAGACATTTGGATTATTAAAAGAAGCCGGAACAAAAGTAAAAAAAAAAAAAAGAGCTTGTATAAAAACGAACGTACATTCGTAGTTGACGAAGGACACCACGGCCGTGCGATCGGAAAGCATCGTGACCTCCTTGACCTTCTGGTCGCCACCTCGCCGGCTCTCAAAGTACAACGCGAGCAGGTCCGGAGTGGTGCCGGGCTGCAGGTTCTCCACCAAGACGGAGTCCGTCGGCTCGGCCTGTTCCAGACTCACCTCGGCGCCGTCCAGTTTCCTCTTGGAGATTTTAGCGCGAAGGTTTTGGAAATCTACAAATGCCATGATAGAAATATTTGGAAGCGGTACAAAAAACTGAATGATTTTTTAAAAAATTAAAGAAAAGAGAAACATGCATGATTAGTCCACCTTTGGAGAGCGGTTGGCTGAGGGAGATGAGGATGAAATCTCTCCCCGGTGAGGGATACAGAGTGTAGTCCGGCATGTTCAAGCCCATCAAGTTCTCCACATAGAGCTCTATCATCTCCGTGCTGGTGTCGGGGTTGATCCCCCGCAGCAGCAGGCGATATTGGTCCTTTGAGGCGGGCCTCCTCACACACAGCTCCACGTTATGCAGAACGTGGTGCCCTTTCGACAGCACTCTGGCTGCGTCTGTCAACGTGATCCCGAAAAGAAGAAAGAAAAAAGGTATAATTAGCATATATTTCATGACAAATTGAGAGACTTGTTCCGTTATTCGTCGAAAATTTGATTTTCTGATTAGCACTGTAATGCTTTGTTCCTACTTCAGTGTTCTGGGCTCTTTAAAGTAGTTGTGTATGAATAATACTGTAGATATCCTACACCATTGTTGACGATTATATCATTTGTTGATGCAACTTATGCTTTAATTTTTTAAAGAAATGTGTATGTGAATATGAAAGTTTTTTTTGGTCAAAGTTTATCAGATCCACAAATATTCCTGCACATATTTGCAAAAAAATCCTCCCCCCCCCACCGCTACAAAAATCCTCTGTTTTCAACTCGCCTTCCGCCTCTTCAAACACCAGCACGGCGCGGTCGCCGCTCTTCTCCACGGAGACGAGCGGACCCCCCCCGGAGCGCCGCTTGTTCTCAAAGTACAGAAAGAGCAGCTCCTCGTCCACGGCGGCCGGCAGAGCCCGCACCTCCACCGTCCTGCTCTCCGGGCTTTCAACGGGCATTCTGAAAAACATGAGAACCGCAGGGAGGCCGTATTCATACCAGTTTGAGTGGTTCTAAACATGAGTTTACATCTTTTAGTTTGGGTCAGACCGATCCTGGAACCCATCCGTCCGATAACGATTTAGCCTCTAGACCAGGGGTGTCACACTCATTCTCACCGCGGGCCACACCAGCATCATGCCTGCCCTCAAAGTGCCGGTTGTAACTGCAACACTGTAGAAACTACTCAAAAATATTGTTAAATAACTCAATTTGCATTTGATTATTGTTTATTTGAGTGTAGAAATATTGTACATAATAAAATGCCTCTAATATTATAACATAACATCCATTTCATTTGAAACCTTCAAAATAAAAGCACAGGATATTTGTCTTACATTTAAGAAAAGGTAATCAAATGTCTTTCAAGCCGTCAGGGGCCACATCAAATGATGTGGCGGCCCGGACTTAGCCCGCGGGCCTTGTGTTTGACACCTGTGCTCTAGGGACTACTGACAATATCTCAGGTGTAAAGGAGGTGTAGCGAATATATCTGTTGAGACTTGAGAATGGAGTAAGAGTTGAGAGATAAGGGTCTCATCTGTTCTGAAAACATGCAGATACTTTACTTTTTTAAAGCTAATAAAAGCTAAGCCGTTGTCAGATGGTAGCCGGTGTGTTTCGGAGCTTATATATTGTCAAATATGCATTATTTTACTTTCCATTAACTGCATGTAGACTCTACTCAAGGAATGCCATTTCATTGCAGCTCAATCCCGTCAATATTATATATATTTTTTAGTATATACAGAAAGTTGCCATTTAAAAACAAGACAATTAAATGCACTGTTGCTTTAATTTAACATTTGACAATGAAAAGGATACTTCCGTTTAAATCCTTAAACATATGCCACACGTTTTGTGATACGTATTTACAACACAATTATTTACTTTTACTCCAGTGAATGTATTCACAGAAGCAAAACAACCACCTTTTTCTTATTTTAAATGTAGTTTACGGTCGCTAATGAGGATCTGTGCACGTGAAGTACCCGGGTAGTGACTCACAGCCCGGATATGAGGCGGACAGGTAGCTCCGGGCCCTCGCAGCAGCTCGTTACATGTACAGGTGGTGCATTTACGACATGAACAATGTCCTTCAACAATTCACCAACAGTTACGGTCTGTTGTTGTTGTTGTTGCTGTTGTTCAACGGGAAGTTTACCTGAAGCTCGCGTCTAATGTTCGGTCGTTAGCTCGCTAGAAAGTGAAACTAGAAAGTTAGCTCGCTGCAGCTGCCATGTCGGAAAAGCTGTTTTTTCTTTCTCCCCCTCTTCGTTTTTTTAAGTGCCCGTGGGGTTTATTCACGTACTAATAACACGACACGCTTCATTAATGTGTTCGCGGCTGTGTTGCTGCACGACTTACCTGCCGCTAAAAGGGAAACATTTGCTCTTAAAGTCGTTTCGCGCAAACAGGTTGAGCCAGAGACTCGAGGACTTCCGTGTTGTGCTGCTCGTGTCGAGCGGGGGGGATGACATCATCGGCTTCACGATTTAAAGGGGAACGCACATTTATTGAAGGGGCGCAAGGCCAACGTGACCCCCTTCAGGCCTGAAACCCTGACCCCTCAGGGGATTACTGACATAATTAATTTGACTAACTGACTTCCCCCCAAAACATTTGTATTTTTGCATTTCCTTTATTATTTAAAATATTAAATGTAAATGACCTGCCCTGCTATTGTATTTAATTGTATTGTATATATGTAAACATGTTGCTGCTCCCCCTGGGCATTAATAAAGTGCATATGTTATCTTATTCACGAGCTTAAATGTGTCGTTTTTCATCTTGAATTTGTACTTCAATAGACTTTGCATTGCGTATATAACTACTATATATCGTCTACATTAAACATGTTTTCATAAGTGGTGTCTTTTGGGATATGGGATTAATTCAAAGGTTCTGTAAAAGTGAAATATAAAATTAAAGAAGTGGATCTATTGTCATCTGTGTGAGATATATGGTACTGCAGATGCTTTTATTAATTGTCAATTAAATTATAACTGTGAATTTGAGGGACGTAAAACTCCCAATCATACTGAAACAGGTTCTTTCTTTCTTTCTTTCTTTATTCTGAGGTCTGATGTCTGATGTCAGATGTCAGATTGATTAATGTGCCATGCTGAGTATAGAGTGTGTTCTTATACATTGGATGAGATATAAATAGAGCGGTGGCTGAGCAGCCGTCACGCGGGTCAGTGATTTCTATAGTTCATTTCAATTTCATGCCATTATTATTAACTTATACATATAATTAGTCTGCTCAGCTGAGCATTTAATGAATGTAATGCAGCATGTAAAGTGCTTTAAGGCCGAGCTTCAAGTCAGTGACTTTAGCCTTCGAGACGCTCTTTTTATATTGCAATAACTTTTGATGTTTGAAAGAAGTTTGGGCTGTTTACTCAACGATATAAATATATATCTAGTGGATTAAAAATGTAAAACAGGATAAAGAATTAATAAGACGTCTGATTTCTGATTCAGCAACCACACTAATTATACTAATTTGTGAAAAGGAACACAATTCTCCGACAGCAGCCTGAAAACAGCTGCATTGTGAAATCAAGCTGTGATACGCTGTAATGAAGCAAAAAATAAAAAATAATTAAAAAGCAAAGAAATGTGCAGCGGCACGCAGTGCCAAGTCTGCGGGGATAACAACTGTAGCGTACATTTTAAAATCTCATTTAAGCTTTCAATTTAAAAAGTCAAATATCCCGCTGCAGCAGTTTACCGTTCATTATTTATATTTAGTGTTGCATTACGATGATTTCACACCATGTGTTCACCATGTGTTTAATATGGATTATTTTCAGCAAAAAAACAACTAAATATTGATTTTTCAAATGAAAAGAAAGAATAACCTCAATAACCTGCTGGCAGTCACACATTTCTGTTATAAGTCTACAGTTATAGTGATCTTGAAGTTTATAGAAACAATTATTATGCCGACATGTGATGTATTTATCTTCAAATAAAAGACATCTTTCATTGAATCATCAAATTAAATAATTGGTACAAACTATAGCCATCTATAGTACAGCTTCCCAAAACACACAGACACACACACACACATATATATATATATATATATATAAATATATATATAGCTGTATATAATCAGTGCATGTATATTTATATATTGTATTAATATTTATTTATACGCTTCTTCCTTCTTTTCAATTATTTAAACGGAAAAACTCCAATTATTTATTTTCTGTTTCACTTTTGGAGTTCACTGACAACTGAATAATTGAATAATGCAAGTTTTTCATTATCCATCCCTCCCACACAAGTCAGGATCAAAGACCTGAATAAAAAATGTCTTTGTTATGGTTCATGTAACTATACAACCATTCAGACCTCGACTGGATGGAAATAAATACACATCACGGACGCGTTAATGTTTTGAAGAGAGGTTTAAAAGGTGTCTGTTAGTGTTGTCTTATAATGAGGTCACGTGGGATGCTGATTTCGTCCACTAGGGGGCAGTGTCTCCTGTCGTCTTCAAGGTGGCCTTCATGGTTTGATTTGAGTATAAAACGTCATGAAGACGTTGCATCTTGTTTCAACAGGGAGCCAATCACAGCCCCGAGCTGAAGGAGTTACAATATTCAAGAGCAGAAATATTTTGGGTGAAAAAATGTAAAAGTCAAACAGTTCAGCAAATGCAAAGAATGTTTTAAAGCTTTAAAAAAAGTGGGTGGTCAACGTGAATATTTGAAAAAAGGCCTTTTCTAGAGTTAGTGTTTTCGTTTGAGGCGCCATTATAGGTTTTTTTTTAATCTTGAAGAACTATCTAAACAAATGGTTCTTTAAAGAACCATTTCCTGAAGGTTCTCCGTAGGTTATTTGAAGAACTCTTAAAGGAAATGGTTCTTTAAAGAACCCTGGTTTAAAAGGTTCTACGTGGAACCATCAATGGTGCCATAAAGAACCTTTTTTGGAAGGTTTTTTGAGACACCTTTAGGGAATTAAAATAACTCTTTAAGGAAATGGTTCTTTAAAGAACCCTGGTTCGAAAGGTTCTTTGTGGAACCATAAATGGTGCCTTAAAGAACCTTTTTTGAAGCTTCTTTTAGACACCTTTATAGGTTCTTTGAAGAACTCTTTCGGAAAAATGGTCTTTAAACTAACTGTAGAGGTAGCCCAGCAGGGACAAACCAAACCCTGCTGGGCTCCTGTAGAACTGCAGGCTCCAGGAAGAGGAACCGGCTCCGTGTGATATGAACAATATGAAAGGTTCATTCTCAGGTAACAAAAACACAAATATTCTTATCTTCATGTGATCATACGCTAAAGGAAACACACTTCTATACATTTCTGCCTCAATGATACGCACTGTTCCTTTAAATGTTGACACCGTTCACACAAATAATGACATTAACTTGTAAAATGTTGCTGACAAATGAAGTAATACCAGTGCAAATAATTACAGTACAGTGCATTTTGATGGTAAAAAAACTCCATTCAAAGGCACTTGAAACCTACTTTTTATTATTAATATATGTCACAATGTACATTAGAAATTTACATGATGCATTAACAGGATTTTAATGATAAGGCACCCCTGTATCGGCTATAAAATATGCCCGATATTCATGACGAACATCTATAAACTTTCAACAAGAACCTGGTGTTTGTGTGACTGATGAAAACCTCATCGGCGGCGTCGCTATATATATATATATATATATATATATATTTTATGAAAATAAAAATGATCTGTGACCCTTACGCTTCTTGAATGTGACCTTTGAAACTGTGCTGATCGCTGCTTGTACTGCTGTGGCAACACTGGAGGCTCATGGGTAATACGACCTCATGACCTCAACACTTTTTCTGGGAGGGATTTCAAATTCAACAAATGATTACAAGACGATACACATAATATTTAGAATGTCAACAAATCAACCACGGATGTTAGCATCAACAATTTTGGATTATTGCATAAAATAAGCTCTGTTGTAAATACCAGTTTATGACACACAAACTTTAATGTATGCGAGGTGTGTTTTGGAGGGTTTGATTGAGGTATTTTTAAGACTCATTATATTAAAATATGAATAAATAAATGTTTTGGTTAACACAAAAGTAAAGGAACATTATTTCTTATTGCATTAACATTCATATCTGAAAGTAATGTAATATAAATGGAATAGATCAAATCAAGGAATAAATGAAATAGGACAGTTTCAATAGTTTCCCATTTTGAAGAGGAGTATGTTGAGAGCACCTCACCAGGCGAGGGCCCGAAATGTCTCATTAGAGTGAAATATGTCATTTGACTTGATTTAAAGTGACCCGTAGCCTCGTCAAACCTTAATCACAAGCAGCTCTGCGGTGAACAAAGTTTATGAAGATTTGGTCAGATTTTGGTCGGCATGACGAAAAAAATATTGTCCTTATGGTGGAAAGTTAAATTAAACATTTACAGGGTGATTAACATCTTCTCACGTCTGTCAGCTTGGATGTAAACTTTGCTGTGTCACATATACAGGACTGTCTCGGAAAAAATCAACTGAAATATTGCAAGCCTTTTATTTTTTAATATTTAATGTATATATATATATATACATATATATATATATATATATATATATATATATATATATATTTTTAATGAACGCTGGTGCCTTGGTCACTGTGTGTTTGGTTGTATGATTTGCTGGCATCAACGGTGTGTGTGTAACATAGTCAATCTGGTCTGCATTAAATCCAGCTAAAATGGAGTTTACGCCACCTGTGTGAATGCAGAGAACATTTAAATGATATTTAAGAACTCGGTGATAAGACAATTCATCTTGGCAGTCAACACACTTTACAATAATAAATATATATTAATATGCGTTAACACATATATATAATTGTCGGCGTTAATATATTGATATTAACACAAGATTAACGCGTATATATATATTTATATACACACATATATATGTGTATATATTATATATATATGTACACATATATGTGTGTGTATATATATATGTGTATATATATATACACACACATATAAATATATATAAATATATATGTGTATATATACACACACATATAAATATATATATTAAATATAAATATATATATATATATATATATATATATATATAACAGGGTATTCATGAGACATTGCCTTTGTTCACAGAGCTTATTATTGCCGGTGATCATAAACATCGAGAGCCGTGAGTTAAACAAACAACAACACAAAGGAATGGACCGCACGACATATGTCATAATTCAATAAGAGGCGAACACACAGCAGGGCTTGTGTTCCCGTCACTTGGCGACTGAAGCTCTGTTGGTTTTTCCACAGCGGTTGAATTCAGGCGATGTAAAGAACACTGGACGGACCAGCAGAAGATCGTCTTTCAGAGAACAAAAGATCGTTGTTCCCAGCGCACGCGAGAGAGAACCATTTCGGAAAAAAGGCTGCTGAGGTTTTGTTCTGTGGTCATCCCGCTGTACACACACACACGCGGAGGGTCTCGGGTATCATCTCCCTCGAAACAATTGAATTTTGTGCTTCTCCGCCAGCTGCAGGGTGACGTTGTACTCGTGGTCTGCGTCGTGGACGCCCGTGTGTCGGAAGGCTCCGGACAACGTGTTCTCCTCCCAGTAGTGGTGCCAGTTCCCGTACTGGTCCGCCCCGAACCCGAACACCGTGACCTGGTAGCGGACGAGGAGGGAAATATTGAGAAAACAAATAAGCCACCCACACAAGCTTCTATCTAAATCCAGTGGGATGCGTTCGATGGGCTCGACGCACCTCGTCACAGATATGCACGGCCAGCATCAGGCTGAGGAAGCCGGTGGACGGGTATCGCCCGTGACCTTCCAGCCAAGACTCGTAGACGTATTTGAAAAACGTCGGATTGTAAATCAGCACCTGCAAAAAAATAAGAAATGCACACAGAAACATAACGGTTCTTAAATGGTTCCTTAAAAGGCTTTGTGGTTCTACGAAGAACCATCACCGACTGAATTTTTTTTTTTCGTTTGAGGCACAGTTAGTTTTTTTTGACCTTGAAGAACTATTTAAAGAAATGGTTCTTTAAAGACGCATTTTCTGAAGGTTCTCTATCGGTTATTTAAAGAAGTCTTTAAGGAAATGGTTCTTTAAAGAACCCTGGTTTGAATGGTTCTATGTGGAACCAGAAATGGTGCCTTGAAGAACCTTTTTTTAGGGTTCTTTGAGACCTTTATAGGTTCCTTGAAGAACTCTTTCAGAAAAATGTTCTTTAAAGAACCCTGGTTTGAAAGGTTCTTTGTGAAACCAGAAATGATGCCTTAAATAACCTTTTCTTGAAGGTTCTTTGAGACACCTTTACAGGTTCTTTGTGGAACCAGAAATGGTGCCTTAAAGAACCTTTTGTTGAAGGTTCTTTGAAACACCTTTATATGTTCTTTAAGGAAATGGTTCTTTAGAGAACCCTGGTTTAAAAGGTTCTTTGAGGAACCAGAAATGGTGCCTTAAAGAACAATTTGTTGAAGGTTCTTTGAGCACAACCTTTTTCGGTTCTTTGAAGAACTATTTAAGGAAATAGTGCCTTAAACAACCCTGGTTTAAAAGGTTCTATGCGGAACCATAAATGGTGCCTTAAAGAACCTTTTTTGAAGGTTCTTTGAGACACCTTTATAGGTTCTTTGAAGAACTCTTTAAGGAAATGGTTCTTTAAAGAACCCTGGTTTGAAAGGTTCTCTGTGGAACCAGAAATGGTTCTTCTATGGCATCACTCGGAAGAACCATTTTCGGTTCCAGGTGGCACCTCCATGTTTCTGTCTGCCGTTACATTTAGAACTGTGTTGTATCTTGTAAATGGAAACATGCAGATCGTAAGTAAGACTTTTAATTAACACTAGAAATATTAAAATCGAAAAAATTAATTTTAAGTAGACGTCCTTCAAAAATGTCACTCCAGTAAAAGTAGGAAAGTGATACCTGCTAAATGAACTAAAATAAAGTGAAATGACTCATGATGCAGAAACACTCATTCAAGAGTCTCCTGTTCATCATACTTTGATTTATTGGACGTATTAGTCGACGTCGTAATTTTCTCGATTACTTGCACGCCATCATATCCTCAACATCTAAATCTGAAAAGTCACTAAATACATGTTGTGTCTCTAAATCGTGTCCAGAACTCGAGTTAATAGGAATGAGATGTTCACGTCAGCCTGACTCACCTTGTCTTTGTTCGCCTTGATCCTGGACGCCACCGGCGTGTACGTGCTGCGACACACGGACAGAAAACACAACAAGGGAAACTCAGAAGGATTTTCAATCCAATTCAAACCCCATAACTATGAATAAAAATAACTCTGCTTATTTGTCTGCGATCAGTTCCTGTATCGCACCCACAGTCCCAGTAATGAGCGTCCATTCATTTGAATTCAATGCTTAAAAATAAATGTGCTTTCACAGAAACACGCTCGCTGTCAACAGTTTTTGGGGGGGGGGGGGGGAGCAGGTCCGACTTATTTGGGGTGTTGAAGACGACGCAGTTGCGACAGGAAAGTGGGCGGGGCTTCCTTTGTGTCCACATTCCATTCATTCAGTTCATTTTTTTGTTTTTTACAGGTAAAACTTGAAGTCACGAAGAAAGAAGCTGTAAAATTTTGCAAATTCCTACAACCTCGACACTCGTAAGATACAAAATCCACGACAAATGTTTCCAATTAAAAGCATGTTTTTTAAATGTTCTTTTTTTTAAATCAAGGCCATAGCATCTCATTAAAATTCATTAAGATTTAAAGCCGTTGGGGCGGATGTGTGCTCGGCAATATCGCCGTCCAACCAGATTCCTCTACATTGTTTTTGGCGAATTAATAAAAAAAGTGCTTAACGTGCACGCTGCAATACACACACACACACACACACATTAATGTTAAACACAGACTCAGGGATGGAGCCTCGTTCTCTTTAACGACACCAGAAAATGCACCAAAAATGATTCACAACACTCGGATGAAGATCTGCTGAGACAGATTTAATGATGCAGAATTATTTTGCTTTGGCAGAGTTGGAAGACGACTGGGACGGGTTTTTTATTTTTTTTGGATCGACTCGTCCTTCGACGGCCTCGCAAGTGTTGGCCGGTCGGAGTTATTGGCAATAGATGCTTTTTTTAATGTCCAGTAATAAAGCTAATGGTTGAAGCAGCTGAAGGTGAATTTGAGTGGAGTGATTATTTAACCCTCAGCCTATCTTTTTACATTGAGGTTGAGATTACATTTTAGATTGCCATTACGTTTTAAATTATTATTTTTAATTTCTTTAATTTTTTTACATTTAAATTATTTATTATGAAATTTAAATGAAAACAATTTAAATTTAAATTAAATTTAAATAATTATTTTAAAATGTATTTAATTTTGTTAAATTTAAATTGTATTGTTGCCATGACAATCTGGCATCTGGAGAGAGTAAATGGATTTAGGGGAACATCAAAATGCTTTCAAGACATTTTCAGTTATTGAATTCTGAAGCGGTGAGGTTAATTAAGCATGTATATTTTTTATTTTACTTATTTTGAATTAATTACAGATATTGAAATACAAATGAGAGAGCATCTTGTCTGGGATATGTATCTGGAAAATAAAACAATTAAACAAATTGGAATAATAGATGTCTTAATACTGAGTTTTGGGCTAACCACTGTGATTAGATTTTACTTATTTATTTGTACTTTTTCTTTAAATGTCTTAAAATATTTGTCTTTTCCATAAAATGTCATTTATAAGCTCGGTATAAGTATTTTAAATAAGCACATCTTTGTCTCTATTTTACATTATTATTATTTTTGTACTTTTTATTTATTGATTATTTGTCAGTTTCACTGAAGAAAAAAAACCCGCTACAAAACATCGTAAATAACAAAAAGAAAAACTTAAATAAAATAGAAAATAATTGTAAAAAATATTTTGTTTTCGTTTTTAATGAGCTGTGACACAACGTTGACACATCATCAGTTTATTAAGTCGATACAATATGGCCAAAAGTTGCTTTTTACAGCATCAGAAACCATTTGGGGTCAAGTTCGTGCCTGATGGACGTCCAATATAATTTTTTTCTCTTCAGTTTCCGTCGTAACTTGAAAATGAGTTTGATGAATGACGGGCCGTGAAACCCAATATAATGAGCCCGAAAGACGCTGAAAAGCTCTGCAGGGCTGAGAGGAACTGATGAATCCATCCCCTCTCACACGACACACTCATTTCATCCATTCCTCGCATTAAAAATATGAATTAATAAGCACACGCTTACTGCGTGATGGTGCCCGTGGTCAGGGCGCTGATGATCCACTGCAGGTCCAGAGTCTTGAAGGGGACCAGCACCAGGCTGGTGCCGTTGTCCAGGTCGACGGCGCTTTCTGGATACATGACGTGATGCGTCGTCCTGGCGCCCACGTCCTCTTCGTACCCGGCGGTGGGCGCCTGGTTCATTCTGCAGAGACAAGGAAGCAGAGTTGTTTTTACTTTTTTTATATATATATACTCCATCTATCTTTAGCCTCTCCAGGACAGTTCCAATCGAAGGTTTTATTCCACCCACATGTTTTCAGAGATAGGACACATTTGGCTCTTTTCTGTTGTTGTTGTATACTAATCCGTACGTGGAAAACCAACAATAAACAAAACAAATACTAATAAAAGCACAATGCGTCCCCCTCCAACATGTTTTGGACGTCCACACAACCCGGTGTCCATTTACAGCTCCACAAATACCGCTTGGCGAGGCGTCCCTATTATTATGTCCAACAATACACACCATTCTGGACCGATAATTGGTCGGCGACATACAATGTTTTGACAGCGGCAGTCGGTGTCGGTCAGTCGTGGAAGGAAGTACCCCCCCCCCCATTTGACATCATCAGTCTCAGTATACTCCTCATTACTGATTGAGCCGACAAGATATATAACAACGTGAGATTTTCAGCCGGAGCCTGTCAAGAATTATAAACAACCTCCAGCGAGAAGCACTTTGTGTACAGGCTATCTCACAGATGATGATTTATATATATATATAGATACATTTGTTTTTCATTTGTAATTTAAATTTATATATACAGTATATATATTTATATCTTTATATATATATATGTATTAAAAGAAGAAGAACAAAATTCATATATATATGAAAATATATATTAAAAAAAGAGATATATAAACAAATATATAGATATATAGATATAAATATATATATATAAATAAATAAATAAATCAATATATATGAATAAATATATCTATATATACAGTATATATATACAGTATATATATACAGTATATAAAATAAAAAAACAGACAAACTAAATTAGAGGAACCAAAGAATTGCATAAAAGGACGACATCACTTAAAAGCTCTTTTATAAAAATGGGTTTTAAGAAGTGATTTAAACGAAGTTACTGATTCTGCGAACAATGTCTCCCATGATACGAGCAGAGCCCCGACCCCCCCCCCCCACTCCACACACACACACACACACACACTCAGATTACCGCTGCTTGTTTGTTCTAAATATATTAATTTTGAGTGTTGCATGTCCAAAAAATCGCACCAACCTCCACGCTGCATATATTTCAAGCCTCCGGCAATTCAGCCGCCAGAGTGTGAAGTGGATCGTACGAGCGTCACTCATCGTAACTTACTGACGTCGCTATGAGAACTGTGAAGGCCAGCGGCCGGCTGCTGTCAGAGAAAAGGATCGGCCGCTCGGGAGTCTTCACCGGATACTTCCCTTAAAGCCCCGGCAGCAGGAAACTAAGAGGATTTACTGAAGGAAATAATGACTATTAAAGAAACACACATGCACACACACACACACACACACTGCATCCTGCAAAATCCGTTCACAGCCTTGGAATATTTGACGCATTTCTTTGGCGTGACCCCGTGAGATGTCCTCACCGCAGGGGGCAAAAGCTCGGAAGTCTGTCAGGGCACTGAAGAAGTCATCTTACTTATTTTGTATTTTTAATTTTTTCTTTATTTAACCATTTATTTAACCCTCCTGTTACCTTAGGGTCAATTTGACCCCATTCAATGTTTAACCCTCCTGTTACCTTTATATTTACTGACATATTTTACCCGTGGGGTCAATTTGACCCCAGCAATTAAAACCTCCAGAAAATTATTAGAATTAATATTGTTTTCCAAGTTTAAGTGTGAGGTACTTTATGTTTGTTTGTTGACTACCTAAATAGCTCTTTAAATATATAAAAAAGTTGATATTTCTTATATGTTTGACACAGTGAAAAACAGCTTGGGGTCAAATTGACCCGAAAGAACACCAACGTTAAACATTAAATGGGGTCAAATTGACCGTAAAGGTAACAGGAGGGTTAAAGCCTCATTGAGATTAAAAATCACATTTACAAGAGTGTCTAGCAGCAGTAGCACTTTACACAAAGTTTCAGACAATACAACATCAAACAGTGACGGACAATATAAAAAAATAAAAATATTTCTTTAGATCACAGCCTGAATAAAAACCCAAACTAAGACTCAAGTCATCATCTCCCAGTTCACACACAAGCACATATACCTCAGTCAAAGAAAACATCGACAACCAGGTGAACCTTCCTCCAACTATTTCAATCTATTTTTAAAAACACCAGCTCAGTGTTCCTCACCTTAATCCCGTGGGGGCGTCAACTGTTTCCGTTATATCTAATCAATATTCAACTTCTGCTGCTGCTCGTCCCCGGCGCTGGGAAAACGAGTACCAGATGGGCTCAGAGAACAAACCGGGGCAGATGTGTTGAGCCCAGAGCTCAGTCCCACCGGCGAGATGCTTCCTGAGGCTCTTATTTTGATACATTTGACAAATAGCACGAGAATCAATGTGAGACGAAGAATGATTTTAACATGAAGCGGAATCATCGGGATCAATATGTCGTGCTTATCAAATAATATGAGCTCATGGGAAGATTTGGATGTGGCTGTAATATATGTGGGAAAATCCGAAAGTAAAGTAAGTAAGTAAAGTGTATTTATTTATTGCACTTATATTTCTGTTATTCTTATTTCGAATGCAATTATTTGGGGATTTGGTGATATTATATTCTGGCTTCTGGAAGCAAACAGGACATCGACATTGCCGAGAATGTCAACAACAACAACAACTCTAAAAGTCTTTTATCGGAGCGGTGCTGCAAATCTCATCTCGAAAAGTGAAGAAAAAAATCAAGGTCCCTGTCCACGAGTAATGGCGTCTTTAATGTCGAGGCCGTTGGGACTCATTTGTCTAATTATTATTCATTTGTGAGCCCAACGTCGAGGTGCGGCGGGTAAGAGCCACGCGACACGCGAAAGGTCAGCGCTCTCATTTCTTCACATTCTCACTAGTTCGCTGCTCCCCTGTGTGTGTGTGTGTGCGTATGTGTGTGTGTGTGCGTACATTTTCAAAATGCCTATGCTAGTTCCAGCTGACTAACAATCACGATGAGGTACAAACATTTTGTTATGAGCTTGGCCAGAATGAGGCAACCCCCCCCCCACCCCCCCCAAATAATGAGATGAAGGCCCAGAGTGTCAGGTGGGGTTTAAAAAGCTCCGGGCTCCGAAATTTTAAAAAGAACGAATACAAAGCCGCTGGCAATGTGGCACTCGAAGGTTTCGCTTTGAGAGCACAGCGCAGTACTCTGCCTGCATATATATATATATAAATATATTTATAAATATATGTATATTTATATATATAGTATACATATATTTTTATATATATATATAATAATATATATAAATAAATATAAATATATTTATATATATAAATATACATATATAATTATATATACATATTTATATAAATACATATATTTATAAATATATATATATATTTATATATACAGTATAAATATATATTTATTTATATATATAAATATATATAAATATATATATATATATATATATAAATTAAAAAAAAAAAGGCTTGCAATATTTCAGTTGATTTGTTGTAATCAGAGAAATGCATATTTTTTTTTGCATATATATAAATGTTCACTAAACCAGTGTGAGGGCTAGTTGTGTTGTTTATTTCTCAATATTTACCATTGAGAAAGATCAAATTAGAGTGAAATCCATAAAAACCTTTTATTAGAAAATAAAATCATTTCTGAGAGGTCGTCTGGTTCAAGGCCATGTCGTAATAAAATAACTGTAAAATCAGGATAAAACTAACCGGTAACCGGCGTAAATATTTCACAATGGGCATAATATGTGGTCTTGATCTCTTGAATAATCAGAAGAATTAAAAAATAATTCTCGAGCGTTCATATAAAGAAAAGGAGGAACGAAGGCCGAGGCTGAACAAAAGCTATCCGGCACTGTTTGATCACCGTTTTCGTGAGAAAATTGTTTTTACTTTTCAAATGTTGAACGAGTAACGCCGGCGTGCCTTTCAACAATGTTCAAATGCGTCTGCAGATGGTTCTCAGTTAATTAACGTCATTAAAAACATGTCGGAGAAGAAGAAGAAGCTCAGCTATCAGCGATCTCGTTCCTCGGTATTAAAACGAAACCTTCTGCTCGCAGCGACTGTCACTCTCCATCACGGCGCAGACACACACTTCTGTCAACACACACATTCATGTCTAGTACACGTACAACATCAAAAACTTATGACATCCGAAAAAACAGTTGAAATAATGGAGGCTATACTGTAATTCCTTCACTGCCTTTAAAATCAAGTTTATTTGTCTTGTTTTTCTCTGTGTGGCTTGAAAACTTTACACAATTGCACTATGAAAACCAACGCACAAATCCATATTATTTTACTTGGAAACGTTTTTAATATATATATATATATATGTATTATTCCTCTTGTGTATTTTTATCTGTAATTTGTTTTCCATTTGTGTTTTTATCTGTAAATTTTTCCCATTTGTATTTTAATCTATCTGTAATATTGTTTCGATTTGTCTTTTTATCTGTGAATTTTTTCCATTTGTATTTTTATCTGTACATCTTTTCCATTTGTATTTTTTTCTGTAATTTTTTTTTCCTTGTGTAATCTGTACATTTTGTTCCTTGTGTATTTTTATCCAGTACTTGTCCATCATTGTTGTTTGCTGCTCCTGGCTGTGGGCCACCAAAACAAAATGTCATTGTATAACAACAATAAAAACCTCTTTATTTTTTATCTTATTTTGAAAACCTTCAAATAAATGCACACGTAACATTTCACCCTGTTCCCCAAGAATATACGAAAACATTACAAAATAATCATATTTACGAGTGGCCTGAGCTCTCTTAGACTCTCTTGCAAAGAGCATATTTGGCATTCTCAATTCAAGTGACGAAACGGGCCTCTGATTGAAGCCCTTCAGTTCCAGCGGCCTCCGACACTCACTCGCAACCAGAGTGGCAATCAAGGCCCCGAACTCGGCGTGTTATTTGCGTCGCAATAACAAACGGAGTTGGGGATTGATTGCAGTGGATTGAACACCGGCAAGAAATCCAGTCTCAATTGGACGTTTCCGTAACGATGGATCTTTTTTTAAGCGCTTTTGCAGTTGAGCTACACAACGACGACAACGAGGAGGCGGAGCAATGCAAAACACAAGCTTCCGATACGCCAGCTTTGTTTGAGCTTTACGGCCCCGATTGGGAACACAGCCGGCCCCGGGGGGCCGATGGGTAGGAAGCCCTTGAGGAGCGTTCTGGCCATCGGGAGGTTTGGTAATAACGCACTCGGTGAAACTATTCGGAGCGCTGAAGTACATTATGCATCGTGTCATCGTGGTATCTCTGTGCCGTGTCACAGGGGTTTTTGTAATGTTGCTTTTTTTGGGAGGGCGGGGCTTCCTATCCCTGAGGTTAGAGGATTTCTTTAAAGGGACAGTAACCACAGAACCGAATTTACTTAGAGAGAGATACTATGTTTGAATATTCAGATAATGTCAAATAATGTTTATGTACAGCTTCTGGTTCATATTGTGGTTATTTTACTCCTGATATTTTGATTATGTTCCTTTCTAAACTAAGAATTTTAAAAATGATGATTTTGTTCAGCTAAGCTCAATGGGGGCAGAAAGTATCCACTGTAATCCTCCTCGTCTATGGTCCAAATAAATGATCCTTTTTTAATTTAGAATAATTATTAATAATCATTAGAATAATATTTGATGTGGGTGGGGGGAATTATCTATATACTTTATTAATTTTATTTATTTCATTTTATCTACTTTGTATTTAAATGTTCTTCTTTTTCCTAATTTGTTGTCATGTTTAATGTAGTGTGCTCTGCATGTTTTCTTGCATTGTGAAAATAAATGAATAATAAATACACAATACATAATAAATAAATACAATAATAAATAATAATAAATAAAAAATAATAAATAAAAAATAATTATTACAATTTTTTTATTTTTATAAAAACAAAATAAATCAAAGAAAAAAAATTACGAAAAATCAAATTAACAATACAATTTAAAAAATATATAAAATCAAATAATTAAAAAATCTATATGTATAATGCACTTAACAGCTTTTAAAGCTCACGATCACCAATTTATGAGGGAAATTCAGAAGGCGGTTATAGAAGATAGAAATCCGGTAATTATGATGCAGGTGTGTCTACACACAGACGTACCAGATATGTGTGTGTTTAGGTACATATGTAGACTTGGCTCTGCGAAATGAGGTGACCTCTTTGTATCTTATTTATTTCCCTGTACCCTAGGTGGGTGTACTCAGATTGGGCATTGAATTATGAACATTTTGGCATTAGTTGCAGTTTGACCTTTCCATGACCTTGAGATTGATCCCAAAATCTAATCAAATGGTCCCGGATAATAACCAATCATAAATCTAATCAACTGGATAATAAACAATCATGTTCAATACTTTTGAGTTCTAAATCTAATCAACTGGTCCCGGATAATAAACAATCATCATATATCGGCTACGGCGCATCATGTCATATCATCATATTCATATCAATACAATGTTAATCTGGGTGTACTAGTGGGAGGGGTTTGTTATCTGTTTGTATATGTCAACAAAAAATTAAAAACAATGGAAATATCAGTTAAAGTTCATGTTTACGGTGTTATGAACCTGTCAATAGTTCGAAATAAAAAAATAAACATGAATAAAAAACATGTATTCTGGAATGAGCGCTGGCCTCCAGCATGTGTATTCAGTGTTCCACGGCGACCTTTTATCTCAGCGCTCCGGCTTCCAACCGAGCGTGCATCACACTCCGGCTCGAATGAATACAAAAATAAAGGAGATTTTTAAAAAAAACTGCATATTTACACCGCGCTCCCGCAGGAAACTATTCCGGCTAATGGCGAAGAATAACTCTCGTCTCTCCCGCCTACCCGGTAATTGAATTGGATAGACGATGGCACGGGGGGGGGGGGGGGGGGGAGAAGATAAGTGCAGTAATGTGGCTTTGCATAGCAGAGGCGGGGAGGGTGGGGGGGGTTTGACGGAGCCACGCAGCGATGAATTTAAGAGCCGTGCGAGAATACGCCCGCGGAATTGGCTTTTGAGGTATTTGAGTGACACCCCGGATAAGATCTTCGCGTCGGCGACATCATCGCGGAGCCCGTCGGCCATCAATCTTAGCGGAATGGGTTTCGGCGGCGTCGCACCTTCATCCTTCAGACGACTCAGACGGCGGCAATCAGTGTCAACGTTGATGTTTTAAGTGCTGCGTTTGACATTTTTGTCAGAAGGAGTAAAACACCACCTTAGTTGCCGTTAACATTCTCACCGTGGAGCGGGAAAAAAAGCCGTGTGCACGGCACAGACACATCGTTATGGAGACAATCCCACAATGCAACACTGTACACACGTGAATATCCAGTTTAAAATGATGACACGCAAGCTTTAGAGGTCACCCTCTATCGTTAGGTTTCAGTTGTGGGAATTTCCAGGAGAAACATGTCGTGTTTAATGCTCTGCATGTTTTTTTGAATTGTGAAAATAAATAAATAAATAGATACATAAATAATAAATAAGTAATGAATAAATAAGAAATAAAAAACAACAAATATTTATTTTAAAATATTTTATTTTCATAAAAACAAAATTAAATCAAAGAAAAAAACGTAAACAAAATAAAAATAACAATACAATAAAGAAAATAAATTCAATAAAATAATTGAAAATCAATGAAAAGGTAAATATGGTGGTTTGGGTGAAAAATAATGTATACATAGCCGAATGGGGGCGGTTTAGATTTTTAGTGGGTCGTCGTCCAATCAGAAGACCGGCGGTAATCACTTTCTCTTTTATTCGCGGCCACGTCGAGCGTCATAGTTTGAAGTGAAAACGGGAGACAGAAATGTAAAATTAAATAATGTTATTTCTTATTTTATATGCTGATGATAAATATCTCCGTCAACCAGTGACACCATCCATTCTGTGGTGAAATAATACTGTGACTGCTTTGCTTTCTATTTCTTACATAAGTACCATTTTCCAAAATTGTTATCCAGTATAAAAGTCAAAAGGGGCGACTGAGGGTCAGCGGGTCGCAGGTCCACCTTTCAATCAGGGGGTTGGCGGTTCAATCCCCGCCTTAGTCAATGTGTCCTTGAGCAAGACACTTATCCCAGAGCTGCTCCCCGTAGTTGTGTCTACGGTGTTTGAATGTAACATGTAAAGCATCTTAGAAAATGCTATATCTATCTAATGGATTATTATAACAACAACAATATCAATCCTATTCTTTAGGAATGTGAATATTCCACCTCTGCAGATCTGTATTTATACCATGTGGTAATGGTTTGGTTTATTTTCTTCCTCCATTAGCTCACGTTACTGCAGCCACTGGTGCGACGGCTCAAACAGACACATCAACTGATGAGGAAGAAATGACTAGAGGATGTTTTTTCTTTACTTTGAATTGATACAAAATATAATAAATTTCATCCAAATTCCCATTTCCACTATGAATCCTTAAATGCGATGTTATTATCATAACTATCTGTGACACCTACGAATATTTCGTGTGCAGGGAAGCGCTCGCAGACCTACCTGCTTTGTCTCTGCTGTGTTATTCATGACATATCCCCCCCCCCCCCCACTAACACACACACCTAATTGGTCACGAAGCGAGACGAGCGCCTACGTGGCCAGTTTAGTTTCTTGTTTAGGCCAAATTGTTCCTCCTTATCTCCTCCCCCGTGTGTGTGTGTGTGTGTGTGTGTGTGTGTCCGGACTCCAGGAGAGATGAAGTGCCATTCCTCTATCTCTATTTTCACATCTAGTAGATACAAAGCAGCAGTTTCCTAAAATCTGCAATCAAATACAAAGTGGAGATGGCTGTGGACTTTGAAGTTTCCCCGCCGATAAGACGTCCAGAGAAAGCATCGGCCAGAACGAAAGCATGATTCAAATCCAGTTTTCAGATCATTTTTTCCAATTATTAGCACTGCAAACAACATAAAAAAAAAATCCATCAAGTGTATTTTAAGGCTCTCTTTACGATTCAAATCTCTTTCACCATTCTGCTGAGCAAACAAGGGGCTTTAGCACGGCGGCCGTTTGCCTTCTTAATATTCATAATGGTCGAGCAAAGGAGGATTTAGAGGATCTGGGAAAAGTGCATTGTGGGTATCTGAACATCTCTGCACACACTCACCAGACTGTGTGTGCGTGTCATCTCTCTGATCGTCATCCACTTCATACGTGAGCTTAACCACTAGTGTTATATTCCACTGCTGACGATAAATATCTCCTTCAACCAATTACATCGTCCGAAATAATAACTTCCATTTCTATTTCTTACATAAGTAACTGTTTCCAAAATTGTTATTTAATAGTCAAAAGAACAATACCAAAGCTCTCTTGAGGAATGTGCATATTCTCCACCTCTGCAGATGTGTATTTATTCACACTGAACATGGAAAATAATAAAAATAATAATAATAATAATTCAAACTCATATAACGCTTTTCTGAATACACAATGACACAAATCTGTGACTTTGGGGATATGAGATGCTCGTTTTAACCCTTTGACGTCCACATTAGATTCATTCTGTCATGCAGCCGGCAGAGAGCTCGACCACAACCCCTCCACAATAAACCAATCTCCTGGTTTACATTTGATCCGATTCCGATTCCGATACGGACCTGATGACGAGGTCGCAGGAGTCGATGAGGCCTCCGTAGTGCGCCCCCTTCAGGTTCCCGGAGTTCCCCACCACGGAGCAGCTCCGGCAGCGCTTGGGCCCGGCGTCCACGTACTGCACCTCGTCGGGGACGACCCGGAACAGCTGGTCCACCACCTCGGAGAAGTTGGCCGGCTGCCTCTCCGACTGCAACCACTAGCGGCGCACGGCGGGCAGAAGAAGAGAGAGAGAGATCAGAGAGAGAGAGAGAGAGAGGCTCCAGGGACACTTTAAAGCTGAAGTGATTTGAACAGGGCAGCGGAGCCAGAGACATTTCTGAAATAACCTGCGTCTGCGGGGCTCTGCTGGCATCGGCCTTCTGGGGGCTTTGAACTCAGAGAATGCGTGTGCATATATATATATACTGTATATATGTATACACTGTAGACCGTTATATATATAGATAATATATATAATATATATATATTATATTATATTATATATATATATTATATATATGTGTACTGTAGACCGTTATATATATATAGAAGTATATACATGTGCACTGTGGACTGTTATTTATTTATATATATAGTATAAACATACATAAATATATATATATATATAGTATATACACATAAATATATATAATATATATATAACGGTCTACAGTACACATATATATAAAATATAAATATATATATATATATATATTATATATATATATATAAAGGTCTACAGTGCATATATATATATATATATATATATATATCTATATTTCTGTGGCAGCTTGAAACCCTGACTACAGAATGTTCTGCTCATGAGTTTTCCTGCAGAGCTTCAGTGACTCATGCTTTCATGTTTTATCATGGCACCTTGACAATAGAATCATGGGGAGGCATTTATTAATTATTTATAGAAATGTGACTTTTAATCTTGAGTCTAAACTCTACTTTAAAATAAATCTTCAGGACAAAAAACACACACTTTCTGCCTAATTCGAAAACTCTCCTCTACGTAAACTAAGAATTATTAGCCGCGTAGCGTGGGAGTTTCGACATCCCATCGGAGGAAGAAGAACCCGGCTCCACCCGGAGGTCGTGGCCTCGCCTTGTGTGCAGCGCCGCGACAACCATGTGGCCCCGGGCTACGGCGGCGGTGTGTGACACTCGCCTCATCGAGCTCCCGGTGAGGAGCGTCTCCTGAAACGAGTAGTGACAGGAGGCAACCTTGCAGTAATTGTTCTATTCTTGCCTCTAATTGGACTCGGGTGTGAGGTGAATGAGGGGAATGCCTAAGGCACCCGATGCCTCCCGGACAAAAGAAAACTGTTTGACATCAATTTTGTGAAAAGGCCTTTTTCTAATTCAGAGAGTTATTCTCTAATAATGGGACGAACCTTAAGTACCGTGTATATATATATATATATATATATATATATATTATATTTAATATATATATATAAATGTATATATATATATATTATATTTTTGATTATTTTATAAATATTTATATATATATAATATTATTTTATCAATATTTATATATATATATATTATATTTTATTATATGTTATCACTATTTATAGATATATACATATATTTGTATATATATATTTGTATATATATATAGATAGATAGGATTACATTTAGGCTAGTACGTAATAAGTTAACACAGCTTCCATAAAACACTTTAACTTTAAAAGATAACTCCAGGTAAGTAGATACCAGAAAAGGCTGAACATACATGCAACACGTTAGCTTTTTAAAATAGTTAAAATCTAAGTTTATTCTAAACAATCGTGAGTCTCGCTGTCACTATCACATTTACAAGGCAATGAGCAGACTCCAGAAAGAAACTTTAAAAACTTGTCATTTTTCCACTTTTCTGTTCTCATATACATCAATCAGGTTAATTATGCAGCTTTAGACGTGCTGGTACGTGTATTTTGTTACCTTTGGATGGATGTTTATGCTAAAATAAACTAACTCTAGCTCCACATCTAGCTTAAATGTATATAAAGGCCTTCGTACACCAGGTGTGGGATGAATAAGCCTTGATTGGTGATGCACCATATCTTAGAGGCTTGTACCATACCATATTGCCCCACTGAAACTCGCTCACTAAATGCGAATGCTTGTGGTTCTCCTAGAGTCTTAAAAAAAAGTAGAATGGGAGCCAGCCTTTGGTTAGCATCAAGCTCTCTATGGAACCCAATTTCAATTTCAGTCCGGGAGGCAGACACAGTCACCTTTAAGTAGAGTAGACTGAAAGACCTTCCTCTTGACAGAGCTTATAGTTAGGGCTGAATCAAGTCCAGCCAGCCCATCCTATGCTGCTTCTAGCTTAGGCTTGCCCGAAGTTATTAGGGAGTACTCTACCTCTTCTTTTTCTCTCTCCTTAGGGGATGAATTTTCATCTCTCACTCTGCCTTTTCTCTACTCTCTTTCTCCCGGTCCGTCTCATGGGGTCCATCTCATGGGGTCGCCGGACCCTATGCTATCTGCCTGATGGACTCTGAGTGATGGTATGGAGTCTGTCTGCCTCATTCCTGCCACTGTCCTGTTGAGACCTGTTGAGACTCCGCCCGCCCTCTCCCTGATGGATTGGTGCAGGATCCTGATGGACCTACCTTAAACTATTCGTACACTCTCCTATATATTCATATTGTGTATTATGTATTAATTGTTTAACTCTAAATAAATCTACCTTCTGTATCTGTTATCCTGGATGATCCTCCTGATGTGCTCCTCTGGGTCTCCCCTTTTTCCCCTTCCTTTTTCCCTTTTCCCTTTTTTTGTTGGAGGAGTGTGGTTGGAGTTTTTGGTGTGGTTTTATGGATGTGGATGTCTGGATGGGATGTCTATGTAAAGATTGTAAAGCACTCCGAATTTGTGAAACTAAATTGAATTGAATAAGCAACACAAAAAGTAAAAAGACTCTAAATTATTCATACCGGGTGGCAGCCTCCAGGTCGGAAGAGGAAAGTGTTTTAAACTTGCATTCTCACTAATGGCCATCGGGGGGCGACTCCTCTGAAGTCTGATTGTTTCTGATTGACCCTCAGTGTTTTCTGAGGTAAACTGTTAAACTAATTAACTGTTTATTTTATTAAGTTTATTTTAGCTCTGCGTATATTTGAGTTCCCTCAACAGTTACGCAGCGGAGGCCATGTTTCCCGGGCTTTTATTGTGAAAGGTGGGAGTTAAAAAGGGAGCTGGCTGCTTTGCTGCAGTTTAACCAGGTAATAGTTAAAAGTCTCTCTGTTGTGTAGTTCTCTGTTGTTGTTGTGCACTATAATTTTTGTTTTAAAATAATCTCGGTTGACTGATGCCTTTAATCTCTGTGCAAAAGCCCCCAAATAATCTGTGTGAAAGTACTAGTGACAGAAAGTCAGAGCTCAGAGCTCAGAGAGATATGTCGATGAAGTGATAAGAAAAAAAAAAAAAAAAAAAAAAACATCTCAAAAAATGAGCTTTATTGCCTACAAACAGGCGCTTAAAGTCGCCATCAGACGTCTCATGACACCTGCCGGGTAATCATTACCCACGACTATAGTCTAATAAAACAGCATATATGTAGTAAATGATAATCGTACACCACCCATACACGCCTGCGCTTCACGGCTCGATTCTTCTGAAGATCTTTTGGATTGGGAACAATCGATGTGGCAAAAAAAAGAAAAACACTTCTCGGGAGCGTCTCATCGGCGTGTGATCTCATCATCACCTTCCTCAAATAATAATGGCCTACAAGTCATTTTGACAGTTTTTTCTCTCTCAGAAAACCCCAAAAAACTTGACGACATATCGATCATTATGTGATATGGTGCTACATCTCTTAGCCCCCCCCACCCCTCCTCTCCCCAGGGATCTTACCTGCCACCATTTAAAGGTGTCGTCCGACAGCACGCTGTTCTCCCTGGTCATCAGGGGGCGGACGGAGCGGTTGAAGCGCTCGGCGAACCAGGGGTCGTCCTCCGCCTCCGTCATGCACCGCCGGCGGCAGGCGCACGGCCCCCCGGAGGAGAAGAATAAGTTATCCGACAGGCGGGAGGCGTACTTGAAGAAGTCGAGCGACGGGTCCCTGAGAGTGTAGCTGAACAGGAACGTGGTGAAGGTGATGACGCAGAACAGCAGAGCCAAAGTCCTGATTTGCCTCCGCCTGGGGAGAGACATGCTGTCAGAGGAGAGCCCGAAAAGGGAACAGAGAGATCGCCGGCGTCCGAGGAGCATATCCTGTTCTCAGTATCCAGACGGCGAGGGATCGGGTTCGTGGACGTCCTCAATGAAAGTCATCCGTCTGGTTTCTCTATCCGAGATCAATCCGGTGAGGGGATCCTGTCAGCCGGATCTCATGTTGACTCGGAGAGGTACGTGACCCGTGCGTCATGCATCCTGTAATGATCCGCCTGGAAGGCAAATAAGAAAGAGTTTTACGGGACATACACATGATGGGAGGAACGGGAGCTCGAAAGAAAGGGGGGGGGGGTTGTTCAAACACTCTTCTGGTAATTTCACAGCGTTGGCAGCTCGGAGAATGAAACCGTCCACACTTACGTAACGTCACGCGGCTGTTCTCCGTGCATCGCTCTGCACCGTGTTGCTTTTAGGCGCCTTCTTTTATTGACATTTTTTTTCTTTGAGCCAAAATACCCAGGATGTAAAGGTTTATTGTTTTGTGTTGATTGCCTGTTTGGTTTTGATGTATGCCTTTTTATATTGTATTTTTTGAATAATTTATAGACGTTTTTATCTACTTTTCTACTATATTTAAATCAGACTTTTATTTTGATAGGTTAAAAGGAAGCGCACTTTTTATTTTATGTTAAAATGCAAACTTGACGGTACGGCTACGGATGGACAGATGCGCATTTTATTTAAAGTTTAATAGTCATAGATGTTTTAATCTACTTCCTCTTGACATACAAATCAGACTTTTATTTTGATAGGTTAAAAGGAAGCGCACTTTTAATGGATTTCATCAGGGATGAGTGATGTGGACATGAGGCCGCTGTGACCTTAGTCGTGCTCTTGCCTTCTGTCTCCCCTTATTTAGCTCATTTTGAATTCTGGAAAAGAGGTGTAGATATCTAGTTAATAAATAATTTTAAGCTAAAATAATCTTTTACTGACACTGGTTTGCGGGTGTGAACACACGTCGGCTCCGTCAAGATGCGGTTCAACAAATGTCATCACTTCATCATTTTGACATTTGTGTGAAATATATATATATATTTTTAAATCTTTATTTAACCAGGTGAATCCCGTTGAGATTAAAAATCTCTTTTTCGAGGGTGACCTGGCCAGAGACAGCAGCAACACATGAAACACAAACAAGTTCAAAGAAACTGAACGTTAAGAGACAGCGACGTACAGAGTTAATTTAAGTAACATTGACATTGACATTATATTCAAAAGCAGTAAGTGGTATCAGTTCTTTGAGTTTTAAAACCTTCTGCAACATATTCCAGGATGAGGGTGCCCAAAAGCCCTTTTTCATGATTAGCATTTGAATTATTTTTGCATTATTTGGACGTTTTTGACAAATGTGAGGTTTTATATATCGCTGAAAAGGTGCTACTTTACGAGAACGGTTCGACACGAGGCCACTGTCCCCGAGGACCAAATATAAATCAGTGCATCCTTGAGAGGAAGTGGATGCTTGTGCCAAATTTGAATCAATTCCCTCCAGGTGTTCCTGAGATATGTTCATGAGAAATGGACCAGACGGAAAACCCCAGAAACACAAAATATCTGGCCACGACAACAACAAAAGTTTAGCTTCTGCAACTCCAATGTAGTTGTACAAATGCAAACCTGACCAACCTTTACACTGACATATTTTCATGATTAGCACTTGAATTATTTTTGCATTATTTGGACGTTTTTGATAAATGTGAGGTTTTATAAATCGCTGAAAAGTTGCTCGTTCACGAGAACGTGTCGAGCCGAGGCCACTGTCCTCAAGGACAACATTTAAATCAGTGCATCCTTGAGAGGAAGTGGATGCTTGTGCCAAATTTGAATCAATTCCCTCCAGGTGTTCCTGAGATATGTTCAGGAGAAATGGACCAGGCGGACAAACCCAAGCAACGCAAAACACGACGAAAAAAATAAACCAGCATCTGAAACTCCAATGTAGTCGTCCAAATGCAAACTTGACCGACCTTTACAAAGAAATATTTTAATTATTAACACTTTATCATTTTTGTGTTATTTGGACGTTTGTGGCAAATGTGAGGTTTTATATATATCGCTGAAAAGATGCTCGTGCACGAGACAAGACAGACGCGAGGCCACTGTCCTCGAAGACCACATTTAAATCAGTGCATCCTTGAGAAGAAGTGGATGCTTGTGCCAAATTTGAAGGAATTCCCTCCAGGTGTTCCTGAGATATGTTCCTGAGAAACGGACGAGACGGACACAATACCTCTGAGAGCCGTATACGTCCATCCAACATAGTCGTACTAATGCAAACCTGACCAACCTTTCCACTGACAGTCTAACTGCTACACATGTCCCCCTGCAGACAGGGAGTGACGTTAAATGTCATCCAGGTGAAGGGAGCTCTTCAGGAACATGACGTCTGCGATGCTTGAGTTCATGTGACGGCGCTACATCTGCCGAAGAGGGTCGGGAGCCACCGGTTCAAACCACCACCGAGCATGCAGACAGTCGGTAACCTGCTGGTGACAGAAGATACCAGAGTAAAAAAAGAGTAAGGGGGTGTTTTCTTCGCTCAGACACCAGCTTTTCATGCAGGCGGACCTCCCGGGGTTTCACTTTTAGGATTAAATGGCCGCCTTTTGGCTGCCTTTAAAGACCGGGCTTCACTCCGGTGTGTTCAGGGTTCAGGGTTCCACAAACTCTTCTATATATTGGTCTGCCGGCTGAAGATAAAAAAGGCTCGCCTTACCACCACGTGAGGATTTTTTTTTTTGCGGTTAACGAAATTTCCCCGAGGCCTCTCGGCGTGAAAAAAAAGATTTGTGGAAAAGTCATTTTTTCGTGAGTCTTCTTCTGATTAGAAATTGATCGGGTCATCCAAATCCCACCCTGGGAGTGAGAGAGCAAAGAGGATTGGAGTTTAAGACTCGGGAAGACTCTACGCCCAAGTCAACCTGGGGGAGGGGGGGGGGGGGGGAGACACTCATAATAGACACTTCAATGAATCGGCCCACTTCTACACAGAAGGCTGTTGACACTGTCGATCAGTTTGAAGCCCCCCCCCCCCCACACACACACACACTTAAGGGGGAATTAAGGACTTTGGGTACATGCGAGGGTGAGCAGAATGTGTCCTCGGAAAAAAACAGGTGGCAACTCCCCACTTTTTGACAACACGCCGGCCATCATCTTGCCCCCCCCCACCCGCGACCTTGTCCGAGTGAAGGCCTCTGATCAGAGGTCGTCAAGACAGCAAAGCGTCTGCTCACACTTCAGGGGGGGGGGGGGGGGGTTGCGAGCTGTTACTTTCACCCCTAATCTTCCGTTTTGAGAAGTCATCAACTTTGCAGGCGGATAGTTACAGCGGGGCTTTTTTATTTCCTTCTTTCTTTCGTTCTTCTCGTGTTGTGTGGAAATTGTTTTTCTGCTCCTTGTGAACAATTTACGAAAAATCCGATTCGGCAATTTTGAAGACTTCCTATGCGCCACACTCGATAAATAAATAAAAAGGTATCTCCGCTGAGCCGAGAGAGAGCGGGCGGGCTCTGGAAAAAGGGAAATAACGGCGACGCGTGAGACACACGCTCCGTGACACACGTGATGGCGATTCAACACGTCAGCGTCACGTCTCCACCAAGGTCACACAAGGTCAAACATGCACAGAGAGAAACTCTAGGCCGCTCTACATCAACGTACAGCCCAATTATCATCCATAAACTACGATTATTGATGCACCAGAGAGCACATTTTGAGTTATTGAGGATAATGTTCTCATGGTGGATGGGTCTAAACAAAAGATTGTTCCCTTGTGTGAAGCAAAAGAGAACAACAAAAGTTTAAAAAAAGGAAACCTCGCATGAATAATAATCGGACCACCTGTCTTTACATGCAATTTCAAGAAATATACTTTTAATCCAGCAAGTGAGCAAACGAGAGTCACAATTTAATGTCCAGCCAAGGCGTGTGCACTGCTCTACTTTATTAAATAGAAGAGAAAAAAAAGTAATAAAAAAAAGATATTACCAGACAGACGGTTATGTATTCTGAGTCAACGCGACGGCTTTAGGAACCATCGATGTAACAAATAAAAAAGGAGATTAACGGTCCGCTTTAAAATGAAGAATATAACGTCAAAGAATCTCTTTTATTATCAACATTCAATAGCTGAAACTGCACCAGACGGGCATGAATAAGGAAGAAGGCAACACAGACAAAATCCAGAGGGATTTTCTATGAAATCTTTTCCACAACTAAAAAAAAAAATCACTCAGGAAGTTAAAAAAGAAGAAGAAAATGAAAAAGCTCCGAGATTTCACATTGGATGGCGTCGCGTCGTTGAGTCTTTCGGGCTTTGACGGAGGGTAATTCATTTTCACAGATATTGACTTTCAGTTCTCGGCTGCAGCGCGTTGGGAGGATTTGAGGCTCATTGAGGGATCGGAGGGTGTGGGCGGAGGTCTCCTCTCGGGGATCTGAACACACGGAGGAGCGGCTCTGAAGTCGGTTCACAGGCAACCGGCCCTCAGATGTGCTTCATCAAACTAAAGGTGGATTACATCAAATAAAATAAAAAATAAAAACCTTACAAGCACCAGTAGTTTTTGTGCTTTTAACGATTTTATAATACTAATAATAATCCATTTAATTTACACTACCGTTCAAAAGTTTGGGGTCACTTAGAAATGTCTTTATTTTTCAAAGAAAAGCACTGTTTTTTCAATAAAGATAACATTAATCAAAAATACACACAATACATTGTTAATGTGGTAAATGACTATTCTAGGTGGAAACGTCTGGTTTCTAATGAAATATCTCCAGAGGTGTATAGAGGCCCATTTCCATCAACGATCACTCCAGTGTTCTAATGGTACATTGTGTTTGCTAATCGCCTTAGAAGACTAATGTCTGATTAGAAAACCCTTGTGCAATGATGTTAGCACAGCTGAAAACAGTTATGCTGGTGATATAAGCTATACAACATGGCCTTCCTTTGAGCTTGAAGTTTGAAGACCAAAATTAATACTTCAAATATTAATCATTATTTCTAACCTTGTCAATGTCTTGACTATATGTTCTATTCAATTTTCAATTCATTTGATAAATAAAAGTGAGTTTTCATGGAAGACACGAAATTGTCTGGATGACCCCAAACTTTTGAACATTAGTGTATGTAGCGCTTTTTAAGGTACTCAAAGAGACTCTATTGGCCATTTGTTCAAATAACTCAAATAAAACTATAAATCAAACTGCCACTGAGCAGCACAAAGAAAGTAATGTCCATTTCCGTTTGTCATTATTCTTTTCAGCAGACTCCAGAAAGTCACTTTAAAACTGGTCATTTTTCCACTTTTCTGTTTTCATATACATTACAGTTTTTGCCTATTGCTTACACACGTTTTGCTAAATTTGGCTCATTGTGTCAAAACTCTACACACAAGCAAAGAAGACACCACACTGGGAAATAAACCATTCACATCTATGTCAAATTGACACTCTGCTATCAAAACCTAACAATCCTTTGTCAAAATGTCACTCTGATGACAAAATGATCATCATATGAATACACTTTCAGATCAGCAGCAACACACTAGTCTACTTTAGATAAAAACTGCAGTCTTTTGTTTTCAATGTTTTATTCAGTTCCATAGAGGGCATATTTTCACAACAACCAAAAATGAAATACTGAATTAAAATCATTACATTAGTATATTTTACAGTACAGTACATTTAGTTAAATCAAAATAAAACAAACAATACACAACTGTAAACACAGAAAAACACAATTGTGCGCAATTGGGCTTATGGATCCTGCCGTCTGTTGGGGTCTGGCCACAGGATCTCATCAACATCACAAGCAATGTCTTCTCTCGCTAAGCATCGGGGGAAATATCCCCTTGTGTGGCGAATCCATCCCTGGATTGACCTCACCTCCATGTCTCCGCAGGCCTGTTCCATTGCCTGAGGCATACGGGCATGTGGTTGGCGGTCATATACGCGCCATCTCCAAGCGGAAAATAATTTCTCTATAGGATTTAGAAATGGCGAGTAAGGGGGCAAGTACAGAACTTCAAATTGATCATGGTTGGTGAACCAGTTCTGGACCAGAGCAGCCCGATGGAAACTAACATTATCTCAGACAACAACAAACCTGGGCTGCTCTGGTCCATCCTGTACAACTGCATCATGAAGTGCATCTATAAATGTGATTATGTGTTGCGCATTCCCAGTTTGGCACGATGGTGCAGTAGCCCTCGAAGACTCATGGCAGCACACAATGTGATGTTTCCCAAATTGCCCTTTGCGTCCCGTTGTCTGTTTTTGCTCAGGTTGAATCCAGCCTCGTCAATGTAAATACATTCATGCGGCTGGGCAGCTCCATCCATGTCCAAGATTCTCTGTAACAACATTTTTTGTAGCTGGCTGATTGGTGTTCAGTTTTGTAAGTAAGTGTTTTCAGGTGTGTGTCTATGTCTTTTCAATTAACCAATGTGTGTTGTATTTTGAATAGAGGTGTTTTCCCAATGGTACCCTGAGATTTCATTTTTGAACTAAGTGTCTTATGTATGAAATAGTGTGTAGTGTCTAGGAGCAAGTGTGTTGCAGAAAGGAACAAGTGTGTAACAGAATTGCAACTAAAGTGCAAAGCAGCGCTTTTGTTTAAGGTATGGTTACACTTTGTTTAAGGTATCGTAACAACAACTTCAAGTTATGTTACTTTGGTTTAAGCATGTGTCTATAGTGTTCAAGCAATGGACAAAAACTGTAATCAGGTTAATTATGCAGCTTTAGACGTGCTGGGTCCATGTCCAGCTCGGTTCCTAACCAGCTGGGTCCCGAACCAGCTGGGTCCATGTCCAGCTCGGTCCCTAACCAGCTCGGTCCCTAACCAGCTGGGTCCCTAACCAGCTGGGTCCCTAACCAGCTGGGTCCATGTCCAGCTCGGTTCCTGAATTGACGGACCATGTCAAAAGCCTCTGATTGGCTAGAGTCGGTTGCCCTCGTTGGTTGGATTGATTGGTTAAGCCAATCACGTGCAGAGTAGGGCGGGTCACGCCCCCTCCATCGTGGGTCCGTGATGACTCGTCTGGAGGGGAACTCTCCAGAAACAGAGCTGAAGCTTGGGGCGCCTGTGTTGAATGACTTGAGACTGAAGTCACAGCCTCAGACCCCTGGTGGTGACCCTGGGAAGTGTCGGTCGTGAAGCTGAAGCTGAAGCTGCGGACCTCACAGGGCGTCCCCGAGAGACGACGCTCGGACATCCTGGAAGAGTGGAGCTCTAACACAGAACCTGGCCTTAAACCAACACCCCCCCCCCCCAGCACCTTTGTTTTGGCATTCCTGCAAATCCAGTCCGAGTCCGAGCCCGAGTCCGAGGATCAGGGTCACGATGGCCGCGGCCAGGACTCCGACCTGCGGCACAGACACGGGGTTCAACCCAACAGCAGTGTTCTCTGACTCAGCAGCGTTTATTCTCAAGGCCTCGGCATCGGGCCGAAGCTGCTGAAACGAGGACAGACTTTACAATAAATACAGAAGTGTTCAACGCCGCTAGCAGAGACAACAAAGACACGGACATCGGGTTCGTCATCATTCTGATATTCCAATGTTTTAATCCTCTTAAAACCAATAAGATATAATCCTAGTGCAGCTGGAGTGGACCGGTGTCTGAACCCAATGAGCAGAGCAGATCCTGTGTGTCCAGCTCTGGTCATCTGGCTGGAAGCCAAACCATTAATCTGGTTAGATTACTGATCGTGATCGTTGTAATTCATCAAAACTCGACCCAGAGCCTCTAAGCAGAGTGAAGATACACAAACTGTCCGAGAGACTACGGATGGGTGCATGCTGGGAAATATGATATGATATATACCTTTATTCGTGCCACAGTGGGGAAATTTCAAATAAATATGAGACCATATGAAGCTATCAGAGTTTGATTAAAGCCAGATTAAAATTAATTTACAGTTTTGTGCTGAAGTTCCTTGATTTACACAATATTTAATATATTTAATATTTAATATTTAATGTTCTGGATTCGACCCAAAACAACCTTTCTGTTATTTTTGACGGTTTCTTCTATTCACACGATGTTTTGATCCGTACTGAAATATTAAATGACAACATGACAGTTTATCTGGATCGACCAATTATATCGTCTCTCATGACCAATTCAAGATAAACATCCACAATGAGTTATTTATTCTAGCCAGCGCTACAATAACAGGACTAACTATACAAGGTGCAATATGCTTTATATTCCTAATACGACCTTGTTAATATTTATATGTTGTTTTATTAAAACGACCAAAGAGACGTTGTCTATAAGCCCTCCAGACCAACAGCGCATACTCACAAGGATCTTCTTTTTACGCGGCTCCTTCACGAAACCCATCGCTGAGAGAGACAGGCGGTCTCACCGGAAGACAGACAGACAGGCAGACAGACAGGCAGAAAGAAAGACAGACCGTCTCACAGGCAGACAGGTGGCAGCCGGACAGCAGGGGAACACACGCCTCCACTAAGTAGCGTGGCGTGACCTCTGGACTGTCGGCCTGAGACAGATAAGTCACCGATTGGCCGGGACATTGGAGATAAACTCCCGTTCCTGCGTTTCCCGTCGGCGACGCTTTAGGAACGCGGATGAAACCCCGAGAGAAAACCTCCAGGGAACGACGGCTGCTTCCTGAAAACGTCTCAGAGAGCAGGGATTGGTTCATGAGCCGGTGTAAAGATTACGGGACTGAGAGCTGATAAAGGATTATTGATGATGATGATGATGATGTGAACATCGACTGCATCGCCGTATCAGAGGAGATTAACTGGCACGTTTCATGAATCCGAAGCCTTGAGCTCGACCTTTGACCAATAGCCTCGCTTCAAAAATTTATATTGTATTTTTAATTGTGATAATCGATGACCTTTGGCCTGACAGAGTTCCTCTGATTGGCACGGATTCTGTTACACACGTACCAGCATGGTAAAAAAACCATAAGCCACCCTGGTGCATGCTGGTCCTGAAGCTATACCACACCTACATACAACCACAGGTGCCCAGTGTTACCCAATCAGTGAACCGATCCTAAAACTAAATACATTTAAACAACAATCACAATGAACTAAACTAAACTGAAAAATATCATGAGAAAAAACTCTTCTAACATATCAAAACAAAACCTAAACTAGAATGGGAACTCGGTAGAGCGCATACCTTCGCATATCACAAGATTGGGCATTGAATTATGAACATTTTGGCATTAGTTGCATGCCAATTGGATAGAAATTGACCGTGCTATGGTAAAAAAAAAGAGTTTGACCTTTCCATGACCTTGACCTTGACCTTTGACCCGATTGATCCCAAAATCTAATCAAATGGTCCCCGGATAATAACCAATCATCCCACCAAATTTTATGCGATTCGGTTTAAAACTTTTTGAGTTATGCGAGGAACACGCATACAAATAAATAAATAAATACACGGCGATCAAAACATAACCTTCCGCATTTTCAATGCGAAGGTAATAAGTAATAAATAATCAATATTACTTTACAATGAATCTAAATACAAATGTCAAAAATAAATAGCTCCGACAGAGACTTCACATGTCACATTCCTACACCGTAGACATAGCCACGGGGAGCAATTCATGGTTGAGTGCCTTGCTCAAGGACACACTGACTAGGGCGGGGATTGAACCCCGTGATTGGAAGACGGACCTGCTGACCGCTGACTCACAGCCGCCACCGAAGGAAATGAAAAAAAACCTCCCATCAGACTTCCTTCTTTTGATTTGTTGTTATTCCTCCGCGGTTCTCTGGTTTCAGAGGTCGAACCGGGAGATGCAGAGTGGTCACTTTTATTTTGAAATGCAGCTGTTTCTCGGCGTCCTGACATTCTGAAGGTGAGAGGGGTTCATTTATTTATGCCCAGTAGCAATGTGTTATTCATACATAAAACCGCACGGTGAGCCTTTTCTAGTTGTTGATGTTGATGCATCCTGATTTGAGGATGTGACCGGCCTCCTCACGCGGGTCATCCGAGGGCAACAGAACTGCCCGGAAAACGGCGACTTGAAAAAAAAAAAAAAAAAAAAAAAAAAAGGGTGTGTTTGCCTTTTGTTGTGATCGACGCCGCAACCGGCACGCCCGCTCTGCATTTGTTTAACACTTAGATATTCTTCTTATTGTCAATAAATCCCCGGAGAAGACCAACCAGCGTGTCTTGTCTCTGTCACAGTGGTGATGGAAGCAGGCTGCACTGCTGACATGTTCATTAATTATGATGAACAAGGACACTGAGCTTATATAACATCATTTATCATATGATTTGTTTTTAAAGATGTACACTATACCGTTCAAAAGTTTGGGGTCACTGAGAAATGTCTTTATTTTTCAAAGAAAAGCACTGTTTTTTCAATAAAGATAACATTAATCAAAAATACACACTATACATTGTTAATGTGGTAAATGACTATTCTAGGTGGAAGCGTCTGGTTTCTAATGAAATATCTCCATAGGTGTATAGAGGCCCTTTTACAGCAACTATCACTCCAGTGTTCTAATGGTACATTGTGTTTGCTAAACGCCTTAGAAGACTAATGTCTGATTAGAAAACCCTTGTGCAATTATGTTAGCACAGCTGAAAACAGTTATGCTGGTGATATAATCTATACAACTGGCCTTCCTTTGAGCTTGAAGATTGAAGAACAAAATTAATACTTCAAATATTAATCATTATTTCTAACCTTGTCAATGTCTTGACTATATTTTCTATTCAATTTTCAATTCATTTGATGAATAAAAGTGAGTTTTCATGGAAGACATGTAATTGTCTGGATGACCCCACACTTTTGAACGGTAGTGTAGGTCTTTTAGTGTGGGTATTAAGATACGCATTTTAGGGGAAAAACTGGCAGATTACTCAATTTCTACACAAAAAACAGAGCTGATTAATTAAAAAGCAGCACTCTGTGCAGGAAAAAAGGGAGCCAGTGAGTCGAGTGGGTAATTGCGTCTGTAGTTAATAAAGTGGGGGTGAAAGATGACACACATTTATGCTCCGGACAGGATTAAAATCACTGACCGGCGCGGATAACGTCATAAATCAGCCCCCCTCCCCCCACCCGGTTTCAATGTGGTCCAGGCAATCTAGCCGATGGGAAAAAAATGCAACACGATTTAATTTAAGCGTCCTGAATAACGTACTAAATGTTCTAAGAAACGACTGTTGCGGAAATAGGTTAAATATGCACAGATCCAAGATGGCCGCCATACACATACATCATGTCTCATATCTTCACTATCAGACGTTTGAATGATTTTAAATGCTATTACATGTTTTTTGGACATCAGGAATCATTTAGAATACGTCTCGACTTGATCGGATGCAATAATCATAGGAAAAAAAATCCAATATGGCCACCAAAAATCTATTATGCACTGATATATGTCATTTATTTTTAATTGAATTATATACTAATTTAATTAAGGCAGGTAAGTATTTTCAAGTTTATTCACTACATTTTAGTAACAAACTCATCATCGTTTGTAAGTAAATTGTTAGTTTTGCTCATGAAACTAAAATGTTATTGCTGCAAATACAAAATCATCGCTCTACAAAAAAAATTATGGAAAAAAAGAAACGCAAATAAAAACTTCACTCTCAAAAAAACCATTGCTCTCAAGAAAAAAAAATTCACTCTCCAAAAACAACAACTTCACTCTAAAAAAGCCCCTTTACTCTACCCCCCCCTTAGTTTAAACTTTAGTAACACACTCATCAACATACATTCTACACGTCACATAAAGACATAACAAGGCGAGTCTTAATGAGGTCGAGTCTCAAGCACGACGCTGTACTCTGAGCTCAATGCTAACGTGCTAACATGCTAGCTTCGACCACGCACACACACACACACCGACATCCCAAAAGTCATTACAGTTCACCCCTCAGGGGGAACATGAACGTGTGTGTGTGTGTCGTACGGATGTCATGATGTCACATGATAAATGTGACCGCACCCCCTTCTTCTTCTTCTTCTTGATGCACTTGTTGCTGTTAGCGTAGCTCTAATGGACCGTTGCTGATTGGCCCCCGACGCGGCGCGCTCATCATCTCCGACTCCGCTCTCATCGTGTGATCCGCCCCTTCAGACGTTCTCTCGTCGCGCTTCCACTGATTGACGAGGACTCCGATCCGTCACGTCCGCCCGTCACGCCCATCCGTGTACAACGTCGTTGCCGGGGGCGATCAAAGTTTCCTTCACACCACGATGCCGAACCCCCCCCCCCCCCCTCCTCCTCCCCACCAGCTCCGACTCACTATCAAAGGGGATCAAAGTGAACAAAGCTGAAGGGCCAGATGGGATGTGTGGAAGGACGTCAGGAGTCTGGCGCTGATGATCTGAGCGATGCGTTTTCAAAAGACCGTTCAGGACTCAGAGGAAGAGCTTTAACATCGTTCCGATGCCGAGGATCAGTCGTCCTAAAATCCTCGATGACTCGCGGCCCACAGCGTTAAAACATCACCAGTGACAAAAACTCTAAAGAGTTAAATAATAAAATGACTGGTGTAATTTGCTAAAATCAAAAAGGGTCTGAATACTTATGACCATGTGTTATTTCAGTTTTTCTTTTTTATTACATTTGCAAACATTTCTACATTTCTGTATTTTTCTGTCCAGGTGGGGCGCTGAGGGAATATTCATGATAAATAAAATTAACTTCTTTGATTTTAGTAATTAGCTGCAATGAAACAAAGAGTGAACATTTTAAAGGGGTTTGAATACTTTCCCTACCCACTGTGTGTGTCTTCATTTTAACTGGACATGAACATTTAGAAGGTTTTTGACAGATTATTCTTTGTTGACTTCTGATCAGCATCTTAAAATCTTATTTCCATTTAGAGCACAGGTATCAAACATAAGGCCCGCGGGCCAAAACCGGCCCGCCACGTCATTGTTTGTGGCCCCTGGCGGCTTAAAAGACACATGATCACCTTTTCTTAAAGACATTTTAGAAAAATACCCTGTGCTTTTATTTTGAAGGTTTCAAATGAAATGGATTCGCGTTATAATATTAGAGACATTTTTTGTATGTACAATATTTCGACACTCAAACAATAATCAAATGCAAAGAGAGTCATTTAGCAATAAGTTGGGGAGTGGTTTATACGTTTATATGTTCCAGTTTCAACTCTTTGAGGGCGGCCGTGATGCTGATGTGGCCCACGGGGAACATGAGTTTGAATGCAATCTTTTACAGATTGGAAATCATATTTGTGGGGGATTTGCATGTAACAGAATGATGGCGATGGCGATGGCGATGATCTCAACAATAGGGTGTCTTTATTCATCCACAGCACAGGAAGAAGAATCGTCATGGTGAAGACGAGCAGGTGGCCGAGGAGCGTAAATGCAGGATTCTTCTCATAAACCTCAGCACGTCATCGCGTTGCTGTTTCAAGCTCATCACCCTGAACGCCTCACGGGGCGGCTCGTCTGCAGAGCTGTCAAACGTGTCATTAGGGACCTTTTTTATCGTAGTGGAAATCATTGCTCCCCCCCCCCCCGCCCCCCTATTTCATGGCTGTGTGGGTTTTTTTTCTCTCTGGGAGTTGGAACAATTCTCCATCCAGGGTTCAACAGACACATCTTACAGTAATAGCAATCATTTTAAGGTTCTGACCTCTTAAAATCCATGAAGAGCTCATTGTGCAATGATCTATACGTAAATACTATACAGGACTGTCTCAGAAAATTAGAATATTGTGATAAAGTTCTTTATTTTCTGTAATGCAATGAAAAAAACAAAAATGTCATGCATTCTGGATTCATTACAAATCAATCAATTGCAAAACTTTTTAGCCTTTTATTGCTGCTTGATATGGCTAGAGCAAGAAAAAACTCAAATATCCTATCTCTAAATATTAGAATATCATGAAAAAGAGAAAAAGTATTGTATTAAACACTAATAATGAATCGCTCTAACTAACTCGATCGTCTAATTAACTTTCAAAACACAAATTTTTTTGTTTGTTTTAAATCTTTTTTTTTTTTTTTATTAATCTTCTTTTTTTTAAATGGTCTGAGGATAGGATTTTCTTGTTTTGTTGTTTTTAATCATAAAAGAATAAAAAAAAAGAATAAAATCAGCAATATTTCAGTCTTTCGAATTTGAATCCAGAATGAAATATTGACTTTTTTTTTTTTTAATTGCATTACAGAAAATAAAAGATCTTATCACACATATATGTGAACTGTATAAGCACTACTCCTCTCTTTTAATTGTGTTCTGTTGAACGGTAATGCATTATCATTACGGTTAACTGTTATGTGTTTTTGTTATTGCCGGTACTCTTATCATATTCTCTTTCAACAGGAGCTCTAAAGACTAAGCCGGGGGTCTTAAAGTTCACTGTGGAGTTGCATGATGATTAGTAAAAAAGAAATAACATGTGTTTATTTAAAATTAAAATTAAAAACGTTTGATTTTGTCGTCAGATATTAAAGAATTTAAAATGTTACTTACAATCGTTTATAACCTGCCAACTGGCTGTTATCAATAAATATAACACCACTTCCGTCTGTCATGTTTTATATGTATATTACTGAGTACACCACTAATGATATATATTTAATGTGACCTAATTTGGTTGGTTTTGCTCTATAAAAATGAAAAAGGATATAATATTATATTATATATATATATTATATTTTATATATAGATATATATATTATATTGCATGGAAAACAAACAAACTCGCATTTTTCAAGAAATTACACAACAAAACATATATATATATATATACACATAAATATATATATTTATACATATATATATACATAAATATATATATTTATACATATATATATATATACATAAATATATATATTTATACAATGCTCACAACATCTTAAACATTTTAAAAATAATTTAGAGTTAAATGGCAATATCTGGCCCCCCCCAAAAAATCTAAGTTTGATATTTTCATTAAATTGTTCAGGTCTACAGCAAAAAACTAAACAAAGAACATGAATATGGTAACGAACCCAACACACATGCATCGAGAAAAATCTGCACAGTTTGCACAAGCCGATTGCTCTTCCCAACGCAGTGTCATATTTCCAGATAGATAAAGCCCCTGATGTAATACAACCAAACTAAACAAGGTATCCGCTAGGGATGCACCGATCTGATCGGCGCCGATCCATATCGGCCGATATTGCCATTATCGGTTTTGATCGGCGTTCTCAAAACGGCCGATCAGATGACGTAACATCTGCGAGAACTATCAGAGACGTTTCAATCGCCGCGCACCGCAACGGAGACGATGCGCCCGGGGATCCTCACCACCGAGCAGCGTCCCCGTCCCCCGAGTTGAATCACTGGGTCAACTCAGCCGACTCTCACATGTCTGCCCCTAGAGACTGATGCTCACAGTAAACGCATTCGATAGGGAGAGCGCGAGGGTTTTGATAAAGTTAGCGGAAGGATTTAAGTGACAACATCCGGTTTTGCAAAGTTAGCGGAAAGAACCACGTGAAACAACATCCATTTTTCAAAATAAGATGTCGACAAATCATACACGAACATATAAAAGTAAACAATGAACTGATTTTGTATCTTTATAGATCGTTTCTGAGATTTAGCTTAAATTATGCTGACATTAAAACATTTTTACTGTACCAAGGAAGAGTTTATAAAAATAAGTCAGACTTTTATATGTTAAAAAAAGTCCTGTATATAGATTTCCCCAAGAGTTCCAGGAAATGAATAATGCAGATGTGTACCATACATAACTGAAATCCCCTACAATAGCAATCAAACTATTTTAATGTATCAATTAGGACATTTTTCAAAGTAAAAGTCCCAAATGTTTAAAGAAATCTGTAATTTCTTAAATGTTTGAGGTGCTTTATATATGTATTTCCTCATAGTCCTAGGCAATAATGCTACACAATAAATAGAATGCTTCAATCGACCACGTGATCGGTGATCGGTATTATCGGATCGGCAGATACTTATTTCAGTGATCGTGATCGGTATTATCGGTGATCGGCAGATACTGATTTCCGTGATCGGTGATCGGCACAAAAAACCTGATCGGTGCATCTCTAGTATCCGCGGCTCCATCCTCCTCCCGAAAATTGGTTTTGATGTTTACTTCCGGATGGAAAACAAAACCTCCAGCTGCTCTGCATGAAGTCAAATGTGTATTTATTCCACGGATAGCAAGGTGCACCAAATTGTTAAGCAGCTCTGATCATCGATGCGCGTCGTCAGGCACGTTCCACACGTCCAAAACGAGACGTCTGTCCCATTAATCGTTAACGGAGCGGGAAGATGTGTGGGATGCATCCCGTGGAGGGAAACGGGGGGGTTCCATTCGTCAACAGGGAATATCTCCACCATGATTTTTCTTTTATCTCCATTTTTTGGATGATGTCATTTTGCATGGCAGACAACAGTTTTTGTTTCCTTGCACTTCCACTGATAGCTCGATGTAGCCGGGGAATGTAAAACCGGTCTTATCGTATTAACGCGTTTTTGAGTCGGCCTCATTAATCACGAGCACCGCGAATGAAATAAATACGTCTAGCGCGACGAAAATGCTTCTTTACGTTCAGTTTTTTTTTTGCAGCAGCAGATTTTACACCTGAGCAATACGTGAAAATAAGAGCCACACATTGAGATCAGAGGAGCGAGGCAGCGAGCACACACAAGGCGGACAAAATGGCTTTCAGTGGAGAAAAAAGACCCCAATCCTCCGAGGTTTTCCAGATATTTGGCACACGACTGGGAGGCGGAGACGTTTTCCTCGAGCGGGCGAGCCGCCCGGCGCGAGGACGCTCTCTTTGTTTCGTTCCCGACGATCTTCATTCAGACGTCGAGCCGCGGCGGCGGATCCGTCGCTTACATCGAGGAGCTGCGCTGAACGAATTTCCCCCACAAATGTCAGACGGGATCCAGCGAGGAGGAGTTCGGTCTGATCTTGTTCAAGATCCACTTCTGCATTTGAGAAGGAAGAAGAAAGAACCCCCCCCCCCCCCTCCATACTTCTGACAAGAAGAACATGAAGAGCACATTGTCCTCTCCCGAGAACGACGCCGTCGGTTGTTTGTTCGGATTTAAAAAGGAGACCCGTGTTTACACGCGGTACTGAGGCGCAGCGGGAAGTGGCGAGATGTCCTCAAAGTGGAAGGGAGATTAAGCGTGTCTGGAACAAAGTGTTTGGAACTCCGACTCGGAAGACCGGGATTTGCGTCGATGGCGTCCTTGAAACCGTAGCCGCGTTTTTGCCCTCATAAAAGTCAGAATCTGGAGTTTTTGTGTCTTGTTTCCTGTTTTATTTTGAAGGTCTCTCATCGTGTGTGTCCTTCTTCAAGGACAGCAGAGCAGAGGAAGAAGAAAAGAGAAAGAAAGGAAAGAAGAAGAAGAAAGAAAAAGAAGAAGAAGAAAGAGAAGAAAGAAGGAAGAAGGAAAGCAAGGAAGAAGGAAAGAAGAAGATGAAGGAGAAGAAAAAGGAAGGGAAGAATAAGGAGAAAGGGAAGAAGGAAAGAAGAAAGGAAGGAAAGAAGAAGAAGAAGGGAAAGCAGAAGAAGAAGAAGAAGAAGGAAAAGAAGGAAGAAGACGAAAAAGAAGAAAGGAAGGAAGGAAAGAAGAAGCAAGGAAAGAAGAAGGACGGAAAGAAGAAGATGAAGGAGAAGAAGAAGGAAGGAAAGAATACGGAGAAAGGGAAGAAAGAAAGGAAAGAAGAAAAGGAAGAAAAAGAAGAAGAAGAAGGAAAGAAAACAAAGAAGAAGAAAGGAAGGAAAGAAGACGAAAAAAAAGAAAGGAAGGACGGTAGAAGAATAAGAAAGAAGGAAGGAAGGAAAGAAGGACGGAAAGAAGAAGAAGGAAGGAAAGAATAAGGAGAAAATGAAGAAGGAAAGAAGAAGAAAAGGAAGAAATAGGAAGGAAAGAAGAAGAAGAAGAAGGATGAGAAGAAGAAGGATAAGAAGAAAAAGAAGAAGGATAAGAAGGATAAGAAGAAGAAGGAGAAGAAGAAGAAGGATAAGAAGAAGAAGGATAAGAAGAAGAAGAAGGAGAAGAAGAAGAAGAAGAAGAAGAAGAAGAAGAAGAAGAAAGGGACAGCAGATCAGAAAGAAGAAGAAGAACAAAGCCTCCATCTTGTGGTTGGAGACGCGTCACCTGGCAGCTACAGATACAACCAAGAGCCTCTGACCGTAACATCTCCAGGGTTTTGATATCTCTGCCGATCAATATCAACGACTTCGATAAGCGCCGACGTCCGTTGACCGCTCACTTCCTGTTCTGGAACAAAGACTCTCTGATCCCCGATGATCCCAATCTTCTCCCCCGACCGACAGGGAGGACGTCGTAGGGGAGCGCCGCGTCCGAGCCGACGACGGTGAAAGATCCACCTTTTGTATATTGATATTGAATCGTGCGACGTGAGAGGGTTGCTAATGCTACTGAACCCAATTATCCAACTACCCGCTCCAATCTACACCTCGGAGCAGCTTTTCAGCCACGCTTCGACCTTTTGCTTTGTTTTGTTTTTCTCCGCCGCCGCTAAAAGGTGTGGCCTCGTTGGTCCAGACTGCAGTATCGACTGATATGTCAATAATATAATAAATAAGCGAATAAAGGACATCTGTTGTGCTTCTGCCCATCCTGGGAGAGTCCGGTTGTGTTTCCCCTCCCCACACACCAGCGTTCTTTTTTGGTGAGCTTTTTCTCGTCCGATGTAGAGGATGTCGTACGTCTGGAGGAATATTTGTCGGGCTATATTCAAATGAAAATGGAAAATTAACACTGAAAGCTGCATTTTCAATGTTTTGCCTCATGAATTCAATTATGCCATAATGTATTACAGTTTTTTTCGATTGCTAAACGACAGTGGGCACAACTGGAGTCACATGTGCAAAACTCTAACCACAGTCTGCACTACCAACAGTCACCTGAGCTAAACAGTTCACATCACCTGCAAAACTCATTCCAAGCAACACAACTCTTAACACATGATTCAAAACACGCTCAGTGCAGCCAAACAACATGCACAACCCTCACTGAGGTAACACACACTGTCACCCAGAACACACTGAGAGTAAAAACACTAGCATCAAACACCAATACAGAAAATACTAACTTTTCATCTTTACAGTTTGAACAATTTCAGTGATTTCAAACAAAGTAATATTTTCTTCAAAGAAAAGAGTGACATTCTTTCACATGATTTATTAAATTTTTTAGAACATAACAATTCTTTAAGGTAAATGAAAATTAGCAGCTTGCTTCAATAGTCTGCAGTAATTTACGGAATTACAGTAATGAGAAAAAAAAGGTAGAAACTAAAAGTACATAATTCAAACAAATAATTGAGGGGCTAATCCTGCCTCTCTCTAGCATCAGGCCACATGTTGTCATCAACATCACATCTAATGTTCTCTCTTGCCACCTGGGGAAGAACCTTCTGGAGGGCCTGATCCATCCCTGGCAGTCCTCTGGACTCGTGTCCTCACAAAAGAGACATTTGATCATGTGGGTGGTGACCAAACACTTGGTTCACAACATTACATTACATGACATGGTCTATAAGTGGAGCCCTTATTTCATCTGGAATAACAGCTCTTTGTCTTCCTCCACTCATCCCCCTCTCCGTGCCACCCTTCTCCCTCCACGAACCCGTCTTCCTTGTTCCATTTCCAAAATGAGTCTTTCTGAGCTCTACCTATATATACTGTAATATATATATATATATATATATGTGTGTGTTCACTAACAAGTCTAAAACAAGACACCTGCTTAGCCTTTCAGCTGAAATTGCAATCAGCAGTGTTTGAAAGGCACAAGGCTGAAATGTATTCCGTTTTGAATGTGTGGTTCACAGTGTTGACAGCAGTGTGTTAGCATTTGAACAAAGTGCTGTAGATCCTCAGTGTTGTGCAGGTTGTGGTTAAAGTCATGGGATAAGTGTTAGAGTTTTGAAAACTGTGTTCAAGCAATGAAAAACAAACTAGAGTTTGGTCCACATGAACTGCTGCTGTACAGACTGTAGTTAGAGTTTTTCACATGTGACTCCAGTTGTGCCCGCTGTCGCTTAGCAAATGAAAAAAACTGTAATGTGTAGAGCTGCAACACTTTCCCCCGTGGATTTTTCACAACATAAGACCAGGGAAAGTATTCTTCCAGCTGAACAGATCTATATGTGAAACAGATGAGTTAGCATTAGCATCAGCAGGGGGCCATGACAGGAGGCGGGCCCACCAGGCAGGAGGCATCAGATACAGCCAGGTCCAATGGACCCTATGAGAGGGGAAGTTACAAGGACTCCGGGGAGGAAGCAGAGTTAGTAATGTGCGATGGGGAGATGAAAATTAATCCATAAGTAGAGAGAGAAGATGAGATAAGTGCTCAGTGTATCCTAAAACGAGGAGATAGGTGCTCAGTGTGTCCTAAAAAGAGGAGATAAGTGCTCAGTGTATCCTAAAATGAGGAGATAAGTGCTCAGTGTATCCTAAAAAGAGGAGATAGGTGCTCAGTGTATCCTAAAACGTGGAGATAGGAGCTCAGTGTGTCCTAAAAAGAGGAGATAGGTGCTCAGTGTGTCCTAAAAAGAGGAGATAGGTGCTCAGTGTGTCCTAAAAAGAGGAGATAGGTGCTCAGTGTGTCCTAAAACAAGGAGATAGGTGCTCAGTGTGTCCTAAAACGAGGAGATAGGTGCTCAGTGTGTCCTAAAACAAGGAGATAGGTGCTCAGTGTGTCCTAAAACGTGGAGATAGGTGCTCAGTGTATCCTAAAACGAGGAGATAGGTGCTCAGTGTGTCCTAAAACAAGGAGATAGGTGCTCAGTGTGTCCTAAAACGTGGAGATAGGTGCTCAGTGTATCCTAAAACGTGGAGATAGGTGCTCAGTGTATCCTAAAACGTGGAGATAGGTGCTCAGTGTGTCCTAAAACGAGGAGATAGGTGCTCAGTGTGTCCTAAAACGAGGAGATAGGTGCTCAGTGTGTCCTAAAACGAGGAGATAGGTGCTCAGTGTGTCCTAAAACGTGGAGATAGGTGCTCAGTGTGTCCTAAAACAAGGAGATAGGTGCTCAGTGTGTCCTAAAACGAGGAGATAGGTGCTCAGTGTGTCCTAAAACGTGGAGATAGGTGCTTCCTTGTGACTGGGGCTCAGTGGTGAGCAGGTCGTCCTTCAAACTGATTCTAGTTTTTTTCGTTATCCTAAAATTATTATATTCATCTCTTGTTTTTGCAGTCCCTTGTATTTTAAGTCTGTGGTATTGCTTCATCAAAGTAAAGAATCTGATCTTTGTATTCCGATGATGTGTAACATTGAGTAGCTTTTTTATTTAAAAAAACATGAATTAGAAAACATGGTCCATTGTCGCCCCATGTCGATGTGCCCTTGGGCAAGACATTTTTAATCCCCAAACTGCTCCTGTAGCTGTGACTTCGGTGTGTGAATGTGAGTCATTCCCGATGTGCAGGTGGAGCCGTAGCTCCTCCCATCAGTGTACGAACGGGTGAATGATGTCATGTGGCGTTAAAGCGCTGCTATCAACCGTGACCAATTATTTTCAACGGTTTCTACTTCGAACACGTCTACCTGTCTCTTGGACCCCATCCCGGCGAGCTTTAAGACGTTTTGCCTTTTTTTATAATGCCTCTCTATTAGATATCAATGTATCTCACTAACAGGCGACTCCACACCGTCCTTCACTGTGGCTGTTGTAAACCTAAACTGAGAAGCCCCTCTGGATCCAGAGGTATTGGCTAACAGACGACCCTCTAAACCCTTCCTCTCCCTTCCTTCCTCCTCAAGATCCTTGAAAGAAAGTGCAGCTGCGACTTTCTACATCATAGTAGTTTTAGAAATTTTTATCAGGATTTAGAAAACACCACAGCACAGACGGGCACTGGTGAAATTAAAATTACTGGATGAAAGCAGATGGCAGGACTTAACTCTGTCCTGGTCTTCCTTGTCCTTAGTGCCATTCGACACCACACCTTATGACATGACATTGACACTGATGACATCCGTTGGCATTTAGATTCTGGCACGCTTGATTTTTTTTTAATCCTATTTATTTAATGTATTTATCTTTGTTTGTATCAGATCTGGCTCAGTCGACAACCACCAACGTTAATCATAGTTAATTCACAAGTTCCTTGGACCAATTATGTATTACATACCTTGCCAATAATATTGTTTACCTATTCCCGCCACTCTTTCATTGTTATATTGAAACACAGATGACACTCAACTCGATAAAATAATAGAGCAACCAACTCTAACTCATTAAAACCAATTCAGAAACTTAAAGACATAAAAACATGGACCTGCAACTTAAAGACATAAAACTCAGACAAATCAAGAGTAATTAATTTCGACCAAAACCACCACATTTTAATATTCTCTGGTGATGTGGATTCTGTGATATGCATGGTGATGTTCTGTCCACCACTGTGCATTGGCGGTTATCTTTATGATACTGACTTGTCCTTATCCGTAGTCGTACAGCGGGACTGGAGCTGCATTTCTTAAATCAAATCTCAAATTCAAAACTTCTTTCATCTTGTCTCAAAAAAAATGCAGAAAACTTGGTTCAAGCAGCGTTAAGTTACTTGAGACTGGATTTGCAACTACTTGCTTACTGCTGCTCCAACTCCTTGTTTGCCTCCCCTCCAGTTAAATCTGCCCAGCCTCCCTCGTGTTCTCACTAAAACTAGACTAATCATTCTCCCTACTAAGAGCTCACCACACTCTCCCAATCTGCTAAGAATCACTTTTAAAAAAAGAATCATACCCAGCCTTTCATTGGTAACTCCATCATATCTTATTGAGAATGCCCATCATATCTTAAGCCACTAAGAGAGCTATACCACCAACTAAATCTTGGCTTAAAACTAGAATCTAAGGAAACTTCGAAGTTAGAAGAGCTCTTTTATGAAAGCCTTATCAATAGGTAGCTTATGGAACACTTCCGGGAACAGTCCGACAACAGACCGTTTCACCTCGTTTACAGAGACTTAGACCTCAGAGTTTGACAGAGCTTATAGTTTTTCCTCTTATCAGCTGCTAGAATTTAAGGCTGCCAGGCTATAATATGGGTTTGCCCTTTATATTCTCCTTGTCTACTATAGCTTCTCCTCTTTATTCTCCTCTCTCTCATATTTTCATCTCTCAATCTTTCTTTCCTTTAACTCCTTTTTCTTGAATTTTCATCTCATAATGGGCATCACGTCTCATACCCTATGCGGACCATAAATCTATCTGCCTGCCTCATATCTGGACCACTGAATTGCTGCTGTGCTATCTCCCTGCCACCTTCCTCCCCACACTCCAATTCTCCCTCGCTCCCTCCCGCCACTCCGCGTGGGATGATGCCTGGTAGATCTCCCATCAATGGAATGCCTATATGAACTATTCGCACTCTGTGGAATCTGTCATATATATTTTATTTCTAACACTCTCTTCTGTACCTTGGTAGATCTGTCCTCTTCCTAGGGTCCTTCCCCTGTTTGTGTTTCTCTCTCCATTTCTTCCCTTTCCCCCCCTTTTTTTTATGGTCTCTGTTTTTCTATTTGTTGTCCCCCTTGGGAGTGGGATGGGAGTTTTCCTGGTCTGTAAAGCACTTGAGACAAGGGATGTCTATGTGAAATTGGAATTTGTGAAATGAATTGAATTGAATTGAATGGTCGGATGACTAGAAAAGCACTGAACGAGTACCGGTCCATTGACTTATGGATTTATAGAAGTGTCGGAGCACAGATGTGTGCAAGCCCTCCAACCCCCCCAAAAAAATGCAAAAGCCATCGCAGCCCGCAGTAACTTGGCGAGAAGCTTCGGCCCGTTAACCGGCGTTTTCCTCATCTCCATAATGAAAATGTGACATGTGTGCCAGCAACCGGAGGGAGGGAGGGATGGAGGGATGGAGGGAGAGATTGTGGAGGCTTGTGTGGGAGGAGATGCTTACAATCAGTGCCGTTACAAATTGTACTGGTACCCAAGAGAAATGGATAACAAAATAACACAACAACATACAACGGCTAACGAGCCGATGACGATGCACGACATGTCTTGAGAAATCACGTCAGCTTAATCTCAAGAGAGTCGGCGAAAAAAAAAAAAAATGTTATGCTCTCTTTAAAAAAAAAACAGTTCCAGAACTTAATACATTGAAGAAGTAGAAGAATACGAAGCGTATGCGCGGGGAGCAGATGGGACTTTTTTTGGGGGGGGGGGCGACTCCACGGCGACAGCGTGAGGGATTAAGACGGCCGGCATTTAAATAACGTGAGCGGGGAACAGCCATCGCTGCCCGGTCTAATCCATCGGCCACAGCGCTATCGGACCGCTGCAGGTTGTTAATAATGTGACCCCCCCCCCCCCCAACTCACGCCCCTCCACCTCCCAAGTCGTCGTGACCGCGGCCGCCGCGACGGACTCGGGGCCTGCTGGCGGCGGCGGAAAATGAACCAGCGGCCGTCATGGCGGCGGGATCTGTCTCCGTGTCGCTAAGTAAGTTCAGTCCGTCGCTCTGGGTCTGATGAACGTGAAGTTAACATCCAGGGGGACATTTCTACATCGACCGGTTCAAATCACACCGACAATATAAATCATCTTACACCCCCCCCCCCCATCTGGGTTATGGAGGAAGTAAACAAGCTGGCATTTGTGTTGCATTGGCGTTTCACTGTTACACTGTAATGTGTGTAAAAGGGTCAAACTTTTAACGGCAATAAATATGTTGAGATCATTAAAAAAAAAACTTTATTATTATTATTTCCTACCTCGTATGAGTTTGATATATTGTATTTTTGTTGTATTATAACTTTTTATGCCCGTGTAACTACATTTGATTATCATTCACTTTTGTATATATATTTCTTTATTCCAGACTCATGGGTCCATGAAACAACAAACAGAAATACAACAACAATATATATAATACAATATAATACGAGGACACGGGTGGTTAAAAAACATACAAACACTTGTTCCATTGCTTCTATAAACATGACAAATACCTGGTATCACTCAGTGGTGGGTCAGCCGAGGCTTTTATAAATTCTCTGAGACACTCAATTGACTTTTACATTGATATATAAAATTCCTCAAAACAGCATGAAAGGTGGGAACATTACGGCTCACAAACATCTGACTTTGCACTCAGCAGGATCCTGAAAGCATCACTAAATGCCACCTGAATCTTTTTCATTTTTCCTTTACTGTAACTGCACCACAGGTGGGCTGTACACAGAGGAGTACAGTAGGCTCTAAACGGAGCAGTTTTAACATCTCCTGTACACTTATAAATGTACGTGCCATGTAATCATGTTTTAATACGTTTTAGTTTTCTCTCTCGTTGCAATACACACTTTGCTGCTGTAATCCTGCAAATGTCCGTATCTCATTTTATCTTCTGTTAATAATAAAGCCATCGCATGCCATTGATATTCACTACCATTCAAAAGTTTGGGGTCATCCAGACAATTTCGTGTCTTCCATGAAAACTCACTTTTATTTATCAAATGAATTGAAAATTGAATAGAAAATATAGTCAAGACATTGACAAGGTTAGAAATAATGATTAATATTTGAAGTATTAATTTTGTTCTTCAAACTTCAAGCTCAAAGGAAGGCCAGTTGTATAGATTATATCACCAGCATAACTGTTTTCAGCTGTGCTAACATAATTGCACAAGGGTTTTCTAATCAGACATTAGTCTTCTAAGGTGATTAGCAAACACAATGTACCATTAGAACACTGGAGTGATCGTTGATGGAAATGGGCCTCTATACACCTCTGGAGATATTTCATTAGAAACCAGACGTTTCCACCTAGAATAGTCATTTACCACATTAACAATGTATAGAGTGTATTTTTGATTAATGTTATCTTTATTGAAAAAACAGTGCTTTTCTTTGAAAAATAAAGACATTTCTAAGTGACCCCAAACTTTTGAACGGTAGTGTACATCTTTAAAAACGGCTCACAAATCATATGATAAATGATGTTATATTCGGTAGTGTATATAGGATTTAGTATATATATATTATTTTTTTAAACAATCGTATGCAGCGACATATATACACATTGTGGAGCGTAACACAATGAAGAATAGCTTATTTCTGTTGTGGTCCTCTAATTCCTTCATTCTAGTAACCGTTATTTCCCCCTTGAGGCTTCAGTGATAACTCATTTCATGCTACGTCGGTAGCCCGGCTAAACACTGGACGACGACTGATGGGAAAGATTCACCAGCAGTGGCTTACGCTACGGGCACTTGAAAGTAAACGCTAATGTTTTTCCTATTATTGTCGTGAATATTTCCCCGCGTCATTGATGAAGACGTGAGCAGCGAACACATCTCGACACGTGACGGATGTGCTGGCATGGCCTTCATGGAGGAGCACAATGCTAAAATACAAGATGCTTCTCCAAACTACACAAACTCAAAGACATGTTGTGCTTACATATGTGAAATTCATAAATTCTCTCCAGGCGTTTGGCAATCAGACTCAAACCTCTGACACATCAGAAAATAGCCTCAAATGGATAAAAAGTGATTCTGCCTGCATAGAAAATCCACAGTTACAGTGCAAGTAGAATATTTGTTAAGGGAGGACCTATTCAACATGTGTAATAAGTGCGTTGATTATTATTACCCCGCCGCATGGTTACAACTAAAAGATTCAAGTCGATAATGAGCTTGCTTAGGGTTCTCGGTGGGTTTGGTACAATGTTGAGTTTGACCTGCAGACGCATCTTTTTAACTACTAGCTCTTTAACTCAGACCATTGGGGTTAATTATGTAATTAAGAAAATTACCGTGAGGGACTTCTGTGTCTCTACAATTTAATTCTTGAGACTTAAAATAAAGTCGCAGGATTATGAAATAGGACCTGATGTCAGCCACGTGTTGCACACAAAAGAAACTTGACATATTGTGCGATACTCTGCACAGGCCCGAGGGGAGTGTGTGTGTGTGTGTGTGTGTGGGGGGGGGGGGGGGTAGTGGGTCACTGGGCTAGTAACAGCTCTTATAGGAAAAAGTTCAGTTAAAAAAGGATAAAACAATAGACCCCGAAGAGACCCCTGAGGTTTAAAAAAGATGTTAAATAACTACAAAGACCCGAGAAACAAACACAAGGAAACACAAAACAAACAAAAAGACACAAAACAAACAAAAACAAACAGAAAACAAACATAAAGAGGAGAAAAAATAACTCAAGGAAAAACAGCAAAACAGCCACAAAAACAAACAACAACAATAACAACAACAGCGATACACAAAGCAACCCCAAAGGGAAACAAAAACTGCAAAGAGACCAAAAAAAGGAGATAAAAAACACCAAGAGAAAGTAAGTAAGTAAGTAAGTAAGTAATTTATTTTCCACCAGTACATACATAACGTGTACATACTGACAGACATTAACAACAGAAAAAATGTACGAATGGAGGACCGTCCAAAGACCGAGGTTTGTAGGCTCCTCTGAGATGAGGAGTTGGACGGCCCCTCCCCTAACCCTTTAGCCCCGCCCCTCCCAACTACTACAGGCACACAGACAGTACACACACATATGGATGAAAACATAAAATGTCGTACAAGCAACAACAACAAAAACCAGAACAGGAAAAAGAAAACCAAAAGAAAAAGAAAAAGAAAGAGACATAGTAAAAATAATAATAAAAGACAAATGTGAACTACTGATAACTTAGAAAAAATAATAATATCACGAACATCAAATTATGTATATACATTTTATTTTAAATATTTTTCCTCTATTGTACTGTGCCGCCAGGCTGTATATCAATATTAATAACTTTCAAAATTAAGTGAGATGGCGTTTAAGTCGAGAACCAAATGCCTTGGTGGTGGATGCTGATTTGACCTCGTCCGGAATTTGTCTCCAGAGCTTTGGACCTCTACAGATGGAGCTTTGAAATACAATGTCGACTGTATGTTTATTTATATGACTGCCACCACGCAGCCGCGTGTTATGGTCGTAGACATTTGTGTTCCTAGTGAACATACGTAACAGATTGTGTGGCAGACAGTGTTGGGCAAGTTACTGAAAATTAGTAATTAGTTATAGTTACTAGTTACTTCTTTTAAAAGTAATTGAATTACTTTACTGTATATCAAAAAGTAATAGTTACTCAGGAAAGTAACTTTTAAGTAACTTTTATGTCTGCTTTTTTTTATGATATGTAACAAACAGTAGAAGTCAAACACATGTTGTGATATTGCAAATTTAAAACACAGAGGCAAGGTCAAATCAAGCAAACAGTCGTGCCTTTAATACTTAACTTAATACAAAATAACTGTCTCAGTCATTCAGTCATTTTTTTTTTTTTTTTTACATTAAATGAAATAAAAGGAGTAACACTAATTAAGTGTGTAACAAAATTAAAAAAAAAACAAAATTTTGAGGTGGTGTAAATATAATGGAGGGTGTGTGGTGCCGGTGCGTGTGGATGTGTCGTCGTGTGGTAGGTGGGTTGGGAATCTGGTATTTAATTTTAAATTAATTTTTATTTATAAATTTTTATTTAGATTTTATATAAAAGATATTCATGTAATTTGTAATAAAAACAGGGTCTACCCGGAACCAAACAGCCAAGCGGCAATGATTCAAAATGGACCAAAAAGTAACCCAGGACCGGCGGAACTGGAATGTGGCTGTCATTCTGGAAGTAACTGTCAATCCTGATGTGGCTCGCGCCGGGCGGCTGGGCGGAGCGCCGAGGGGGGTAGGGAGGGTGGGGCGGAGTTAACGTGGTTGGAAAGCGGGGAGTTTTTGGAGCGTTTGGGGCAGCTGTCCGGGAGGAGCAGCGTGAGCTAGAAGCACATGTAATTGTAAACTGCGATCATGTGTGTTGGTGGATGCCCAATAAAGTGAGGGTCATAAAGGATGGCATTCGAGAGTCGTTTTAATATCGTCAGTCCCATACTGTCCGAGACGTTAAAATATCCAAGGTCCCAAGGTCCTGATGAATGGATAAGAAGAGCCTAGCTTTTTCACAAAGAGCTTCTTGTCTGCAAGTAGTCATTGCTTTCTGTGAACTCATTTAAATTTCAGTAACTGTAACTTGATTTAACACTGGTGGCAGATTATTATTCATAAATCTGTACATAAAAATTCCTGTCTGTAGATCTGTAAATCTCAGAATGCCCAATCTCTTAAAAAGCGGCTCAGAAAGAAAACAACCACAAAGAAACACAGAACAAAAACAACAACAACAACAACGGTAGACAAAGCAAGTCTGTATAGATCATAAAGGCGATATTGTGTTTGAGGAAATGAGTGGCAGCTCGATCTGATTCTGAGCTCGAGATGAAGCAAAAGAAGACTCTCGGTGAAACCTTTAAGCTCCTTTAATCGAGACTATCGCTGGTAGGAGGTAATATTAGGACACAGTAGCCGTCTCAGTCACATCTCTTTGGACTGAAGCCGTTTTGGGCAGTTAAAGGTTAGCAAAAGAATCAAGCGTGAGGTCACAAATGGAACAGAAGAGTCACGTGACGATAGCAGGCCTCTACAGGGCTACTGGAAAACTACGTAAAGGTGTAAAACACTATCACTTTATACACTCTTGTTTTCTCCCTCCATGTGCATCTGAAAAAACAGCAGATTGTACAACTGCTTTGTCTCATCCGATATTTTGTACCTCAAAATATATATATATATATATATTGGAAAACGCAGTTTGCACGTTTGCCGGTTTTCTTCCATTTCGCTGGCGCTAAACGTCTCTGTGCTCCTCACGTAAATAAGGACAAATGCAATTTGATGCTTCATTGGCCCCAAAAAAAGAAAAAAAAGGGCATCGGATTCCCAGTAAATAATGCACGTTACAGGGTGGAGCTGTGACATCCTCCGCCCGCTGCCTACAATGCTGCTGCTAGGCAACTCAAATATTTGAGTGACTCCTTCCTCGTTCATTAGAAGACGTGGTGCATCCACAGAGGAATCCACCAGACGGCCTCCTTTAAGGAGCCAGTCAAACAATGAAATAGTGCTTCCACTGGATTGGTTTAAACTCCACATCTGTCTTTGAGGTGGGACGAGAAGACAGACTGGGGATAAGAAGACTGAAGAAGAGATAATCGGACGGCGCCTCGAGGGGATGAGATGGCCTGTACTCCAGCTCACTGCAGGAACCTCCACCTGCACCCCCCCACCCCTGCACAATGGGAGTGAGCTGAAGAATAAATGATCGGCTCAGCGGTATCACAGTCGTCTTGAAGGGAGGAAGAACTGTGGAGCAACTGGACGATGACATTATCCGCCTTTTGTGGACGAATGAGTCCAGAGAGAGTCTCATGAAGGGTCCTGGAGAAATAGCACCACTATTCTACGGTCACTTAGATAATCGATGCTAACCCGGTGAAAGGAAAGCAAATGTTACATTTAGATGTCTTCATCTGATTATAGGTTAATTAGAGCAATCATTCCATGATAATTAGAGATTAGCCGATACTGATATCAGCCCAAAACTGAACCAAAATAGCTGTATTGGGTTTAATCGGTCTATCGGATAACCATCATTTCATTATATAACCTTCCAGTACATTTATGATCATGTGTTAGTGATAATTAGTTTTTACAAAGTTAAGAAAGTAGGTAGTTAAACATCGGTATCGGCTTGATAAAAGAAGATAAAATCCCTAGGAAGCTTCTTTTCTAGCTGCTTCGTCCTTTCAGACCTTTTACATCAGTTGCATGAACCCATTGGAGAACCGAGTCAAGGGATGACAACATGACACTAATTACCACTAATCCAATGCTGTGTTTGTATAAATCCAGTGAAGGACTCCCTCCAGCTCTCTGGCACACTGTTCCATATCTCTGTTTACATCACAAAAGGTTCACAATGAAGTATCTAGTGCATTTTCTTTTGTTCCAATACACTGATGTTTCATTCCTCCAGCATCTTTGCAATTGATATCATTTAAAGCTCATTTTCCACTTCAGAAACCTGCACTTGGAGCTTATTTTCGTGGTTTCTGGGTTTGCTTCTATGGTTTTCCGCTCGCTTTGGAGACGGGTTCCAGGAACTAGTCCAGGAACTAGTCATCTCCCGCTATTTTTACTGGCTGCCTGGACTGCTGTGCATCGTCAAGCTCATGTATCGTCATCACAAAGACAGTGACCACACACACACACACGTGTTGAAAGCAAATGCTATGAAATATATGTGATGATAAGCTTTGTCATCAATAAGTGACGATAACAAATGTCACACTTTTAATGAATACATAAGGTTGAAGCAATTACGTTAAGAACCATTCATCAATAACTACCGATCATAAGAACACCAGCGAATGCCACAAAGTGAGACACTTCATCCCGTGTGGAGAGGAGGAATATTTCTGCTTTCACTTTTTTTCCTAAAGTTCCACTAGTCAGCTCAGATGGACTACTTTGCATAAATGTCAAACCAAAAGTTAAATAATTGCATTTCATTCACGAGGAAATGTGCAAACGGAGCACTTTTTATATACATTTACACTCGATTGATTTCCTCAGACACGTCTCTCCTAAAATAGGAGATCAGGCCAGGGATGATACCTTAAAAAAAAAATTGTCAGACCATTCAACACACTCCCTTTCCTTCTTTCACGAATGTCCCATTACTTCTGGCTTACAGCGAGTTTTTGCTATACGTCTGCTTTTTATATAAATGTCCTGGATTCTCTTTTCTCGTTCTTTCTAATTTCAAGGAGCTCAGTTGAGGGCAGTTTTATGATGACACTGTACTTTTTAATCAAAAGGATGAAGAAGAAAAAAACTTCCATCCAGATGTCAGGGCGTTCTGAACTGTATGCTTATTAAAGCGGACAAATGATTGGGAAATATTATAAATCCACCGCATATTCAAACGGTGTTAATAATGAATGAGTTCTGAAGTGTTTCGATGAACTTGCTAAAACACTGTGGACTGGCTGTAAATGTCAATTTAAATCCTTTAATCAACACCATTTTACATCTATAGAGACATTTCTGCCATCCAAACATGACAACCCATGTAAAAAGCAAAAAGCATGAGCACATAAATAAATAAATTACACATGTCCGTTATTTACACTAACTAAAATACTGCTTTAAATCTCAGTGTCTTATAAAAAAAATGACAAATAAGCACTGCTCTAATCCCTCTGGATAATTACTTTCTCCTGTTATCTTTGATTTAGTGGAACGCATTCATTCACATTCATGACAGGCGGTGTTGAAGACGTGACAGTTTTTATTGAGCTTTTTCTCTAGCCCCAGATATCAATCAATACTACCTGGACACGGAAGATGTATACCAATGTTTAAGCATTTTAAAACTGGATCTGACACCAGGTTTCAATCTGAGGTTTTTTATCTGCTGCTATATTTTTGATGACGATACATTGGCTGCTATTCTTTCTTCTGCACGCACACACCTGTTTGATCAGGTGTGCTTGCATTGGTTTATTTGTGTCTCCCAAGAACTGTGACCACGACCACAAGGGACATTTTACAGTTCGGCTGTACCGATGCACAGCTACGAGCTACACGCTAATGGCACAGTGACACTGCTAACAGGCTGGTGTGTAGCAGGTGTAGCATTTACCGTATTCACAATAGATTAGTTAGCTAGCATGCTAACTACACTAACTAATTAGCAGTAAACACAATTACAGTAGATGGCGATCAGAATGACATTATTATTGCCGGTATTCGAGCTGATGTTTTTTAATTCGTAAAACAAACATAGTAGACTAATGGCAACATTAGGGCCAGGTGAGTATTGGTGATAGTGTGGATAATCAACGAGGTTGGAAACACACAAAGATGGAAAGTAAAACACTCGAGGAATGAAGCTACAAAATAAAACAGGAAATAGACTTCACATAAATGGAAGAAAAAAACAACAGAAAAACCTAAACAACATTCTAGACAACTGGTAACATAAACCAAAGACAGATAAAGACCACTACAATATGATAATGCCTGAAAGTCCGAGGGCTCTGAACATAGAGTTATAAAGACTAACGTGTTAAGAGATTGTCAGCTCCTTGAGATACATGTAGAGCTTGCAGGGGGTGCTGTTTTACATGAATCTTACATAACATATACCTTTGAGCGACAAGAAAATCTGCTCCAAGTGCAGGTCTCATCCTCTGGAGAAGACAGTTTTAATATTAACCATGAAATGTATTTTTCATATTCTGTTCGGCAATCTGTTTGGCATGCCGTGTACCTTCCTGGAGCTCAACGGATCCCTCAGTGGACTCTAAATAAGCATACAAGGCATATTAATAAGGCCACTTCAAAAAGGTTTTCTTGGGGGCCTCTCAAGGTTCCAACAGGAACCCTCTGAGGCTGCCTTCCAGTCATTTTGAAGAACAGTCTGACTCTCAGCTTACCTTTCCACTCGCATTAACTTCTAACGCAGCTCCACAAGGCACTCGCAATACTTTTTTAATGTGACGTCTACCACTTGTTTCTAGGTGTTCAGTCCAGAGCAGCCTCGGCTTCATGGTGATATACTGTATGCCGGTGTGAAGAAAGTCAAACACAAAATGTGTACCTTCTCCATTCTAGGCCCTTGTGAGAAACCCAGTCCTCCTAAAACATGACGGTTCATAATTTAGGATGGCACAACAGTTCATGGTTTAGGAGGACATGACGGTTCATGGTTTAGGAGGACACAACGGTTCATAGTTTAGGAGGACACAACGGTTCATGGTTTAGGAGGACACGTTGGTTCATGGTTTAGGACACAACAGTTCATGGTTTAGGAGGACACAACGGTTCATGGCTTAGGACGACACGACGGTTCATGGTTTAGGAGGACACGATGGTTCATGGTTTAGGAGGACACGACGGTTCATGGTTTAGGAGGACACGATGGTTCATGTTTTAGGAGGACACAACGGTTCATGGTTTAGGAGGACATGACGGTTCATGGTTTAGGAGGATATGACGGTTCATGGGTTAGGAGGACACGACGGTTCATGTTTTAGGAGGACACGACGGTTCATGGTTTAGCAGGACACGATGGTTCATGGTTTAGGAGGACACGGCGGTTCATGGTTTAGGAGGACACGACGGTTCATGGTTTAGGAGGAAACAACGGTTCATGGTTTAGGAAGACACAACGGTTCATGGTTTAGGAGGACACAACGGTTCATGGTTTAGGAGGACACGATGGTTCATGGTTTAGGAGGACATGATGGTTCATGGTTTAGGAGGACACAACATTTCATGGTTTAGGAGGACACAACGGTTCATGGTTTAGGAGGACACGGCGGTTCATGGTTTAGGAGGACACGACGGTTCATGGTTTAGGAGGAAACAACGGTTCATGGTTTAGGAAGACACGACGGTTCATGGTTTAGGAGGACACGATGGTTCATGGTTTAGGAGGACATGACGGTTCATGGTTTAGGAGGACACAACGGTTCATGGTTTAGGAGGACACAACGGTTCATGGTTTAGGAGGACACAACGGTTCATGGTTTAGGAGGACACAATGGTTCATGGTTTAGGAGGACATGATGGTTCATGGTTTAGGAGGACACAACATTTCATGGTTTAGGAGGACACAACGGTTCATGGTTTAGGAGGACACGACGGTTCATGGTTTAGGAGGACACGATGGTTCATGGTTTAGGAGGACACGACGGTTCATGGTTTAGGAGGACACGATGGTTCATGGTTTAGGAGGACACGGCGGTTCATGGTTTAGGAGGACACGACGGTTCATGTTTTAGGAGGACACGACGGTTCATGGTTTAGGAGGACACAACGGAGAAACCACTGTGTGTGCAGCCTTGGTCATCCCGTACCGCTGATCAATACGTAGTAGTTGGACCAAAGGGAGCATTTCACAGGCTTTGATCATGGTGAGAGGTTTGTGGTCACGCCTCGCGAGTGGGAAAATAGACGATCAAAAAACAGCGGTGTGTGTATCCTCCGTGCATGGTTTACATTTGCCTTGTGACCGGCGGCGACGGGAAAACATTCTGACGAATGAATAGGCCGTTTCATTAGTTAAGACACTCTGTATTAATGAGAATGTGAAGAAGCAATTTATTTTCTAGCCAAGTGAGTTCATCAATTAAGATTTTTTCTTTGTTATTTCTCCCCGCGTCAAAAAGACAAAGACTTTGAATCTCTATGAGAGTTTTTCTCGCTCTTGCCTGAACAGCCAACCTCCCCTGCGTCGATTAGCGGCACATTGATGTATTTTTTAAAAATAACAATGAAATGCATTGGGCAAAAATGTGAACAAAACCTCGAGGCAAGCGTTTTAATTCATCTTTTTTTCCTTGATTCAATTTGGTGATATTCTATGTGTAAAAAGCAAAGAAATTAAACAATTAATTGATACTACGAAGTATTGTGTGTGTATCCAAAACCTTTTTCATCTTACACACTGACACACACAAAATTAGCCCTATGTATACAGTATATTTAGTATATATGTCTAGCTCTTTGTGGACATAAAAACAACATATTTGCAATTTTCTTTTTACGATTTATGCCTGAAGTAGGAAACAATGGGCTTTGGACTGCGAGCCAAAGGCATGCTGGGAAAGTCCAGAAAGTATCGACAGACCAGCATAACAATGTGGTGGTTGTGGTCTTTTAGATTTGTGTAATAATGATGAAAAATGAAATAAATTAATAATGCCAGCCTTTTTTTCATTTGACTCACATTACACATTTCTGAAATGGAAACTATGATAATCTTTCTTGCTTTTACTGAATGTAAATGTGGAGCTACTGATTTTTTGTATTGATTATTCAACAAAAAACACTGGCAAGACAAACAAAAGCACTGAAATCCAATTATTTTACAGAATACAAGAGTAAAAAAAAATATGGACCTAAAAATAGGTTGGACAGACAGACAAAGAAGAATATCTCAGTATCAGGATGCGTGTGACATCCAGTGATATTCATAGAAGCTCGATGTCGTTCATGCACATCTATCTTTTTCAAGCTATGGATTTATTTTAAGGATTTTTGGTTTTCCCACACAGAGCTCTCTGACCTGATGGATCCATAAATCACCGGTGGGTCACTTGCTTCCTGTTTGACCCTCGAGAGTTCGACTGAAAATTAAACAAGTCTTTGAAGAGACACACCGGTTTGTCCTCTAGATGTTCGAGGTCTCTGTTGCTGCTTTAAACAGCAGCTCAGGACTCACTTTTTAAGTCATGTCTTCATGGACTGTTTGTTGCATATGTGTTATTGTTTGTTTCTTTAACTGCTTTATGGTGTTATTTTTGTAATGTTTATTCTTGTGAGGCACTTTTTTATCTGGCTCTACGAAAGGTGCTTAACTAAATTAACTTTACTTAGTTAGTTACAACTAGTTATTAAAGATAAATATGGTTTGGAAAAAATGTGACTACAAGGACAGCTGACCCACATTTCAGACCTTCAGTTGCAATTGACCTGTCGCGAATCCGTGTTAGCTTTGGCAGCTACACGGAGTAGCAGCGGGGAGGCGGGGCTTAGCGAAGGGTCGATTGTTCCTTGACTGACCTTGACAGTATCTAAACTCTGTATGATCAATGCTCTTTTGGGGGGGGGGGGGGGGGGGGTACGGTTACTCGTGAAGGACAGCTTTGTCTTGTGTTTGCTTTGCAGAGTATTTTGAATATAAAAATTACAATTAGAATCGTAACAGTCCGAAAGGAGATAAATCAAGTGTGGGGAATTTAAGATTCAAAAGAGGGGCAGATGCTCAAAGATAAGCACAGATGTATGAGAGGCTTTTATTAATCCACTATCACCATGCGAGTAAAATATGTCTCAATTTTCATGGATTTTTTTAATCAGCAATAAACTAAAGAAATTTCATTATTTTCAAGCCCCACACACCTTCTGCACATCGATGCGGGTCTGATTCCACCAAGGTCGATAGATTAATAGTAACAGATATTATTTTATATCAGGAAAAGGCAACTCACCCTCGGGTCACATTTAAATGGAAGACAATCTTTCACGAAGGGGAGCTGAGAATACTGGCGCTCCACCACCTGGTAATTTACTTTTTTGCTTACTTTTATCACAAATCACTCCGCTTGACAGCGTACTGAATATTTCGTCTCCACGGTGTCTTCTGATGGAAAATAATGTAAATTCAACTGGAGAAAAGGGAAATAAAGCTGTTATCCTTCAAGCTGATTACTATCCCTTCTTATGAGGTGTCGAGGCCTCATCTGACAAAGACTTTGTGTGTGTTTTACTTGAATGATGATACACATATATATACAATATATACATCTTTAATTGCAGCTCCAACAGGGCTCGGGTCATTTGATTACCGGGAGGTGAGGACGCGTCTGTTTCATTTCCCTCGCTCCTTGTTCTCGTCGACAGCGTCGCTTTGATAGCTACATCTGTGATCTCGCTACAAATAAAAATGAAAACTAGTCTGAAAGGCGCTAGTTTTTACGCTTCCATTTGTGAGAAAATAGATGCAAATTGAATTCTTCCATCACTTGGAATTAGGTTTTATGGTTAAAACTGGCCTTCCAACAGTCTTCTTTTAGATGTGAAAAGAGATGCGGTTGCAGTATGCAAAACCTCTACCCCGAGTAAATATCGATTCCACATCTGATTCTGATGAAGTTGTATTTCCTGTGCACAACTCCAATGCTCAGCAGAGTCTTAGGAACTTCCTTTTGTTTGTGTCCAGAAGCAACAAATACAAGCAGTCAATTGTTTCTGGGGCAATATCAACTAAGGCGAGTGGAGTCCTGTGTTATTACCTAAAGCTTTGTCTGTATATTACCATGAAATGAATACTAATTAGGTATTCATAACATGTCGTTGGACACTGAATATCGGTGTTATGAAAGGGGGCTTCTCATACACATTGTTCTGTTTAAGGTGGGGGAGGGGGAGGGGAGGGGGGGGGGCAGAAGGGGCCAATGGCAACAATTTCTCTGGCATCCTCGGTAGGGTTGTTGTTGCCGGGGCGTTATTTTTTCTGGCGGTGCTCGACACAGATAATACCTGCGGTGAGGTTACACTCTAGGGAAGAGGTTTTCTGGTGAACACGCTTATTTTAGTGCGACGGAGACCTGGACTGAATTTGTGCCCAGCTGGAAATTGTTAGGGTCTGTTTTTGCTTCTTTGGCTCAGACGATTTGGTACCAAACGTTTAGTGAGGCTAACGTTTTTCCTTTACTAGAAAGCCCCTTTGTGCTGCGTTTATTATGTGAAAGGTGCAATAGAACCAAAGTGCTTGATGATTATTGTCATGATACAAAAATGGATCTTGGTCAGCAGCCATACAGACCCATGGAGGCACCTTTATATGTCAATTTAAACTCACTGACGGGATTTTGTGTCTAAAAGTCAACCTTAACTTTTCAAGTCAGTTGTTCGTCACATGTCTCGTTAAATTGGTCGAATAATAAGTCTAATATGAGCCTGTTTCAAGGTGAGGTAAATAAATGTCATGCAGTATTTCTGAATGTATAGTACTTCCTAATCTTAAACCCCAAAAACTCCATTATTGTACCTCAATGTTTATGTGAATGTAAATATATTTAAAACATAAAGCATAGCTTTTTACACTCTCCAGGAGCCAAGGCTTCTTGTTTTGTTCCCTGGAAACTTTACCGCAGTCATTTAGAATGAGGAGAACCACAATTACTATTTTATTGTGATTATACGGTCAGTATCTGGGGCTGAGAAGACATTTTACAGGTCTCTCTTATTCACCCGGGTACTGATAGTGTCATGAGACGGCAGAAGAATCAGGAGGTTCCTCTGAGATGAATGACTGCAGAGAGCAAGCAGCTCATCGGGGGAAGAGGCCAGCAGCAATACGAGTCCTCCCGCTCCGTGGACGCGAGAAGCTCATTTATTTGTTTAAATGTTTTTTGGGCTGAGCGGTCCGTCACCATATTCCCTAAAAAAAAGTAAATTCAGTTCATCTTAATTATGAAAGAAGGTGCTCTCGGCATCTCGAGATGACAAGGAAATGCTCGTCAGGGTCGGACGAGTTTGAACTTACATTTTTTTTAAATTCCTTCCGAAGGATTTGATAAGGAGCCAATATCGCGATTGTATTCTTTATTATACTGTATCGTTCTATTACTATTATAAACTAGATATTATGAAATAAGATACATTTCGTACCATGCAAAATAAAAAGATAATCTGCTGTCCATATTGATAGAATTGGGATTCGATCGAACAACATTGATAACGACCTCCCACGTATAAAGATAGTACATTATGAATATAGGAAATATATAAATACGGCAATAACATTCAAAATATGTATTGATAATAACTGCAAAGCTTTCAACCTATGTTTATTGTGACTGTGGCTAGTTAGAAAGAAAGTGAGATTTGTATGTATTTTAAAAAGCACTATAAAGCAGCTCTAAGTGGGATACGAATACTGAAAGTGAAAGTATCAAGAAGCTCTCATCCATGCAGAAATACATGAATACATGTATTAAGCTATTCAGGGACTGTGCCTTTGAATGAATCAATGTCTGTACGGTTGTGACCTGAACTTTGCTTTTCTAAATGTTTCCTCAGTTTCTTTTGAGCTTGCGGTGTATGTGAACATGGATTCGAGCTGTTGCCTAGCAACGCTATTCTATTAAAAAGCCCTAAGGACAGAGGTCAGACAGGTACATTCAGATAGATAGTATGAGGAGAATAAGGAATATGTTGAACATTAAAGCATGTTAACATGATATAGTAGAAATCCAAGATACAGATTATTTAGACGTAATAAATCACCTGATGTCCTGAAATCAATATTTCTGCATTTTGGGAAATGCACTTATTGGAGAGAGACATTGTTTACCACTCTATAGTCTGTGTGGTAAATATAAATCTGCAGAAACAGCCTGGTTCTGTTGAAAGGCCACGCACATAATATAAATGATGGGAGCTAATGCTGGACAGTTGGCTGTCGTCTACTTTTTTTATGTTTTGGCGTCTCACATAATTGATATTAATCGACTCCGGCTGTGTACATTAACAAGTGACGGAGATATCAACAGTCATTGTTTAGCGCTTTCATTTTCTGTTGTTTGCTTGTTAATGTGTTAAATCCACACCAAAAAAATACCTTCTTTCAAATTCCAGATTTTTATAGAAATGCTATTATTTGAAGCTACTGAAAAATGAAGAAATTGTTAAGACAAGGGCACACAATGTCCCACACACACACCCACACACCCACACATCAATCACGCTGCACAGCTCAGCCGTGTTTGGCATGAAGACGTTTCAATGCCGAATGACCTTGAAGCACACGGCCAATGCAAAAGGGACTGAACCGGTGGATCGGCAAACAAATAAACGGTTGCATGCAGAATTAGAGATTCTAAATTAGCGTGCGATGCTAAAGGATTGGGGTTTCTTTTAAGAAAAGTATGCGATCATGTCATCGATCATGAACTGTTATTGCCTTCAGCGTCCTGGTGCTGTGTCGTGCTACTGCTGGCCAGAGGATCTGGTGAGGACAGAGAGGAAGACAAATGGCTCCAAATAACAAGATATTTCTAGGGGGTGAAAAATCTTCTGCCCTCCGGAACAAAAACACAATGTTCAAGTCAAACGAGAATTACAATCTTTCAACTTGACAGCAAAACCGAAGGCCCGAATCAAACCGGCACAGCCGAGACCAACAAGTTTATCCCGGAGTTGTCCACGATCCAAATTTTTTTTTCATCCCCGATATCGAATTCAACGCCTCCATTTCACCTAACGGCCGCCTGGATGTGATGTGGTTACTCTCATTCCAACATGCTAAGGTTGAACAAACACACCTTGGAGAACGATCGCCTTCGAACTTGTATCGCCAAGACCGCTGACATTCTGCTGACATTACACGCTCTCCGCTAACACCGCCCCGATCGGCACTGAGCACGTGCGACTGTCAACGGAGACGAGAAGGGTTTTTAGGGGCGGGGCAATCGTACGTTCTGATGGTGGGAGTCCTTTCTTCTCGTGTCCGTTGAGAGTCGCACACAAGCAGTAAGCGATCGGGGCCGGAGGAAAGAATCCGGTGACGCTTTGTTGTTCCTGGACAGCGGATACATTCCCAGTATACCAGTGGTCCCGATACGAGTATTGGTAGCCGAACAACTCTACTTCATCCCGGACTTTCAGTCTGTAGAGGGCAACGGGGGGACAGAGCCGAGATTCAGATCTTTGAAGCTACCGTCTTCGCTCTGGGACATATACGCAAGGCCTTCTCTCGCTATCTGTTCCTCACGTCAGTCTCGAAATGGGAAAAAAAGGTTTGCAGCACCAGCGGTTTGGAATTTGCTGCAGACTGGTTTAGGTCTATGAGAACCGGTTCTCTTTTGGTGTTTAAAAAAAGATTGAATGAATTGGAGGAAGGTTCATCTGGTTGTTGATGGTTTTTTTTAAACTGTGGTATTTGCTCCTGTGTGAACTGGGATGACTTGAGTCTTAGTTTTTGTTTTTACTCGTGCTGTGATCTAAAAATTATCTTTCTTTTTTCATTTTTTCATTGTCTGTCACTGTTTTACGCCGTATGTCTGAAACTTTGTTTAATGTGCTACTGCTGTGTCCTGGACACTCATGTAAAGGAGAGTTTTAATCTCAATGAGGCTTTTTCTGGGTAAAAAAAAGATGTAGAAAGTTATCCATTAAGATCCCAGTTGTTATCGAAGCATTTTTTTTCTTTTTGATACATTGTCCGAAATTAGCAAGCTTGTCATTTTTTAGCTTGTGCTCATTTCTTTGGCATATCCTAATTTAAAATAATTACAAATCAGGTTTGAATTTAAATTAGACAGAGCCCGTCGACTTCCGATATTCACGACATGTCCACGGCGAGCGCCGGCCAGATGTGTACTTCCAATTCTGATTACAGAATTACCCGAAGACGGTAATTATTCATAACCATTACGGGGGAGCCGGCGAGCATGTGTGATGAAGACGTGCCTGAGCTCTGATGAGCGACAGAAACGCTGTGCGGTAAACTCAAACGGATGCAGTGTGTCGTAGTTGAGAGCTGTAATTAATTCTCAGTATCATAATCACCTGTGAATGGGTCTATATGATAGTTATAGCATTCTGGAACAGTTCAACACAACCAATACGTTATAATCCTTTTTGTTTTTCTGAGAGCGAAATGAGAAAATCAATAACCAGTCCGGTGCATTAGAGCGGATATCATTTATATTTTATCTTCATTGAAAACAGGGGGGGGGGGGGGATCGCATTACTGTTTTGGTTTCATGGCTCTTAACATGAGTTAAGAAGTTAAGAAAATACACCAAGCAGCCTCGTAAAGTTGTGTAAGAAAATGTATTTTATTGCTTTAATCTGTACATACAGAAACAAATAAAAACAAAATAAGTTATTGTGATTCCACCCAGCGAAAAAGCTTAATAAGGAATCATTCCTCTACAAATGATGTGTAAATATCTGCTCGTCGTAACCAAATAGTCGGCTTATCTCTTTTCATACCTGACAACATATGGAGAAAAAAAACATTTAAAACTATGGTAATTCCAAATACACGTTATGAATCTATTATATCTCAAGGTAACACGCATGAGAAATAAAGAAAAAGAAAGGTAATTTAATTTGACAGACGTGTGTAATCCGCCGTAGTTCAGATAAAAGGTGAAATTACCTCTATAACTGGTAAATCAATTTCAGCCTCTTACATTTTGTGTGCAATTCCACCCAAAAACAATGTCGGATAAAAAAAGATAAATCGAAGGCAACGTTTAGCGATAACGCCCGTGGAGAAAAGAGAATACTTTTTGTTCTCCTTTCGACAAAGCAATGGCAGCCTTGTATTGAACACAAGCAGCTCATTTCCTGGCTGCATCTCACACTTGGCTTGCCTCAGGTATTCTAAGCTGCCCGGCAGTTCAGCAAAGAGCAGTATTTACATTTCGACCCCCCCTCCCCCGCTCATCATTATTATTTTTATGACCTCCAGAGAAAAATGTAAGCTAAAAACTCTAAGTCCTTTTTCACGGACCAGAGCTGCTGGTTTTCCATACTATGTTTAATTAATGAACTGTTATTAACGACGGTCGCGTGGCAGTGGAGCATTAGGGAAAGTAATGATTCTACCATCAGTAATTATAGCAGCGATAGGTCTGTTTATTATGATTAGCCTGTAAAAAAAAAAGAAGGCAGTCGTTCTTTTTGTTTTTCCTCGGAGCCTCTCTATTGTTCCATATATTTCTCCATTGTTCAACTGCCAAATTGTGTAAATGGCTGATTGAAGGTATATCGTGCTCTCTCGTGTTGCATTTACAGGATTTTGTAGGTTGAAAATGAGACTCTGGGACTAAAAACACAACAGTTCCTAGACAAAAATAGAAAAAAATGAACAGCAACAACAAGAAAGATCCCACAGATCCAGATCGCCGCTTTTGCAACACATTTCACCGAAAAGCCGGTCCGCTTATAATTATTTTTTGCCCATCAGGTCGTAGCGCATTGTCTCGAACCCCGCTAGACATTTTCAAATATCCCGTTTGGAGAACAAACGGACGACGCATTTGGGACTCGCCGTGAACTTTAGATGGCTCCGGATGCGGCGAGACGCGACAACTACCCGCTCCCCCTCCCCCGCCCGGCGTCGGCTTTGTGGCGCTATCGGAAAAAAATAAGGTTTTCGAGTCCTCCGAGACACGGCGACTTTGGAGCACACCCGTCTGGCCTTTTGAATACGCCCCAAACATTCCCTGATTATCGTGCTCTCGGACCGGTTCGTCCACATGTACGAGGGTTCACGGGTGAGTTCTTCTGGAGACACAACACGAAGACCCTCGCGACTATTCAGGTTTCTCTATTTCAGCCGCACTATCTCTTGATTACTGAATATTTGCACGAGTTTATCAACCCCAGATAGTTTGTTTATATCTCTGCATTATTTAAATGTTAATTTCATCTGTCTACTGTTTTGTCTAAACTTATTACCAATAGTACCAGGTCAGGCCTTAAGCCGCCCTCTTGCATCGCGCTTTATTTACTAAAATCTGTATATCCTGTATTTATGATACTTTCTGTTGCACTTCTGGTTGGATGCCAAACTGCATTTCGTTGCTCTGTACTTGTACATGTGTAATGACAATAAAGTTAAATCTAATCTAATCTAATTCGCTGCCTTTTTCTCTCACTGCAGACTTAATCTGGATTCAGTTTTAGGGAAAAAACATTCAGCTTTTTTTCCAAATCGATTTTTAACCTTCACAATTGCCCATATAGACCGCACACGATTGTCCTTCGTCTACCTCGATACTGAAACACAAACTAAAAGCATCTTTAATAAGCGTTCATTAGCCCTAAACCTCATTTCCACCCCACAAAAACACAGGTAAACAAACCTGCACAGTGCAGACGTGCTGCCACCGCACATCCCCCGCGGGGGTATTAGAAATCAGAAACAAAAGAGGCTTGAAGCGCTTCAAAAGATTACACTAATTTCTCAAAAAAAAAAAACTTTTCTTTTCTACTACCCCGCTTCAAAAGACCGGATCGTCTCTGCGACGCGAAATGAACCGTAAACTGTCGTTTTGCAGAAATTGGCCAGGGTGTGTTTGTTGTTGTTGTTGTTGTTGTTGCTGACCTGAGTTAAAGGCTAGGCCAGGTGGTACACGGCCGTCGACTGCCAATCAGAGCGGTGGCCATGTGACAGATGCCCGGGATAACTTCGACTTAACAATGGACCTCCGAGGCATCCCAGTTAGTCTTTCCCTCAAATAAACCCACGTGTCAAACCACAATGACTACATATATTATTTCCCCTTTTTTAGGGAAATAATACCGAAGACAAGTGCAGCAGATTACAGACAGGAAGTCCCTCTAATCCTCCGCGGCAAAGCCCTGTGGAGCGATAGTGTATGTGCGGCATACATAATGTATATAGGCGAGTCTCCATATGAAGACGTTTCTCTTGACAAGGTCGTCTATGCTGCCAGCCTCTCAACAGGACTTTCGAGAGAATGAAAGATTTAGAAGGCACTTTACATTGATGATGACACACACACACAAACACACACACACACTCCCGGCCTGACTGACGGCGAGAGGACAGGCTTCACGCCGGAAGTGGAAGGACGGCTCTGTTAGGTTGTAATAGTTTATTTTGATTCTGTAGTCTTGAGCTTTAAATTAATACATATAGAAAGATATTATAATAGTAAATATTAGGGAGAATATTATTATTATGAATGTGTTATAAAGCATAGGGGTACTGTTTACTCTATGAACATGGCAAGAATTAATGTATGTTGCATGAGAGTGAATGTTTGTGACTTTAATGCGGACAATAACAGACAAGACTTTTATTGTGAAAATACTTGTCTAGTGACTTGACTGGAATGGACGTTTTGACCCGGGGTTCATGATATTTGACCCCTCCTTTTTGATATTGGACTTTGAGCCAACATGAAGGTGTTAGAGGCTGAGCTAACCTTTGAGAGTGAGTGTTTGGCTGATTTTGCGACGAATACTTTGTACTGGGGAAATATCTCTCTCTTTCGTCTTGACCCGGGTCCTTCGAGCTGGTTCCCGTGGCGCCCGTATCACCACGAAACCCACGATTGTGAGCCTTGATTGTTTGTTCACACTTAATACTTAATTAAATATTGTTAAACTTAATTCACGCGCATCCGGAGCCTGATTTCCATCATCTGCGAAGTGCCCAGTTTTAGTTCCTCTTATAGCTCGCGTGTCCATCGAAATGGAGAAAAAAAATGCGAACGCATAGCCATCAAGAGGAAGGGAACACCTGCTTGCACAGTACAGTTTGGTCTTTTTTTACATCGCGCATCTATCTCCGTCTTGAAGAGCAGCAGCTGTGGACTCCCTTCCTGCCTTCTCCCGCCAATAAGCTTTATCGAGCCAGCGGCCCTCGGATAAAGAAAAGAAGAAGAAAGAAGCCAGGCGGTGATTTGACGAGCCTATAATTGAGTGACGTGCGGGGCCTTTTTTGGACAGGGATCACAGGGGCGGGTTTTTCTTCGGCGCCTGGAAATTGTCTTTTTTTTCTCTCGTAACAATCATCTGCGATAACCCCCCCGCCCTCCGCCCCCACCGCAAGTGGGTGAAATGCAACCCGGGAGAGGCGGCTTTTTGTAAAAGCTGACGCGGATGAAACCCGCCGTGTGGGTGTGTGTTTCGCCAACGTGTGGTCAGAGTATCAGAAGTCTGCTCGTGCTTTTTAGAGCAGAAAAAAAAAGAAAAAGAAAGAAAAAAGAATGGTGGTGCTGAGGTGTTTCTTGGGAAACAGCCAGCGCTGTTAAGTGGAAACAGAGGGCGAATCAACAAAAAAAAAATGTGAGGAGGGGGGGGGGAGAGACAAGAGCCAGGAGACCTGAACAAAAGAGACACTAACTATTAGTGAAATGGACTCGTACATGCCAACCGCCACCCGGGGGACTGGAAACATTTCTGCTGCGGCGGCGGCGGTCTCGGTCCCCAGACCTGGTTGTAGGCGTACTTAAAGGGGTCTGATTGGGTTTGTGGTGAGCCACGGGGACTCCTCAGTCTGGAGCGGGAAGTCTGGAGGACGCCGGAGCAGAATAACTGATTGCTGACTTTTAACTCAGCCCTGACGCCCCTGGCAGCTAAAGAAAATACCTCGCTGGAGCAGTGGCGGGCCGTGGGCCTGGGGCCTGGGCCTTCAGTGAGGTCCTACACAGTCCCACCCGAATTAATCCACCTCTTATTACTATCATTATGATGCCATGGCTCTTGACCAGGGCTCAATACGTCGATCGCGCGTCAGAGTATTGGTAGATCGCATGACATAAAAAAAAATTGGCCCGCCCCCGTCATTTTCTCTATAGCACGTCTTTGTTCATTTATTAAACTAAACAGCCGTCTGATGTTGATCGTATCTACACAACAGCATGTCATTTCTCTCGGCTCTCCGTCTACGCCGCTGCAGAATGCGGGGAGACGGAGAAAAGAAGAAAAAAGTCACTTGCACTAGTTTGTTCACTAAACAGGGCATTGTCGCACCAAAGCAGATTTCAAGTATATGCTCGACCAAATCGACATCTTCTCCTCCTTCCGCCATTGTGGGCAGCTTTGTAGTCCGCGAATTAATTCCTTTATCAAATTCAGTTTCCTAGTTCTGAGGTTTTGCATCTACCTGCCCATAGGACCCGCCTCTCAATATTGGTAATCCAATCAAAAGACGTGCAGCACTCCGCCTGCTAGCTGGCTCCTGTGCCGCCCCTGGGCCTTCGAGAAGGCCTAGAGGAGCCAACTCTAAAGCTGATTGGTTGACACAACATCGTCATTCCCATTCACTTGAAGCTACCAGCGCCTTCAATGTTGATTCTGAAGGCCTAAGGGCAGATGTTAGCCCCCTGGCAACACACGATGGCTGAATATGATTGGATAAAAGATCTAACATAAAGACCAGCCCTCCAAATCTCAACCTGGCGCTGGCAAGCAGCGCAGCCAAGAACTTATGAAATTAAGAGAATAACTCTTACTCTGGGAAATAATTGAATACATATTTGTGGGGAAATATATTTAGAAAAAAATATATATTCTGATGATGTTTAGGCCAGCAGAGAAGGCCTTGCTGGCCCTGACGGCCCGCCACTGCGCTGGAGAGAGGGAGAGAGAGAGAGAGAGAGAGGTAAAACCTGAAAGTCTGGTTCTCTCCGAGGAACTTGAGCAAAAACTTGGAGCGAGATGTTTCCGGACCGAGCTTTGAAGTGGAACCTTCAGTCTCGTCACACTTCTTTTTATTTATTCCTCGCACCGTGTGTCTTCGCCTGGATGGCAGCGGGGCGAAGGGTTGCCGTGATTCACCGGGACTCATCGCTTCTCCCCATGCTCCATTGTTTGAAAAAAAAACCCGGCGCCCACGATGGGAATCGCGCTTTTAAACGGCGTTGTGTGTAGGGACGGGAAAGCATCGAGTGACGGAAGCGCACATTTTTGGGACGAGACACATTTTTCTCTCGAATGGGCTCCTCTCTTCTCGTTCACACAGCAACACAACGGCGATTGCTTATGGCAACTGCAACCTCCAGATGTAATTGGGTTCCTTCATAACGGATGCCCTATCACCATCTCTGCCAGCCTCCCTCTCCAAATGCTGCAGCCCGGTCCCCCCCCCCCCCCCCAAGGTCACGCCATCCAATATCTGATTGGATGGCGTGACGAGGGACCGCCATCGCGCTAATGTGTTCCAGCGCTGATTATTTAGAATGGCCGAGGAGAGGTTGGCGTGGCAAAATTAACCGGCAGACGCCTTCGCTAGAGAGTGAGGTGTGTACACAACAGAGAGAGAGAGGGGGGGGGGGGAGGTTGACTCACGCTGGGATGTTATGGTGACAGTGCTACACGCAGTGGTTCATGTTGACAACTAAATAAAAAGGTTCTGTGTCATGCAATGCAAATGCAAACCCACGCCCTTGGTGCCTCGAGGCCAGACACACACACACACACACACACACACCGACCAATGCACAGGTATGGCTTCTCTGCACGTCTGCTGTGTGTTCAACAGTTGCTCGAGTCACGCACAGTGGATGGAAAAACAAAGTCTTGAGAGCCAAGTTAGCCAGCAGCCTCCCTCCCCCCCCCCAACCCTCCAACCACACAGCCCCAAAAGCTAAGAAATGAAAACCAGCTCCCCAGAAAGAAGAACTCCACCAGCGTGATGGGGTCATCGAGGACAATCAAGAAGACACGTGCACACACATGAAGCTGGAAAGCATGGGGTTTGAATGGAAAACAGGGGTATGAATTATGGATTATGAAAGACAACCTCTCAGAACTATAACGGGTGAATCTGCAGGTGTGTTGGAAAAAAAATCGAAACCAATTTCCAAGACAATAAAAAAACACGTTTTCCCCCTTTTTCTATTAAACGTGTAAATATTTCAGCAGATGATTTAAAAAAAATTGTATTATATTTTTTGGGGGGTTGCAGGAGAAAGTTGCAGCGCAACACCTGGTCAGCGTTGAGCACTTTTTAAAGACTTTAATCCTCCGCGCGCGCGCGCAGCCGCTCCGTTTGAAAAGGCACTGCGATATTAGCGTCTTAAAAATCAGAAACACGCACCGTGTCAATCCGGTACTCACCCCGAAGTGGAGCCGAGGGAAGTCCCGTTATTTCCGTGGCGGCGTGGCAGCAGCAGCAGCTCCGCGGAGGAGGAACACGCGAAGCACGCCGTGCGCAGTCCACAGCGCGGAGGGTCCAATTTAAAGGGAGTGTGTGTGTGTGTGTGTGTGTGGGGTGGAGGGGGGCTCCAGACTGGCAACCGCGCACGGTTACCTTATCTTTTTTTTTCTTTAGATAAAATGAATCAGAAAGCACCAGGAGGTTGTTCTTCTTCTTTCTTCTTTACTCCCCTCCTTGGACACGCACGCGTCCGTGCATGCATGCGTTATTCCGCGAAAGGAGAGGAGGATGCGAACGGTTCCTCCTCCTCCTCCTCCTCCTCCTCCTCCTCGCGTCTCCCGGTACACTCGCTCCCGGCAATGAGAGGCATGCATCTTAATTCCTGAGCTTCTGACCATGAGGGGCGCAACACATACGCCCCCTCAGCGTCCTCCCTCACACGCACACGCACACAGATTCTATTTTTATTTATTTATTTGGCATGCGTGACTAGATCCTGCTGTTAGCCTCCAGCTCATTGCCGCAGGAATATAGGCTCCGAGACACAAAATAAAGCATCCATCCACCTCTGTCTCTTTCGTGTAATTGCGGCTGGTCTCACATCATTAAACACTAATAGGTGACTGTGACTAATTGATCATGTCTAATATTCTACATTATCACTGTTGCTGACACTTTACAGTAAATCCCCACATCGTTGGATCCATACAATGACTTTTGCCGACCGGCCTTCTAAATGGACTCCCGGGATCACATCAGCTTGTTTCCATAAGTGCAGCACGCTAATAGGATGATGGAGGTGACTGATAGGTTAACTGCAGTGAGTCTATAAGCGCCCATCACGCCGAGGTTCAATCTGCCATAATAGCCTGTTGGTCATATATCTATGGAGGTGACTAAACCTCTTATACAAAGAATCTGAGGCAGGGATTGATTCAAAATGTCTGTGAATAATCATTCATGTCAGCTTTTATCCTTCGATTAAAAAAAAGTAGAGCGAATGGCGTTTTTACTGCACTCAAAAAAATGATTCAAGCCCTTCTTAGAGGTGACACATTTAAATATTGTTTGATACATTTAAATAAATCAATTACAAAACGAAGATTTTATATTGAATGGGTGTAACACAAAATGTATGAATACTTTCATTTATTAGATTTATTTAGGTTACACTCACAAAAACGATTCAAGCCCTTCTTCGAGGTGACACATTCAAATATTGTTTGATACATTTAAATAAATCAATTACAAAAATAGATATTTATATTTAATGGGTGTAACACAAAATGTATGAATACTTTCATTTATTAGATTTATTTAGGTTAGATGGTGTGCATATCAACTCAAAATAAATGTGTTTCATTGAGGACTACCCTTTGCGCATGCGCCAGCTGAAAATCAGTTGTTTACATGAGGTGAAGACACTTACAGGGCTGTACGGTGGTGTAGTGGCTAGCACTGTCGCCTCACAGCCAGAGGTCCATGGGTTCAATTCCCAGTCGGGGCTTTCCTTCTGTGTGCAGTTTGCATATTTTGTTAGTTAGTTAGTTTATATTTTGAGTTGGACAAACACAAATTAATTTAATTTAATGAATATAGTTATTTTATTTAAGATGTATTTGATACAAATGAGTTGGACTAAATTAATTACATTTTATTGCACTGATGTGCTAAATTTGAGTTGGAGTTGCATATAATTATTGGATGGAAAACCTGCCAACAATTTAATTGAGTTCATCCAATGAGTCATTTCTTTGAGTGTGGGCTGTTATGGGGTTTTAAAGTGCTTGGTTGTTTAGATAGTGAGTACTGAGTGTAAAGAACACATCTGGAGTCGATGTAATTGAATTTGACGAGCCAATTTAAACAGATATTTCTTTTTTTTAAACCCGACATGCAGATTCTTCAATAAACAAACAAACCTGCGCAGAGAGATATGTTCCGACTGCACACGGGACACAATAGATTAACCCCTGTTAGTAATTTAAATCGATTACCATAAAAGAAAACGCCTACTGCCGTACATGAAAATAGTAATACATTAAGTTGAAAGGAAGTGCATAGTTTCTCTTTACAAAGGGCAAGACTGCATCTGGCATCGGCGCTAAGCTGCTTTGCATCGCACGGGAGATGCACACACATGCACTTTTGCAGCATGCCCCAGGGGGCCCTGAAAGCCACTCTTTGCATGCAGATAAATTCATCGTTTGATAGAAGATTTCCTCTGTGGTTGAGATTTGCATGCCGTCTTAGGTTCAACAGATGGGTGGACACTTGGCTGGATGGGGACTTGACAGGCCAGCTGAACATACAGGGTGGAATGCCGGCTGCTGGCAACGTGCGTATGTGTGTGAGGGGGGGAGCTTGTATTACACATGTTGTGGGGACATCAAGCTGTTCACACACTCACGTTATGGGGACTCCAATTTCTTTGGAGGACAAAATCCCCCAAAAGGTAACCATTCCATTTTTGGTTCAAGGTTAGGATGAGGTTAGGTTTAGGTTTCAAGTAGCACTTTTAGGGTGAGGGAAAAATCTCCAGGAAATGTATTGAAGCCAAAGTTATGTCCTCTAAAGTGATGGGAACACGGCTGTGTGTGTGTGTGTGTGTGTTCTGGTGGGAATGGAGTGTGTGAGAGTGTGTGGGGATGTACAGCCAAAGTGTTTAAACTGGGAGTAGGGTGATGGAAATATGATTTGGAGTGATGCTCTCTAAATATCTTCTCCTTGTTTACTTTTGGCAACATCTGTGGCGATGATGTTTTTGTTGAATATGGTGGCATGCGTTGCCATGGTGTTTTGCACCAAATATAGCCACTGGCACATGATATTGTGCTCGAAATGTTAAATGCACTGCTACGTGTATTCGCCCTACCTTCAATTTTACAGGCTATTTATGTGATAAACTAAAAATATTAAGAGAGGAAATAGAAACGCTTGCTTTTTAGGACATCACAGAGGGGTTAGAATATCATTTAAATCAACATTTAAAGCCCCATAATGGAGTTTTTCCCTTTTAGCGCCCCCTTCAGTTTTGGAGGTATTTAACGTTTACTTCAGTGTCGTAAATACCCAGTTACGATAGATGCAGCCTCGCATACACTTGTATTGATGACCAGACGAAGTCAGAAACCAAGAAATGATGTCAACCGATAAGGTAAGAATATTCAAAGATTTTACATAAATATGACTGCATAGTTTTATTCATTGTGATATCGGAGATGAATGCTAACATAACCAAAAGAATGACAACATTTAGTTGAGATGAAATACCGATCGCGTTTTCAGCCTATATACGTTGTTTTCTAGATGTTTGAATGTGGAGTACGTGTGATCGAATACAATATTGTTGACAACACCAAAAAGCTACATATTCATAATTTACATTGGAACGTGTAATTCATTACAAGAGACTTCGCTTGCTTCACCCTTATACTGGAGCTGCGAGCGTGGACTGGCACTATATGACATTGCGTAATCACTGCCAGAAAGCAGGTCGAAGTACATCCGCCCCGGATCGGGCGGCTCCAGAATCCTACATAGCGGAGTTTTTTCCCCACAGACCCCCGATGGCAATGGCGGAGGCGCAAATCGCCATATTAAAAGTCATTGTAGCGGCACCATATTTTTTTTTAAGGTACAATTGTTGCATAATGTTACTTTAAATGAATGATGTTTTGCAATTTGCGAAGTTAAGCACATTTGATTTTCTAAGCTTTCGTGGGACACGGGCAGTTTGCATGAAATCCGAGGCATATTTAGCACGTGAAATTTGTTAAAAAACAAAGAGTAATTAATGTTAATAAAGAAAAGGCGGGATTCTCATTTATAACCAACTTCAATGTAGCAGGCTGAAATCCGCTGTCGCTAGCGAGCTAATTAAGGTCATAACTAGATAACAGACATGTTCACGTTTCCTAAAATGCATCTAAATATTCTCTCTATGGATACATAGATGATGCTAGAAGACTGAGGCTACGCCTGCATATCCCAAAGCCTCCAGAAAGAGGGCCAGGCATTTGAAGCAAATCTTAGAAAGTGGCCAAATGGTGGGATTACAATTCCCGGCTCCGGTATCGGTGCAATTGGGTTAAAAAGGCGGTATTCCTATAGACTTTCATTTGGAAAGAGACATCAGAACGTAAGGGTGTTTTACTTTTTGAGGTAAAAACACTTGAAAACCCCTAACTTCAATCATTGGGTCCGACAAGTCGTACACATTTCGAATAGCTGAATCCAGCTACTTTTAGGGGATTAATTGTGCGGCGCCTCAATCACTGAATCCAGTTCTCCTAATATATATATGTGTGTGTGTCCCAGGAAAACAGTTAATGAGCCACGTAGAAGATAAAGAGACGATACTTCTTCTTGTATTGTAGGGTAGAGCTAGGAAGTCGTACAAGAAAGGACTTGTAACGTTAAATTCTTCATTTTAACGTTAACCCTGTTCACCTGCTCTTCTTACTTGTCCGTACCTTCCTATTATGATAATGTCACGATTTCCCCACCTTCATAGTTAAATTCAGCCTGCTTACATGTTTAATTAACTCTCCTGTCATTCCAGATCCTGTCATCCTCACCTGATTGTCCCTCATTCCCTTCACCTGGTCCTCACACCCTTCTCACCTGCCTCTGATCACCTCGTTAGTCCCTCATTCCCTTCACCTGGTCCTCACACCCTTCTCACCTGCCTCTGATCACCTCGTTAGTCCCTCATTCCCTTCACCTGGTCCTCACGCCCTTCTCACCTGCAGCCCATCCCCTCATTAGTCCCTCACTATTTAGGTCCCTCACTTCCACTTGTCCTCTGCCAGATTGTCTTGTGTGTCATTGCCAAACTCTCCAGCGAATTCCTAAGTACTAGTTCTGATCTGCCTGCTACGACCGTGTTTGCCTGTTAACCTAGTGTGACCAGATTAAAGATGAAAAAGAGGACACTTCGTTGCCGGGGGCGATATGAACATCTATTTATTGAACTTTAAAAAAAGTGGAAATGTAAAACAAATCGATTTTGTGGCATTTAGTCCAGCGCTTCTTGAATGTGTCTTGTCCATATATTGAAGCAATAATGATGACTAAAAAAGATGTCATGTGCTGTAAACAATGCAACTAGTGGAGGTGGCAAGGTGCTCAGTGTTGCCAGATTGGAGATGGTGAAGTATTGTACCAAAGGCTCAAAATGGTCGTATTTGGAGGATAATTATCGTGTATCTGGCAACACTGAGATCGGTCGACCAATGACTGTTCTCTCTACAGTCAGAGCTCGCGCAAGAAGGTGGAACGTAAGGGAGATGCCATTTCCAAAACTTGTAAGGGGTAATAACTAGTTTGTGAAAGACCCAGAGAAACACAAATATCTGACTAGGCAAAATCCCGGACATTTTTGGAATCCCTGTCGGACGCATTTTTTAGGTCTCAAAAAGAGGACATGTCCGGGGAAAAGAGGACGTCTGGTCATCCTAGTTAACCCGACTTCAGATTTTTGCCTGCCCCTTTTTGAATTTGTTGCCCTGTTTGACGGACCACCTGGTTTTGACCCTGCCTGAACCATTAAGTAAAGAGCCTCCTCCTGCATTCCTGTGTTTGTCGTGCTTTTGGGTCCCAGTACCTTTAACCATTACAGATAATCACTTTTAACGTGTCACGAAAAAAGACTTTCGATAGTAGTGTAATCTTTATCTGCAACTGTGCAGAAACATGTTTAAACAAAAAGGAATAGCAAGCAAGAGAAAGAGCTGCGCTGCATTAAAATGTTGATTTAGAATTAAAATATCAACATTATAAATGAATCCATCTAGTAAATGGCCAGAATTGTCTTATACAGGTGGGTTTGATATTCTGGTATGTTGGTCGCTTTCGTTTCGTATTTGTCGAGGTACGTTGACGGATGGCGCTGAACTCCACATGACCGCATCTCAGCAAATACACAGATACAAGAAAAAGAAAGACATGTACACTTTATTGATCCCCGTGGGGAAATTCTTCTGTGCATTTGACCATTCCTTAGTTACTAAGGAGCAGTGGGTTGCAGTGAAGCACCCGGGGAGCAACTGAGTGTTCAGTGTGTTGCTCAAGGGCACTTCAACATGCAACTAATTGGGAACAACGGGGGTCGAACCGGGTACCTTGTCCAAACCTATTTATCGGAGGAGGAAGCTGCTGCTGCACCAAGCAGAGCGAACATGACTATCATCTTATCATCTAAATAATGCACCCGTGACATGGCTTATGTTACCGTCGCTACGCCATCTGATTGGACAACCGCCGTTTAGGGAACTGTTCAGCGAAGACTTTTATTTGTATGGGCAAAGTTTCTCTGGAGGATACTTTTTCCAAAAGTCTTTAGGAATTTAGATTAAAGTCTCCGTTCTTCCGTTGGCGTCCTCGGTTTGATTTCATTTTCAGCGGCATGCCTTTGTCCCCGAGTCACGAAACTTTAATGTCATTGGTGATTTAAAAAAAAAGGGGGGGGGGGGACAAGATTGGATTTGTGCAGCGGTCCCAATGTTCCTCTGAAGGCCCGGTGCAGGCCAATCGATACTGTGAACATTAACAATTCTCTCCAAAAAGGTAGCCCGGAGATGTTCAATTAACAGCGAGTGGAAGATGGATTCTGTGATAATTTTTTTGTCGGATGTGTAATTTCAAATTAGTTTTATTTTTTATTACACATACCAGTGTAGGGAGAAACGGTCCAGCTTGCAGTCAGCACTTTCATAATGGTATTTTTTGTCCATTCGACATCATGGATTAGAAGACGAGAACATATTCTTAGCCTTGTTTCGAGTCACTAATGCGGACCGAAGTGTCCCGAGGCATAGGGACTATCAATGCATTGGTATTGCAGTGGGTTCAGTGTGCTGGATCCCTGTGTTAATATTAATAATAACACTTACAGGAAAAAGGGAGTTTCAGGTATTCAGTAGATCAGGGGTGTCAAACTCATTTTCACCGTTGGCCACATCAGCATCATGGCCGCCTCTTAAAGGGCCGGTGTAACTGAAGCAGTGTATCAACTAATCCCGAACATATTGTTAAATAACTCTCTTTGCATTTGATTATTATTTATTCGTGAGTAGAAATATTGTACATAAGAACATCTCTCTCATATTATAACAAAACTACATTAAATTTGTAACCTTCAAAATAAAAGCCCAAGATATAAAGGTGATCGTGTGTCTTTCAAGCCGCCAGGGGCCGCATAAAATGACGTGGTGGGCCGCATTCGGCCCGTGGGCCTCGTGTTTGACATCTGTGCAGTAGATGGTATATTGCCAGCTAGTTTGGGTTGACACAGCGAGATGAGGTAAGTTAATTAATTTCCACATCTTGGGCTCATTTTGAACATCCTCACAGTGGAGAATGATAACAGATGGAAAATGATTATTTCCACTGACATAATATTCAATTAAAAAAAGAGAGAAAACGTGTTCAACATATTAAACACCACAATAAAATACTTATTTCTTTACAAGAGTGCGTAGCATGCGGATACATGCCGGGTTTCAACTGCAGTATCTGTGCACTAAATATCAATGTCTCCCAGCGTGAGGCACTCAGCCCTCTGGCAATCTCCTTCTCACTCAGATCCAAGGTCACTTGGCTAACTACGGGATCTCATCTCACAATGCAAGAGGATTACCAGTGTGTTGGGCTGCTCTCCACCATCGCTCTACTTCTACAGAAGGGCTGCAGGTCTCCGAAGGTTGCGTGCCCTTTGTTATCCAGTGCGTAAAGTGTTGTTTCTCATTCTCACCGTTTGAAAGGAGAGAAATCCACATAACAACCTTTTCCAGAGACTATTGTGTGGGTGCAAGAAAATCCTCATTGTCTCCACAGTGCAGCATGATTACATCAGTGATCCTGGGAGACAAACGACTCCATATTTGTGGATACTGTAACCAATAAATTTAAAGTTTCTGTCACATAATGAATTGCCTGATTGATATGTTGCTGTTTTTCAGCTCTCCAGCGCCACGGGACAATTGGGATTAGACAGAGCGGAGATATGGAGAATTTAGTGTTTTTTTACGGACCCTGAATTTCGGCCTCGACCAAATTCAGCAGCGCGAAGACGCCAATGAGTATTTTACAGAGAGCGGATTATCAATTCACCGCGGCCAGGAGAAGAAAAAAAAACATCTCTCCAGTGGGAGATGCCGTTATTTAAAAATCTTTTCCAATTACATTTCGCTTGCAGGGGCAGCTTGTCTATATATGTGTGTGTGTTTGTGCAGGTTGATTGGGCATACGCAAGAGGCGGGGCACTGAGTACTGGGGATGTAATCAAGAGTTGTAAGTGTTTGTAAAACTAGTTGTAGAGGTACACAGCTGCTAAAGGGGGGGGTGGGGGAGGGGTGATGAGGAGCATGGGTCTCTAAGGAGTCGGTCTCGTTGATGGAAAAATGCTAATCAAAAGCATTAAGAGTGCTGAGGGTGAAGACAGACATGAAGTCTGTGGCCTCTGGTTTAAAAATGAATGGGGCTTTTGATCTCGGGAGTATTTTTTGGTTCGATGACACTTGGCCATGTACAAATTGATTCGCGCGGCGCTTTTTTGTTGTTACAGCGGAGAGGAGCAAAGTCCATGGAAACTTTTAGCAGAGACTTTGAAGGAAGCGAGGTCGAAATGAAACTAGATTCCTAAAAGCCTTAAAGACAGCGATGCGTTATCGGCGGCTAGAGATGTGATGTTTGTCCTTCACGATGGAGCTAAAAGCAAAGACCGGTCTCATTAAAATCAAGAGCATCTCTCCCCTTGGGAGCATGACTGTAGATGCAAAAAGCTCTACGTTAATCTGCTGTTATGACATGATTGCGAGAGAGAAGGGGGGATATTTCTTTTACGACTGACTGTGGTGCTGGAGGAAAAACTCACTCACTTTACAAAATGGAAAAAGGGTCAATCCGAGTTGGGGAAAGGATGAGATTTAAAAAAAGAAGTCAACAGCCGCACTTTGTAACTAGAATGGGCACTGGGTAGAGCGCATACCTTCGCATATCACAAGATTGGACATTGAATTATGAACATGTTGGCATTAGTTGCATGCCAATTGGATAAAAATTGACCGTGCTATGGTAAAAAGAAGATTTTGACCTTTCCATGACCTTGACCTTTGACCCGATTGATCCCAAAATCTAATCAAATGGTCCCCGGATAATAACCAATCATCCCACCAAATTGCATGCGATTCAAGAAGATGTTGACCTTTTCATGACCTTGACTTTGACCCGATCGATCCCAAAATCTAATCAAATGGTCCCCGGATAATATCCAATCATCCCACCAAATTTCATGCGATTCGGTTTAAAACTTTTTTTGTTCTGCGAATAACACGCATACAAATAAATAAACTAGAATGGGCACTTGGTAGAGCGCATACCTTCGCATATCATAAGATTGGGCATTGAATTATGAACATGTTGGCATTAGTTGCATGCCAATTGGATATAAATTGACCGTGCTATGGTAAAAATAAGATTTTGACCTTTCCATGACCTTGACCTTTGACCTGATTGATCCTAAAATCTAATCAAATGGTCCCCGGATAATAACCAATCATCCCACCAAATTTCATGCGATTCAAGAAGATGTTGACCTTTTCATGACCTTGACCTTGACCTTTGACCCGATCGATCCCAAAATCTAATCAAATGGTCCCCGGTTAATAACCAATCATCCACCAAATTTCATGCGATTCGGTTAAAAACTTTTTTTGTGATGCGAATAACACGAATACAAATAAATAAATAAATAAATACACGGCGATCAAAACATAACCTTCCGCAGTTTCAATGCGAAGGTTATTAGACGAGGAGTGTGTTGAGCTAAATGCTAACGTCAACATGCTCACAGCGACAACAATTCTTTTTGACTTGATGATGGCGCTATGAGAAATAATCACGGGGCGTAAAATTAACAATTGTGTCACATTCATAAGCCAGAACAACGAGGAATAAGGTTTCCCCCCCAATATAACAATTATTTTGATGGATAAAAGAACCATTTTAAAAACATCAGTATAAAGTGTCTTTAAGCTCCAGTCCCATAACATTTTAAATAATATATTTTTCGATTGCAATGATGTTTTTTTCGCCAAGATTAATCCTGATGTAACATTGATGCTTGACCAACGGGCTAAAATTAATTAATTTAGCCGCTAAATGTTGATATTTGACTGGATGAGTGAAAACGTTGACCTGCCGGTGACGGGATCACCAGTTGGTACCTTTGGGGAAATAAATGGAAGGCAATGCGAATTCCGACTACGGATGGAGTTACTTTTTTAGAAACTAGATTGTGTTTGATAGCATCCAATCTTTAATTCAACTGGGTTTCATCAGATTTATGAGATATTGTGTGCGCTTCTTATGAGTTTGGGCAACATCATCTGGTATTGGGGTATCTTGAGATTCCAGGGAAAGACGACACATTCAAATATTGAATTATGACCCAGTCCTGAAATCGGATGACTTTATTTTTAGGCTCGTCGCATGCCGTATTATTGCTTTCCATTTTCAAAACCGCTGGGACACACACACACACACCTCCCACCACCCGCTCCACCGAGACCCCTCTTCTTCCCATGTGACTGTATTATTTTTGGTGTCTTTTCATTCTTTAATTCGATTTTCTTTCAGACTTCTCAGCCGTGGTGCTGCCGAGGTACTAACGGGCTCTTTTGCCGGATTTCTCAGAACTTCAAAGTGTGTTTGACATGTACACTCGGGGAAGGCCCACACGGGGAGAGACCTGAGGACGGGTTTTATTAAAGCGCCGCGTGGAACTACACTATTAACATTCAAAGGGAGCTCGCACTTTGCCGACTCTTTCGCGACCGCTTTGAATTAAATGTGTCATCACTGTCGCAGCAGCGCCGGTAATAAAGCTTTTACTGCGACGTCTGACTGGCGAAGACGGAGCGTAGAGACAAAAGGGGGCACGGCCTACATATCAATGAAGGAACTCTTTTCCTGGCATTTCACTTGACATTTGACACGCCGGAGGCCGCGTCTTTGTCCCGGCTGCCGTGTCCTTTTTTTAATCTGAAGTGCCTTTTGCTTTTAGAATCGAGAGAGCAAGTGCACGTTTAAAAAAAAAAAGGGGGGGGGGGGGGGAGAAATGCCTTTTGGAGTATTTCATTTAACACTTCTTCCACATGACAAGTCTGCATTGGAAAAAAAAGGAAAAGCTTTCAAACCCTCTCAGTAGAGATCTTTCCATTTTCATCATGATACACACGTCGCGGATTTCTGGCTCGTCTTTTTTTATCTACGCCCCCCCACACACACACACTGACGAATAGCAACAGTCAATGTAAGACAAAGCTCAAGAGGACTTTAAAATATATATCAAAACTGCAGAGGAATGGATTACGACGGAGACAAAACACAAGTGAGCAGCGAAACGAACTGAACCCGGAGATATTACTCGAGTAAGAATAAATCAAGAGATCGCTCCTCTAATCTTGTTTCATACTGCACTTATACCCAAGACAGGGATTTTATTCCTCTTCTCATAACTGAAGATGAGTCTGTATATCGAGCAAACAATACCAGAGGAATCTGGCTTGCGGTTGGATTGAGGACATGACGAATATAACTTTGTATTTTCTTGTCAAACACAAGGTTTTTCCTTAGTCAATACAAGATACAATACAAGAGGCATATATGGTATCACCTTATAAAGTCTTACATGGTATCACCTTATAAAGTCTTACATGGTATCACCTTATAAAGTCTTACATGGTATCACCTTATAAAGTCTTACATGGTATCACCTTATAAAGTCTTACATGGTATCACCTTATAAAGTCATACATGGTATCACCTTATAAAGTCTTACATGGTATCACCTTATAAAGTCTTACATGGTATTACCTTATAAAGTCTTACATGGTATCACCTTATGAAGTCTTACATGGTATCACCTTATAAAGTCTTACATGGTATCACCTTATAAAGTCTTACATGGTATCACTTTATAAAGTCTTACATGGTATCACCTTATAAAGTCATACATGGCATCACCTTATAAAGTCTTACATGGTATCACCTTATAAAGTCATACATGGCATCACCTTATAAAGTCATACATGGCATCACCTTATAAAGTCTTACATGGCATCACCTTATAAAGTCTTACATGGTATTACCTTATAAAGTCTTACATGGTATCACCTTATGAAGTCTTACATGGTATCACCTTATAAAGTCTTACATGGTATCACCTTATAAAGTCTTACATGGTATCACTTTATAAAGTCTTACATGGTATCACCTTATAAAGTCTTACATGGTATCACCATGTAAGACTTTCTAAGGTAATACCTAACAAGAGCTGAACAACCAGCATGGGGGGGAACACACACATTCCCCTCACTGAGTTATTGCAGAACTATTTCACCATGGAAACATTAAACAATGAGGGATTTAAAAGGACGTGTCGCCAACTTAAATGAAAAGACCAAGATTCTAACTAACATGTGTTGCAATGTGTTGCAATAGCCAGATTTATATTATCCCTCTGGGAGATCCGTTGTTGTCCTGAGAACTATTGAGAACACATCAATGAGCCTCATTGTTGCACTGGTCCTTCATCACATTGAGTACAACCCCCATAGTTTATATGTTGATTACACCGTTCTGCTGCATCTTTGATCCTCATGCAAAGGTTCTTGCTGTCTTTTTACTTCCCGATTCCTGATTCCATACAAATTGATGTTGTGGGATGTGTACGAATATCAGCGCATTCATTTTTGTGGGTTAAAGCAATGGACGCTGAACCTCAATAAATACTCTGTACTGCACCAAATAGCTCGAAACAGTCCCGAAGAACTTTATGTAGATCATCTACTCCAATTTAGTTATGTTTGTCAAAAAACTGCAGGGCTCAGCTTTAGTTTTTGTAGCTGGGCACTGTGGGATAATATTTTAACCAATGTCTAACATCTGGGAGTTCTGGTGCCACACACAGGGCACTGGGAAAGTTTCAAAATATCGGGAGACAGATTTACTCATTTTAGCTTTTGGTGAAAAGTTGTTGTTGAAAAAAACACAGAATCATGCCAGACTCATCTTTAAATTATGGGTTTTTCAAAAAAGGTATATAGTCGTTTCTTGACTTGCAGTAGCTGCAGCTCCAGACCCCTCAAGTGATACTTCTGTGAGGGAGACTCAAAATCATTGTTGTTATATTGGTCCATTCACCACAACATGGTCCAGTTGGAAATATCTCAACAGCTATTCGATGGTTTGCTGTGCTATTTTTTTCGTGAAGAAATTCATGGTTCCCAGAGGATGAGTCCAAATCACTTTGGATCACTTGACTTCTCCTCTAGCGCCACCATCAGGTTGACCTTTTGAGTATTTAGTTTCCCCTCGGTATGAAGTGTCCATCAGCACTTCAGGTCAATTGAATCAATTCGCTGCAGTCTTTGTTTCATAATCCAATTCCAGGCAAAGTAATGACACCCGTCAGCCGCAGCTGCACTGAACCAGCGGTTCTCAACACGGGGGTCAGCACCCCCGAAGGGGGTCGCCGAGATAATTCCCCGTAACCATCTTCCGTGAAGCCACATCATCACAGAAACCATGAGGAAGACAGGCGACGGGTAAACACCGGCACGCGAGCGCCGCCATGTTTCTTTAACAGAAGCTGTCAACTCAAAATATCAAATTACCTGTATTTCCGAGAAAATAAACAATTTTTCTCACTGCACAGTAGAGAATCAATCTGAGACTCCTCGGGATGAACTCAGGGTCAATACCTCACGTCATTCATCTACAGTCTGGTATTCACAGAAGAATCGGTGAAAAAGGCGTCGCACAAGAGACATAATTGTTTTGTTTTTTTGCTGTTTTTTAAATTACCTTCGCATTGAAAATGCGGAAGGTTATGTTTTGATCTCCGTTTATTTATTTCTTTATTTGTATGCATGTTATTCGCAGAACTCAAAAAGTATTGAACCGAATCGCATGGAATTTGGTGGGATGATTGGTTATTATCCGGGGAACAGTTGATTAGATTTTGGGATCAATCGGGTCAAAGATCAAGGTCAAAGGTCATGAACAGGTCAAATCTTCTTGAATGGCATGAACTTTGGTGGGATGATTGGTTATTATCTGGGGACCATTTGATTAGATTTTGGGATCAATCAGGTCAAGGTCATGGAAAGGTCAAACTCTTTTTTTTTTACCATAGCACGATACATTTGTGTCCAATTGGCATGCAACTAATGCCAAAATGTTCATAATTCAATGCCCAATCTTGTGATATGCGAAGGTATGCGCTCTACTGAGTGCCCATTCTAGTTATTCATGTATTAATCTGACTATTAGATAAACAACAATGTGGGCACTCTAGCCAATCCTATTGTCATACAATTTCTGTATATATTGTACTTATATGGTCGAAGTGTCTACACACAGATGTACCAGCTATGGTTGTGTTTAGGTACATATGTAGACGTCTGGCTGGAGGTGTGAACTCTTTCTATCTATCTTTGTTTGTATTTATTTCCCTGGGTGTACTAGTGGGGGGGTATCTGTTTTATATATGTCAACAAAAAGATGAAAGAAAAAATGGAAACATCAGTTAAAGTACATGTTTACTGTGTTATGTACCCGTCGATATTTTCGAATTCCGACCCCTCGGCCGCGGTGTTTGATTGACGGGCGAGGATGCATCAATGCAGAAAAAGACGCTGATAAGAAGTGAGAAGATAATACAAAGAAAATCCACTTCCTGAGCTGCTCAAGAGCTGCTTCCGTAACATTTGGCATGCGCTCACTTCAGATAACTCAGCTTGGAAGTGTCTTTTCTCTGTGAGCCACAGTCATTACGACGGGCTTCGGGGGGATTGAAGGCGCTCCCTCCTCCGACGGTTCCATCGGTTGCGTTCCCATTACAGCTAATTGGATTATTCCTACTCTGTTTATCTCATAATTCCCCACATCTGTAGTTGGGGAGGAGGATGCCGATTGGATGGAGGAGCACAGGATCTCACCCAAGGGATTCTGGGAGTTTTCCCACAGTGGGATCTCGCCGGTCTCCGGGGAACTGGCACCGAACCGAACACGTGAAAATAAAAACCGCCGGGAGGAAGGAGAGACGAGAGCTAAAGCTACGCTACTGAAGAGCTTGATTATTTTATTTCTCCACACAAAACGTTATTTATTTATTATTTATTACCAGATCGGACCAGAGCTTCTCTTGTTTTGAGGCAGCAGATCAATAAAGTTTTTATTGTGAGAGAACGCAATCCAAAAAATGATTGATTTTTATTTTCAGGGCGAGATTGATTTTTACAGGCTGAGAATAGTTTCAGAACATTCTTGAAAGGACAAAGGGTGTCTTCTTCTTCTTCTTCTTGTTGTTGTTGTTGTTCTTTTCCTTCTTCTTGTTCTTCTTTTCCTTCTTCTTGTTCCTGTTCTTGTTCTTGTTCTTCTTTTCCTTCTTGTTCTTCTTCTTGTTCTTCTTCTTCTTGTTCTTCTTCTTCTTTTCCTTGTTCTTGTTCTTCTTCTTGTTCTTCTTGTTCTTCTTTTCCTTCTTCTTCTTCTTTTCCTTCTTCTACTTCTTGTTCTTGTTCTTCTTCTCTTTCTTCTCCTTCTTCTTCTTCTTTTCCTTCTTGTTCTTGTTCTTCTTCTTCTTACCTCCCTTTCTTCTTTATTTCCTTGTTCTTCTGCTTACCTCCCTTTCTTCTATCCTTCCTTCTTCTTTTTCTTCTTCTTTCCTTCTTCTTCTCCTTCTTTTTTCCTTCTTTCCATCCTTTCTTCTTTCCTTCCTTTATTCTTATTTCCTTTATTCTTCTTTCAATTATTCTTGTTTCCTTTCCTTCCTTTCTTCTTATTTCCTTCCTTCTTCTTTTTGCCTTCCTTTCTTTTTTCCCTTCATTCCTTTCTTCTTCTTTCCTTCCTTCTTCTCTCTTCTTCTTTCCTTCTTCTTCTTCTTCTCTTCTTCTTCTTTCCTTCTTTCCTTCCTTCTTCTTCTTCTCCCCCCCCCCCCGAGGCTGTATGCTGTCACGCTGCTTAACTTCCTCTTCACGCGGGAACACCGCGGAGCGAGAAGACCTCGACTGAAAAAAAAGAAATACATAAACACACTGAGCAAGGCGAGACGCTCACCTTGCTCCCTTTCCTTCCTCCCTTCCCTCCCCTCTTTCCCCCCTCATACTATTTGAATTTCTAATACTGTTTATACATCCTCCAAAATGCCTGATGATTAATTATGCATCTAGAAGCGAGTGCTGAAGCGGCCGCCATACATCACAATATTATAATAATGAATTCATGACCTCACACTCGTGGAGGATCGTCATGGACGACCTACTTTTGTCTCGGAATTGTTTTACTTTCCGCTTAAAGCTCGGCGAGAACGATTTAAGTCTCGTTCTCGCATTAAAATAGATCCTCGCTGTAATGTGCGCAGAGATTATCATGTAACTTAAAACATGACGTGTCACCCCGCTTCAGCCCTTTATGTCTCTTTTATCTCTCTTATCCATCTCAGACGCTGAGGACCTTCTCTCAGTGGAATATGTATGAATATGATGATAATGTGTTATTTTACATTTAGCAAAGAGCTCTGCATATCCAATTTAGCACTTTTAACATAAATATTACATTTCATTTTGTTTAGCTTTCATGCAAAGAGACTTACAATACATGCATTCGACCACGAGTACAAACTCAGAATAATTAATTTAAGGAAGTCAAACTACAAATTAAGTGCCATTTTAAATTGTTTTTTATATTTATTTAATATATATATATTTTGTTTATTGCCGTCCTGGCTCTTTATTGGTGGGATGAGCTCTCCAATGACATCAGGACAGCTATAAAAAAATAAAAATATTTAAAATGGCACTTTAGTAGCACTTAAATGGCTTTCTTAACCCTCCCGTTGCCCTCGGGTCAATCTGACCCTCGTAACTGTAGATACACGTACATATGTGAATTACAAGCCTCTGCCCCTGTCCTCTGGGTCAAAAAGACCCAGGTTTGGGTCAGAGTGACCCCGGCGCGTATCCTCCGTGCTCTGCTGGGTCAGAATGACCCGAGTTGAATCCCACGCTCCCCCCTCCCGTTGTCCTCGGGTCAATCTGACCCGCGTAACTGTATATACAGGTACATGTGTGAATTACAGGCCCTCTGCCCTGTCCTCTGGGTCAAAAAGACCCCGCTCTGGGTCAGAGTGACCCCGGCTCGTATCCGTGCTCTGCGGGGTCAGAATGACCCGAGTGGCATCCCACGCGCCTACGTTATTTGGGTCAGAGTGACCCCGGCGCGTATCCTCCGTGCTCTGCGGGGTCAGAATGACCCGAGTTGAATCCCACGCGCCCCCCTCCCGTTGTCCTCGGGTCAATCTGACCCGCGTAACTGTATATACAGGTACATGTGTGAATTACAGGCCCTCTGCCCCTGTCCTCTGGGTCAAAAAGACCCCGCTCTGGGTCAGAGTGACCCCGGCTCTTGTCCGTGCTCTGCGGGGTCAGAATGACCCGAGTCGCATCCCACGCGCCTCCGTTCTTTGGGTCAGAGTGACCCCGGCTCGTATCATCCGTGCTCTGCTGGGTCAGAATGACCCGAGTTGAATCCCACGCGCCCCCCCTCCCGTTGTCCTCGGGTCAATCTGACCCGCGTAACTGTATATACAGGTACATGTGTGAATTACAGGCCCTCTACCCCTGTCCTCTGGGTCAAAAAGACCCCGCTCTGGGTCAGAGTGACCCAGGTCTCAACGCGGGTCTTTCTGACCTTTCTCTCTGTCGGGTGAAAACGACCCGACGCCCGGAACCACCGCAAAGCTCCGCGCCGCGCTTCATTTCCTTCGCCGCCGCGTGGGTTTTTTTTTTTGTCATCGGCCACCGAGCGGGACACAGACGGACTACGACGGCCAGTCGGCAGTTGTGTCTGCAGAGACAACTGCCGGCTCCGGCCGGCCGCACGCACGCACGCACGCACGCACGCAGGCCCGCCCTCCATCCATCCTGGACTTGTACACCTCCAGAGTCTGCGGGCGGCGGCTGCGGGCTGGAAAGATAACTGCAGATCATTCGCACCCCAACACACAAGCCGTTCCGACTCGTCCCTTTCGGTAGGCGCTACAGAGCACCACCGTAAACTCCGTAAAAAACACACCCGACACACGTGGAAGAAAACACAAAACAAAAACAAAAACCCCAAGCATACACACAGGAAACGGCTTCTTCCCAACCGGGCCGTCGCTCTGCTAAACCGTTAATCAGAAACGTCTACACGCGTGCACCGTCACCACTTTATTTCTGCACAATAATGAAAACCACCTTTTTAATAATAATAATAATAATAATAATAATAACGTCTTTCCCACACGTCGGACGTAGCCGGAGGCGGCGGCGGCGGCACAACATTGCGTCGCCGAATACGTTCCCGGTTCACGTGAAATGCAAAAAGATTGACGCGGGGAGAAATAGGATCACAGGACACAGGACTTGTTGTTGTTGTTGTTTGAAACTTGCGTTTATTTCATTTGGTCATCACCTGCAGCGTTACAAGCAAAGACGCACGCACGCACGCACGCACACGCAGACCTCGGCTCTTTTTCCTTCTCCGGTAACAGTTCCCGCTCCCGAGCGCCCGCGCACCGCCGACTCGCACGCCGCGATACGTAACGTTCCGTACTCGCGTCGTCCCCTCGGGTCAAAATAACGACTCGACGTGTAGACGACGACGACGACGACGCGTACTACTAACGCCGTCTTTGGTGCCCGGTGGTGTGCCGCCGCCTCTGCTGCTGCTGCTGCTGCTGCTGCTGCTTGTTGCTGCTTGTTGCTGCTACTGCTGCTACTGCCTCTGCTCGCCTCTGCTCCTGCTGTTTGTTCGCCTCTGCTCCTGCTCGCTGCCGCCTGCCGCTCCTATTGCTGCCGTTGCCAAAAGTCATCATGACGGCGCGTAGATTCACCAGAAGTCAGATTGTCGAAATGCTGGTGGACCCGTTCGCCGCCGCCGTCATTAGAAGAACGCGGTAGCGGTCGTCCTAGCGGTCGTCCTAGCGGTCGTCCTAGCGGTCGTCCTCGCGGTCGTCCTCGCCTCAAAGACGTCGCGACGGCGCCTCGTTTCGCCGACGGTCGGGTCGTCGACCCGGCGCGCGACGCGTCCCCTTCGGGAGTAGGACCCGGAGAAACGGAACGAAAAGGACGAGAAGAACGAGGAGGAGAAGAAGAAGAAGAAGAAGAAGAAGAAGAAGAAGAAGAAGAAGAAGAAGAAGCGCGAGAAAAAGGCGGTAGCGGTCGCGGTCGCGGTCGTCCTCGCGGTCGTCCTCGCCTCAAAGACGTGGTGGCGGCGCCTCGTTTCGCCGACGGTCGGGTCGTCGAACCCGGCGCGGCAGCGTCCTCTTCGGGAGTAGGACCGGAGAACGGGCGATACAAACGAGAACGAGAAGGCTGTAGTGGTGGAGGAGAGGACCGCCGCTCTGCCAAATCCATTGCGACCGCGAGTCGTTTCCCCAGAATTCAGGTTGTCGAAATGTTGGTCCGTCAACCGTCAGGAAGAGGAGGAGGAGGAGGAGGAGAAGGAGAAGGAGAAGAAGACGAAGAAGACAAAGAAGAAGTAGAAGAAGAAGTAGAAGTAGATAAAGAAGTAGAAGAAGAAGAAGAAGAAGAAGAAGAAGTAGACCAAGAAGAAGAAGTAGATGAAGAAGTCGATGAAGAAGAAGAAGAAGAAGAAGAAGAAGAAGCAGCAGACGCCGCCGCCGCCGCTTCTCGAGGTAAAAGACGGACCTTGCTGTCGAAAAACGGTGAAATATCGTGGTCCTCGACGCCGTACGACAGAGCGGGCGCCTGAATCGCCAGCGCCGCCTCCGGGGCCCACGGCGAGTCGACGCACGCGGGGCCGGCCTCGACGCCGCATGTTTGTCACGCCGGCCGTGGAAAGGATCGTCCTGGAGATGACCAATCTGGAGGCTCGCATGAAATACGGCGACGGCTGGAAGGGATGGGACGAGACCGACCTGCGCGCCTCATGGGCCTGCCTGCTGATCTTGGCGGGCGTGTACAGGTCCCGGGCGAGGCCCTCTCCAGTCTGTGGCGCCGAGCGGCAGGGCGTTTTCGGCGCCACGATGCCGCTCACGCTTTCACTCGTGGTCGAGACTGCTGCGCTTTGACGACCGCGAGACGCGAGGCGAGAGACGCGCGACCGACAAACTGGCGGCCGTGAGGGAGGTCTGGGAAGCGTGGGTGGCGCGCCTGCCGCTCCTCTACGACCCGGGCCCCGAAGTGACGGTGGACGAGCAACTGGTTCCCTTCAGAGGTATACCGTTTGGCCGCCCGCCGCCGCCGGCTCTGCTTTTGATGATGATGGCGACGGTGGTGGTGGTGGTGGTGGTGGTGGTAATAATTGTAATAATAATAATAATAATAATAATAATAATCCTCTCTCTCTCGCACGCTCTCGTCCGCCAGGCCGGTGTCCTTTCAGGCAGTACATGCCCAGCAAGCCCGCGAAATACGGCATCAAGTCGTGGGTGGCCTGCGACGCCAGGTCCAGCTACGCGTGGAAGATGCAAATCTACACCGGCAAGCCCAGCGGCGGACGACCGGAAAAGAATCTGGGCACGAGGGTCGTGCTCGACGTGACCGAGGGCCTGACGGGGCGCAACGTCACGTGCGACAATTTCTTCACCTCCTACGAACTCGCGCGGCTGCTCCTGCTCAGGAACAACACCGTGGTCGGCACGGTGAGAAAGAACAAGCCCGAGCTGCCGGCCGCGCTGCTCGCGTGCGGCCAGAGACCCGTCTTTTCGTCAATGTTTGCCTTCACGCCCGACGCCACGCTCGTCTCCTACCTGCCGAAAAAGAGCGGCAAAAAAAACGTGGTCCTCCTGAGCACCAAGCACGCGCGGGGCGACGTCAGCGACCGCGCCGACGCCAAGCCCCTCGTCGTCCTGGACTACAACCGCAACAAGGGCGGCGTGGACAACCTCGACAAGGTCGTCGGGACCTACAGCTGCCGAAGGATGACCGCCCGCTGGCCCCTGGTCGTCTTCCACAACATGCTCGACGTGTCTGCCTACGACGCCTTTGTGATATGGCGAGAGGTCCACCCCGACTGGATGCCCGGCAAACGCAACAAGAGGAGGGTGTTTCTCGAGCTGCTGGGAAAGGCGCTCGCCTATCCGTTCATGGAGAGGCGGAAGCGTCTGCCGCGCACGGAGGCGTCCGCCGCCATTGTCGCCAAAGCTGCCCGGGTGGCCTCCTCCGAGTCCTCCTCCTCCTCCTCCTCTGACGCCGCCGCCGCCGCAGGAGCGTGCGAAGCCTCGGCCTCCTCCTCCGAGACCTTGTCCTCCGAGACCGCCGCCGCCGCCGTGCCGCGCGGGGTGGCCAGTAAGCGAAAGAGGTGTCAGATCTGCCCCTGGAAGAAGGACTCTAAAACATACACCGTGTGCAACGGGTGCAACAAGTACATCTGCAAGGGCTGCACGCTGACATACTGCCCGACGTGTGCCGATGCTTAGGGACTAAAACGTGTGTGTGTGTGTGTGTGTGTGTGTGTGTGTGTGTGTGTGTGTGTGTGTGTAGTTGTGTGTGTGTGTGTTTGTGTGTGCGCAAGGCTCCAGTTTGACCCCAGGACGCAGGGTGTATGATTTCTGAGTAAAGGCAACACGAGGGTTAAACTGATTTCCAGCCTGCACAGAGACTAAAAGTGGATTCTCCGAAAGAATACAGATTTTCTTGATTTTCCACCAAATTGTGTCTTAGGACACAGGATTTACAAGTTTCATGATATTTTCATGAATACCTGATGCTTTGATCACTTTTCTGCCTCAAAGCTGTATGTTCATTTTTTTTCATGCTCCCTCCCGTTGCCCTCGGGTCAATCTGACCCTCGTAACTGTAGATACACGTACATGTGTGAATTACAAGCCTCTACCCCTGTCCTCTGGGTCAAAAAGACCCAGCTCTGGGTCAGAGTGACCCCGGCGTGTATCCGTACTCTGGGTCAGAAAGACCCGAGTTGAATCCCACGTGCCCCTCCCATTATCCTCGGGTCAATCTGACCCGCGTAACTGTATATACACGTACATGTGTGAATTACAGGCCCTCTACCCCTGTCCTCTGGGTCAAAAAGACCCAGCTCTGGGTCAGAGTGACCCAGAGCTGGGTCAGAGTGACCCCGGCGCGTATCCGCGCCCTGGGTCAGAAAGACCCGAGTTGCATCCCACGTGCCTACGTTCTTTGGGTCAGAGTGTGTGTGTGTGTGTGTGTGTGTGTGTGTGTGTGTGTGTGTGTGTGTGTGTTTGTGTGTGCGCAAGGCTCCAGTTTGACCCCAGGACGCAGGGTGTATGCTTTCTGAGTAAAGGCAACACGAGGGTTAAAGAAATAGTTCTGAGTAATTATTTATAATAATAATAATAACTCAGAACAACAATAATCTTTGTTTCTCTTAAAAGTGAGATTCAAGCAGATTACGAGGTTACGCTCTCGTGGTCAAGAGGGAGACAGAGGAGGGCGCCCCTCTCTCTCGACCTCGGCCGACCTTGAAGTTTCATCAGAGTCACCGTGTTCATTCACCGGTAAACGTTAACATATCTGCTTTCATGCAGCAACTCTACAAACAATGATGTCACTCGTGCTCTCAGAGCCAATCAAACGCTCCGAAATGTCCCTCACTTATTATTGACGTGTCTTCATCGGGTCGCCGGCAGCTGATTGGATGAATTATGATTCCTGGGGGGTGAACAAAAAGTGGTTTGCATCACCTTTACACAACAGTGAAGAGGTCCATTTATACTCTCTCTCTCTCTCACTCACACTCTCTCTCTCACACACACTACCTCTCTCACACTCTCTCACACACTACCACTCTCACACTCTCTCTCACTCTCTCTCTCTCTCACACTACCTCTCTCACCTCTCTCTCTCTCACACACACTACCACTCTCTCACTCACACTCTCTCTCTCACACACACTACCTCTCTCACACTCTCTCACACACACTACCTCTCTCACACTCTCTCTCACACTCTCTCTCTCTCTCTTACACACTACCTCTCTCTCTCTCTCTCACACTCTCTCACCTCTCTCTCACACTCTCTCTCACACTCTCTCTCTCTCTTACACACTACCTCTCTCTCACACTCTCTCTCACACTCTCTCTCTCTCTCTTACACACTACCTCTCTCACACTCTCTCACACACACTACCTCTCTCACACTCTTTCTCACACGCTCTCTCTCACACACTACCTCTCTCTCACACTCTCTCACACACTCTCTCTCTCTCACACTCTCTCTCTCTCTCTCTTACACACTACCTCTCTCACACTCTCTCACACACACTACCACTCTCTCACTCACACTCTCTCTCACACACACTACCACTCTCACACTCTCTCTCTCACACTCGCTCTCTCTCTCTCACACACACTACCACTCTCTCACTCACACTCTCTCTCTCTCACACACACTACCACTCTCTCACTCACACTCTCTCTCACACACTACCTCTCTCACACTCGCTCTCTCTCTCTCTCTCACACACACTCTCACAAACTCTCTCTCACACACACTACCTCTCTCTCACACTCTCTCACACACACTACCTCTCTCTCTCTCTCACTCTCTCTCACACACACTACCTCTCTCTCACTCTCTCTCACACACACTCTCACAAACTCTCTCTCACACACACTAACTCTCTCTCTCACACACACCTCTCTCACACTCTCTCTCACACACTACCTCTCTCTCACTCTCTCTCACACACACTCTCACAAACTCTCTCTCACACACACTACCTCTCTCTCACACTCTCTCACACACACTACCTCTCTCTCACTCTCTCTCACACACACTACCTCTCTCTCACTCTCTCTCACACACACTCTCACAAACTCTCTCTCACACACAATACCTCTATCTCACACTCTCTCACACTCTCTCACACTCTCACTCACACACTCTCTTACTCTCTCTCTCACACTCTCACTATCTCTCTCACTCTCTCTCACTCACACTTTCTCTTGACATTTTGGCGCGTGGTTTCTGCCCCCCAACCTGATGAAATCTCTCTCTTTTATCGAAGCGCTCGATAAACAATGTGCACCTTAACCCCGGCCCGTCCGTTGGCTGAATACTTTTTATTTCTTTGTCTATTCTGTCTTTGAGTTTTAACTCCAGGTGCAATTTGGTGTCAATGCTGGAAAATAAACATCTGACTGGAGGCAAAAGGTGAGCCAGAGACGTGTCAGCGTATCCAATGTAACGTATAACGGGTTCATGTGGAGTAAATATATAATTCAGGGTATTCATTAAGATGCTTGTTGCTTTTTCTGCCTATCTCTCTGTGCGTGTATACATATATGTATACATATTTCAGAGCATATTTACAATTATAAATCCCAATGGAGAAAGTAAAACATGAAAAAAGAAGAAGATAAATCGCTCAGCTTCTTATGTTTATTAATTACAGGCACTACGCCTTCTAGCTCGCAAGGAGGGGGAGAGAAGAAAAAAACAACAGCACAATTTACTGCACCACAGGACAAGAGATTCATCCTCGGGTGTTGTGGTTTCAGGCTTGTTTGTGGATTCAACGTGTGTCTTTCATTTCTATTGAGAGTGAGAGAAGAGAGAGAAGAGAGGACGGAGGAGGATCTGAGATTCAATTTACGGACAAGATGGAAAGCCAACACAGGTGTCAGGAGTGAAAAATATTTTCCATTGACAAGTGAAATAAGTTTACGATGTTGGGCTGTGATGGTTCTGGCAGAAACATCCAGAACCACGTGTGTGTTCCAGCTCGCATGCAAGAAGGCTCCTGAAATCCTGCAACTCATTAACTTAAATATATATATATATATATATTTATGTGGATATATATATTTATATATATTTATATAAATATATATATATACATTTATATATATATATACATACATTTAAATATATATATAATTCAGGGTATATATATATAGAAATATCTATATAGATTTATATATATGTATATATATACATATATATATATACATAGATATATATATAATATATATAAATGTATAAATATATATATATATATAAAATATTTGTATATATATATACATCGACAGAAAAAAACAAATGTAGAAATTATTGCAAATTTATTAAAGAAAAACTGAAATATCACATGGTCATACCCACTGTCTATATATATATATATATATATATATATATATGTACAGGAGATATAGTAAACACTCTGGAAATGAGTTTTTCTTGTACCTGTGGCTGACGCGGCGGCTTCTAATCCGTCTCCTGAGAATTCACTGATGTTCAGGGATGTTGCGTAATCAGCGCTTGTTCAGCAGGAAATGAATAGAGGGGCTTTTTTATTTATTTATTTATTCTTCTTTCTCTTCATTTCAGTGGAACCAAATAGGCCTTGAACGATTTCCATAAATGAAAGAAACATGCAGCCCCCCCCTCCCGCCCACCCACACCTCTCAAATTTTATATTCCTCCCCGTCAAGGTTTGTTTATTTTTAATCTCCTTTGTTAGACCGTCATTTTAACCCCCCCCCCACACCCCCCATCTCCCTCGAGGTGGATTTCGTAACTCATTTGCTCACCTGAGAAGACCACGGCGTGGCACGTGAATATGAAGGGAGGAGAGGAAAATGCCTCTTTCGGGACAAAAGCAATCACTTGAGCACATTTGGAGTCAGACGATGGACACACGGGTCATTTCAGATGATTTCACGCCAATTTGCTGGTTGAAATATACCTTTTTTCCCTTCTAATATAGGATACAGTCAGACACCTGGGGGGACGGCCCTCGCCATAGAAACCGTACAGCAGCTAGAGGAGGAGAGGCAGAGGGAACATGAAAGCATGGCATGACACACGCTCATATTTCTTTATTAATTCTGAGGGATCAATGATTCCCCCCCCACCCACACACACACACCTATTAATGTTGTTGTTTGTGTCGAATGCTCGGCAGCGGTGTTGTTATTCGGCATCGTGACACATTTCTGTTGTACCTGAGATAAATAAAAGCTGTACGGAAAACAAGATTCCTGTGTTTTTTATTTATTGTGTCGCCTTCAAACAAGAGGCCTCCTCCCGGGAGCTCACACACACACACACCTCTTTGTTCCTTTTTATTAGAGGAACAACTCTCCATGTTTATTCCCCTCTATTTTGAATCGCGATATTTAAATCATTTTGATATTTTTGTTGCGGTATTCCGATAATTCCCGAAGTCTTAATGTTTATTTTTTTTACATTATTTTTAAAGGTGCTATATAAATAAAGTTATTATTATATTATTATTTATATATATTTGGATATTATTAATATATTTATTATTATATTTATTATTATTATTATTATTTTGATCTCATATTCAGATTTTAAGTCGTTATTATATTCGTGCAGTTTCTTTCATATTTGTCCTTTTTCAGTGATTTAGTGTAAACAACAAACAACGGTTTACACAGGAACAGGTGGATTTGAGTCCAATATATTCCATCCACTCAAACATCTGTCCCTCCAGGGACCTTATTCACTCTACACACCGTTTTGATAGAAACATATTGGTTGCTATGGTGACTGCACTTGCATATGTATGCATTAAGCAGACGTGGAGCCCCATTAGCATTCATATGGAGGTGTGTGTGTCCGGCCACCCGATGAAAGTAAGTTCAATATTCACTTGATTTTATTTATTTTATTCCTGTTAAGTGATGCAAGGTTTGGACCCAAACGCAGCAGGCAGAGTTCTCAAAAAACACAGGATGTATTATTAATCACTAGCAGGAACAGGGACAAAAACCGGACAGGAACAAAACGAACAGACCCAGAACAAGCAGAAAGACACAGGCGAAATACGCTGGGGAAACGAGACACAGGTGGAGACACAGGTGGAAACAATCAGGGCGTGGCTGGGAACAATCAGGACCGAAACAGACAAGCACAGGGAAGGAAGCGCAGGGAAACAGGAAACGAGACAGGGACTTCAAAACAAAGCAGGAAACACTCCAAATCATAACAATTCCTCCAGCAACGCCGTAAAAAAACAACGACTCGCTGGCGGCCACAGTTTGTATTTTCTCCTTTGTCTTTGCAGTTTGCATATTTCCTGCAAATATCGTGTAAACAGACTTCTCTCGTGTATGAAGTGTAAAAACAAATTCCTTTCATTCCACCAGAGCGTCTTCCACGGTGCTCTGTGTTCAGTGTGACGCTCTCAGGCTGCGCAGCCATTACATTTGTCATAATTTCACATGAAATGTGACAAATTGGTTTTATTTTTGGAAAAGAAGAAGAAGAAGAAAAAAAATGCGGTGCTTATTTTTGGAGGAGCGAATGTTCAATTAAACACTTCAGTCTGGAGAGTTTCCCGATTGGCTGTCATGCACTCAGAGATAACGGCGTGTCTCCCTCCTATTCTATTCCCCTGCAGTGCTATTTCTCCTTTCTCGTAAATTAATTGCAGAAGAAGAAATCCACCCTCCCCTAAAGCCAATAAATTCATGCCGTATCATGAGCTCCATAAAAAGAAAGAATAACGAGTAAATTCCCCCTTGAGACTCTATCTGATATATATAGTGGATGATATGTGTTGGTGTTGAGAGTCGGGTGATAAATAATGAGACTGAGCCCCCTGAGCGTGGACTTCAACTGGCCTCTTCATAGCCGGATGGGTCAGACGTTCACGAGCCTCTAGATATGACGAGTCGTGACGCGTGGAGATGACGGGGTGTTCAGGAACAACGAGTCACGACCGGCTGAAAGAGGGAAAGCTTCTCCTGTCACTGGACCGAGGAACATGGAGGAAGACTTCCTCCTTCTGTTTCACCTGCTGCTCCTCCCTGGTCTTCAAACTGGTCTCAGACCAGTTATAGACTGGTCTTCAAACTGGTCTCAGACTGGTTTTCAAAACTGGTCTTCAAACTGGTCTCAGACCAGTTATAGACTGGTCTTCAAACTGGTCTCAGACTGGTCTTCAAACTGGTCTCAGACCAGTTATAGACTGGTCTTCAAACTGGTCTCAGACTGGTTTTCAAACTGGTCTTTAAACTGGTCTCAGACTGGTCTTCAAACTGGTGTCAGACCAGTTATAGACTGGTCTTCAAACTGGTCTCAGACTGGTTTTCAAACTGGTCTTCAAACTGGTCTCAGACCGGTCTTCAAACTGGTCTCAGACCAGTTATAGACTGGTCTTCAAACTGGTCTCAGACTGGTTTTCAAACTGGTCTTCAAACTGGTCTCAGACTGGTCTTCAAACTGGTCTCAGACCAGTTATAGACTGGTCTTCAAACTGGTCTCAGACCAGTTATAGACTGGTCTTCAAACGAGTCTCAGACTGGTCTTCAAACTGGTCTCAGACAGGTCTTCAAACTGGTCTCAGACTAGTCTTCAAACTGGTCTCAGACCAGTTATAGACTGGTCTTCAAACTGGTTTCAGACTAGTCTTCAAACTGGTCTTCAAACTGGTCTCAGACTGGTCTTCAAATTGGTCTTCAAACTGGTCTTCAAACTGATCTCAGACCAGTTTTAGACTGGTCTTCAAACTGGTCTCAGACTGGTCTTCAAACTGGTCTTCAAACTGGTCTCAGACCAGTTTTAAACGGGTCTTCAAACTGTTCTCAGACTTGTCCTCAAACTGGTCTTCAAACTGGTCTCAGACTTGTCCTCAAACTGGTCTTCAAACTGGTCTCAGACTGGTCTTCAAATTGGTCTTCAAACTGGTCTCAGACCAGTCCCTCAGTCCCAGATGTTAAGGTTCAGAATAATCCCGTGCGTAGAAGAAGAAGTCCCGAATTTATAATACAAATTATTTCATAATAAAAAGGGTTGTAAGTATATACATTGGCCCGGTCGGGTGCGCTCACGTATCTCGGAGTTTTATACATCATTAAAACTCTTGACTTATGGCCTCTATTGATTAGTTTAGGCACTTCCGGTTTTCACAATAAAATGGGTTTCAAAATAAAATGTTTTTTCAGCCGTTTTTTACGATCTCCAAGGGAAACCTCAATTTTAACCACGCCTCCCAAAATCAATACATATCATTCATACCCGAGTCATCTTATAGTTATAATAAACATAAGCATGTTATAATCAACATACAGTATAATGAACATTATACAGCGATCATCCTCATACAGGGACTTTCTTCTATGTTTTCCCCCTATTACATTCTTCAGAATATTCCTCATAATATCCCTTTTTAATGATCATATCTTTCTGATGTATTCATTCAAATCTAGACTTTCTTTTATTAACATGTGCAAGTAAATATAAAAAACATTTTAACTCTACAGTGATAAATGGGCAGTGAACGCGTCTTTGAAGCCTCGTCTTTGTTAGTGAAGCGTCTATAAACCTTCAAGTCGTCTCACAAATGAAACCCTCTGACCGCGTCGCCTCCAGAGACCGGGCCGCCTGAGCCAGTTGACATTTGGAAGGTAAATACCCTTTAGAAATATCTATGACTCCTATGTGCATCCAGCCTCCTCGGAGGAGAGAAGACACAAGAATATTAAAAGATGTGAGAAGAAGTGTGCGGGGAAAAAAAAGAAAAAAAAGAGGGTAAAATGCCACCGGTGTGGAAACGTGTCATGATTAATTGTGTTTTAACCCAGAGAACCTTTAAAGAACCCTCGAGGTCAAGGTGGGAACGGCGGGAGGCGGCAGTAGAGTCGCGCTGAGCTCGGTGCTAATGCGCATACCAAACACCACCACTAGGGGGCACTGCAAGCAATGTCAGCCATCACATGTAATCATTTAGTTTGCCCAGTAACCATATAACAATACAACAGGAGGAGATGGATGAAACATTATTAGCATGCTTTGTAATAAAAAGACCTTTCCCTCATCTTCAGGGTTCATACACATCGACCAATAGAATTCCAGGAACTTTAACCAAATGTCAATGACCAAATATCTTGTGAAATCTCCGTGTATACATGAGTATATACCTTATGACACAAATGAATGAGAAACAATAGTTCTATTAAAATAATAAATATTCATATACATATATATTCTTGTAATAAATGTAATTATTTCGTTTGCCCAGTCACAATATAATAGGAGAAGATGGATGAAACATTATTAGCATGCTTTGTTAAAAAAAAGACCTTTCACTCATCTTCAGGGTTCATACACATCGACCAATAGAATTCCAGGACCGTAAACCAAATTTCAATGACCAAATATTCTTTGAAATCTCCGTGTATACATGAGTATAAACCTTAAATGAGACAAATGAATGAGACAGTGGTTTTATTAAACGAATATATATTCATTTAAATATTTATTCTTTTAATCAAACTGCATAAATGAACATGTGAATATAACAAATGTCCATGATTTTTCAAAAAATTTGTAAATATATATTTTTTTAAAGGACTTTTCCAAACCTGGAAATAACCATTCTACAAATTCTATGACTTTTCCAGGTTTTCCATGACCGTACGAACCGTGCATCATTCTGTTATTACAAAGTGTAATACAGTAATTTACTTAAATAACCACTATGTTTATTACCATGATATTTTGATCAGCCTTATACCTCCACAAATACGAGGTATAACAAAGTATTCGAGTTATTACACTTTTAGCAATGCACATTTTACACAGTGTATCATTGCACAGTGTACATTGTGTACATGATAGAGTCCCCTGGTTGTTACGACTCCACTTATCACAAAATTAACGTACACTACCGTTCAAAAGTTTGGGGTCACTTAGAAATGTCTTTATTTTTCAAAGAAAAGCACTGTTTTTTCAATAAAGATAACATTAATCAAAAATACACTCTATACATTGTTAATGTGGTAAATGACTATTCTAGGTGGAAACGTCTGGTTTCTAATGAAATATCTCCATAGGTGTGTAGAGGCCCATTTCCATCAACTATCACTCCAGTGTTCTAATGGTACATTGTGTTTGCTAATCGCCTTAGAAGACTAATATCTGATTAGAAAACCCTTGTGCAATTATGTTAGCACAGCTGAAAACAGTTATGCTGGTGATATAAGCTATACAACTGGCCTTCCTTTGAGCTTGAAGTTTGAAGAACAAAATTAATACTTCAAATATTAATCATTATTTCTAACCTTGTCAATGTCTTGACTATATGTTCTATGAAATGTTCAATTCATTTGATAAATAAAAGTGAGTTTTCATGGAAGACACGAAATTGTCTGGATGACCCCAAACTTTTGAACGGTAGAGTACTTCTCGGAAGTTTCTATAGTGACAGATCATGTGATAAAAAAACACACAAGACTGGGACAAAAAATGAAAGAAAGATGACCATAAATAAGGAACACGATCTTCTCACTCGTGTGTTTACAGCGACACATACTCTGTGTACGTTTTTTCGGTTATTGTGTGTGTGTGAGTGGGCCGCGATGCTGTAATACATGTTGGCAGGGCTCTCAAGTTTTGAAGACAGGCAAGATTGACATTTCCATCACCACCCCCCATATCAGTCAGTCGCGCGCAATTCCAGGATGCTGGATTAAATCTTACCCAGATACAACAGATACGTTTTTTTTCTGATTGGCTAATGTGTAGCCTATTTCTTTTTTTTGATTGGCTGATAAGTGGCTCCTCACAGCAGAACTCAAGGGGAGCGCTTGATTCCTCCACGGTGAGGGCAGCGCAGCTCATGTTTGCGCGCTGCGGCACATTAAAACATTAAATAGCCGAGAGTTTTTTTCAGCGTGAGAAATACGATGTGTGGCGGGAGTGCGTGACGTAAGACCGAAATGCGTGAGTCTCACGCTCAATGCGTGACACTTGAGAGCCCTGCGTTGGTCTCGCAGGAACCAGTCCGCCCAGTATGAGCCGCCGCGTGCCTCTGGGCTGGGCGGGGGACATCTTGTGCATCACCCTGGGGGCGCCGCCGCGGCAGCTGGCCGTGTTCAGTCCAATCCTCCACCCGGTCGTCGCGATGGCGTCAGCGGGCAGAACGACGGCATCGTGATTCACCTGGAAGAAATGTCATCGCCGCGCAGTCGAGGGAGAAGCTCTCGGCTCGCCCTCCGTCGCCGTGACCGCCGCCTCCCGGGAACTTTGTCAGTGACCACGATGAACGTGGCAACGTGGACGTTATTCCGTTGTCGTGGATAAACGACCTGCTCGATGCCACCTTTTGGTTCATTTCATTATCTGGACCGATTAACGCTAATCAAGGGGGCGGAGCCACTGGAGTGCGGCCCCACCCCTCTTGCTGGGAGGTGAGAGAGACACACACACACACACACACACTCACTATATCTTAAGGGTTTCTTCTATTTATTTAGCTCTGTATTTACATGAAATCATTTAAAAAATCATTCAAAAATAAGTTACGTTATGCTACACACATAAATTAAGCTATGCTACACATATGCTACAAATAAGCTAAGTTATGCTACACGAATGCTACACAAATAAACTAAGTTATGCTACACAAATAAGTTAAGCTATGCTACACATATGCTACACAAATAAGCTATGTTATGCTACACAAATAAGTTAAGCTATGCTACACATATGCTACAAATAAGCTAAGTTATCCTACACGAATGCTACACAAATAAGTTAAGTTATGCTACACAAATAAGTTAAGCTATGCTAAAACAAATAAGTTAAGTAATGCTACACCAATGCTACACAAATAAGCTAAGTTATCCTACACATATGCTACGCCAATAAGTTAAGTTCTGCAAATAAGTTAAGTAATGCTATATGCGTCACAAATAAGTTAAGCTATGCTAAACAAATAAGTTAAGCTATGCTACACATATGCTAAACAAATAAGCTAAGCGTTGCTCCTCTACGCAGAGGGAGGTGACGTGGGCACGAGGCGATCCGTTGGAGCATCAGGTGTCTGCTGTGACTCAGACCTGACAAACAGGATATTGTCACTAAACAGATCATTTACTTCCTTCTCCTCCTTTTTTAAGTTAAGTTTACATTTTAAGCCTCTCCTTTTAAAAAAGTTTTTAAGCACATGATTTCATCCACTGCATCTTTATCATATCCTGCTCCTGACTACGCCACTGTCCTGTTGAGACTCCGCCCACTGTTGAGACTCCGCCCACTCCTCCTCTACCTCCATCTGCCTGATGGATCGTGGAGGTCTCCATCGTGGAATATGCCTACTATGAACTATTCATACACTCTGTCATATTCATTGAATGTATTTTAACTCTAAATCTGTCCTTCTGTACACATTACATCTATTGCATCTGTCCATCCTGGAGAGGGATCCTCCTCTGTTGCTCTCCTGAAGGTTTCTTCCCTTTTTTTTCCCCCTGAAGGGTTATTTGGGAGTTTTTCCTGGTCCGATGTGAGGTTTTGGGGCAGGGATGTCTATGTGTACAGATTGTAAAGCACTCCGAGACAAATTTGTAATTTGTGAAATTGGGCTATACAAATAAACTGAATTGAATATCAACCATGAGGGGAACATATACAAGTCTATATAGTGTACACAACGCATAAAGGCTACCTCGCCACTCAAGGGAGTACGATGATAAACAGGCTGATTAAACCGTCTTATTGTGACTTATTGATACAACAATAATTCATAAATTACTGCAGCACTATTTAAAATGAACATGATTGGATTCAGGCTTTTACTGCTAACCAAGAGGTGCGCTGTGTGTTGTTCTGTCTGGTGGCCGCCAGGTGTCGCTGTTGTTGCTGAGAATGAAGCCCTGAAGCTTGGAATCATTTTTTAGCATCAATAAGAAAGAAAAGCCTAAAGTTACAGCTTGTTAATAGTTGTTATTGGACAGTGTTGAGCACTACATGTGTTTTCTTGAAATAAAGCGTTGTTTTTTAGAATATTCTACTCAAAACCTCTTTTCTTCTCACTGTGTGCTATTTAAACCACCGTGCATGTCACCAGACTTTACTATTTACCTTCCAGGAGGCTCTCCTCATAATTATTACCCTTAAATAAACAAACATCATACAAATATATATATATATATTTTTAAACCTGTCTTCCTCAAGCAGTTTGACACATAACTATATGTGTGTTTTGTTTGGATTGAGGACACCTGCGAAAAGAGAGAGAGAGAGAGAGATGGAGGTAGAGAGGTGCGGAGGTGAGTAGCAAGTGATTGTTGATGCAAAACAAAAATCAAATGAACGTATATGACACAAGTGTGCACTAATGGCGATCACATTTTGGGATGTATTAATAAAAAAAGAAGCTATCGATGGGTTTTTACTTTCAGTTGAGATTCTTGGAAAAAAAAAATTAAACATTTAAAATCGAACTCCGACTCCTCGTCCAATCAGCAGCGTCCTTCCGTCCGTGTGGAAGGATGCGCGTGAATCCCTCCCACGTCTCTCTCTCTCTCTCTCTCTCTCTCTCTCTCACTCTCTCTCACTCACTCACTTTTCTGCGTCCCCGCGCGCTACTATAGGAGACTGTGGACGCGCAGCTGACTTTTTACGAGCCTACATAACCATCCTAACTTTTTTATTTTTTTAACTTTCCTCCATAAGCCTACAGGAGTTGTTTATATTCTGGACTTTATTTCCCTTTTTTACATTTGGCTTGTGATCGTCAAATCCTCCCCGGGTGGAGCGAGGGGGGCGATGAGGAGGTCCTAAAGCTGATGGTATATTAATGTTTCTCACTCAGATTATTGGAATATTGTGTTTATATATACACCGAGTGTGTGTGTATATATCACTTGCTGTTACATCAATGGTTATTTGTTAGCAAATATTTAAACAGTAAGTAACTTTCTGAATTTAAAGCCTTCTAGAATAGACTTAATAAAGTTTAAATTTATTTTTATAATACACCAAATGTTTTAATAATATCACGTGTGCAGCAAATGTTGCTTTCTCAATATTTATGAAGAAAACATTTGTTTATGAATGAAAACAATGAATCAAGGCCACATTATTAAAAACAACAGAACATGTGCGACGACGATCGACTTTCAGGCATTTTTATTTTCTAGCTTCAAAACCTGTCGATCGACAATAAATTCCTGAAACTCAGTGAATAGGCATTTTTGTTTTACTCTAGACGATAGAGAAGATTAAAGTGGCAACGTGGTAGTTCACTGTAAAGACATTATAAACCAAACAGCTCATATATCACATACAAAATATATTTTCCACACATAAGTTTAATTCATCACTCAAACAGTCTATGTATGTTTCATTTTGTTGTTATTTCTCATTTAAAATGTTCCTTTTCCCATCATCATGACCTCATCATTTTTATGTGTGTTTCCTGCAACAGAAATGTGCTCAAATGTTTGTTTTCCCAAAATATGAATGCAAATGCCGCCCTACGGCCTGCACCACACCCTCCTGTCAAGCAACTTTTTTATTCGGATGGATATCTGTCTTTATTTTCAGTTGAACCGCATTAGAAGTGAATTTACTCTCTATGGTATGAAACATAAATACCTTTTAACTGATCATAATAATAGGGACTCAATCATTCTCCTTAGAATTCTTGATATTGAGAATAGTAATACGAATAGCACTAAAACTTTTATTTCATTAATACTCAATCCTTAGAGAAATCATCTATATGGAGATTTTCCTTTTTCTCTGCACTTGCAAAACGTCCTTATTTGTTTTGGGTGACTATATATTTGGGGGGAAACCCATAAATCATGCAATTTCTCAGGAAGTTTCATGAAGAATTTCACAAAATGGAGGCCTCAAAAATATTCTTTCCAGCCCGACGTGATATTCAAACTTGCAACAATTATAAGTGCAGTATTGTTTCCATTGCAATTCCACCCTTTTGATTATACTTTATTTTGAAATCACACAACACAAGAGTACACAATAATACAGCAGTATGAAAACATTAATTTTCATCTTTTACTGAGGAAAAAGTCCCACGAGGCACTCAGGCTGGAAGCTGAAGTCACACACGGGATTTACAACAACAATGTGTTGGGGGACAAGGGAAAGAATAGGAGTCTGTTTAGGGAGACACCACAGGTGTAGCAACAGGTGTAGGGCATGAGCAATCAGGGAGGCAGAGGAGTGGCAGGAGAAGGCAATTAGCAATTAAGAGCCACAGAACTAACTAACGGTGTGACATCAGCAGAGCTGGAGGAGGAACAGTCGTCGGGCGTCGGACTTCGGACTGCTCTTCTCCGGGTCCTGATGATCCTGGTGACTAAGACCCCGTTTACACGATGGGAAAACGCATATATTTTCATGCGTTTTGGCCTTTCATTTGCACAAAAACGGAGGTTTTACCACGGAAAATGATAATTTCTAAAAACTCCGGCCAAAGTGGAGATTTCTGAAAACTCAGTTTTTGTGTTTGCGTGTGAACGAGGTCCAACGGAGTTTTAGGTTGTCAAACGTCACAGTATGCGACTAAAAATGCTTCACGTCATGTTGAGCGTCCTATGTTGATCGTGTTTTTCGTAGTTGTTGTTGGTTTTGAGAATTCTGATTGGTTTGCATGTCTTTATCCTTCTCGTTACACTGCCGACTACAGGTTTGGCATAGTTATGACGGCGCCCGGGGGCGTATTCATGCGGGTTCATATAAACAGAAACTTTTTTGAAAACGACCTTGTGTGTACGATGTTATTTTTGAAAACGGAGGGGCAGAAATATTCATTTCTGTAAATACCCGGCTATGTGTAAATGTGGCCTAAGTTTGATTGGGCAGAACTGTTTTCCTAGAGAGAGGGGAGAGAGAACGTCGGGCCTGGGCGTCGGCCATTGTTGGTCAAGAGTATCGGGCCTCGGGCGTCAGCCATTGTTGGTCGACAGCGTTGGGCTGAGCGTCGGCCATTGTTGGTCCTTCATCCATTATGGAGATGTTGACATTGGGTCCGTTGTCAGGACTGGCTCGGTCTGTTACTGCAGTAGGACGACATGTCACGTTCCACATGGTGTCCATAGAGACTGGACCTGGGGCTCCGAGGACGATTTTGGGTCGGGGTTTTCCGAAAAGGATCTCGAGCCCCACACTTCTCTGGCAATCCCCTGGGAACTCCAATGGCATCGATACAGAGAGACGGCCTGAAGCTTCCTGATGGTGAGGTCGTCCTGGGCAGTTTGCAATGCAATGCACCGAAATACATTACCAGTGTCTCGCCACTGCTTTTGGAGGTTTTGCCAGGAGCCTCTCACCTCCTCAGATCCACCAGGTGTCATCTCTGGGTCTGGTGGTCAAACCACGACATACTCTCGTACCCGTCGGTCGTCTGTGTAATGTCAAACATCTCATTTTACCACGTCACAGCTTCCCTCCGCTTCAAAGAGTCCGAGTAGAAAGTACAATATTTCGTATCAAGAAGCGTAACGTGGAAATACAAAGCGTCACAAACTGTGTGAACCTACTTCGTGACATTCTCTGACGACGCCCTCTTGTTTATTCGTCTACAGATTGCTTCCCATTCACATGCCTCACACATCCAAGATGAAATCCAAAGTGGGCGTGGCCATCTTCCTGCTGTGTGCGACTGGCGTCTGTGTGTTTTGGAGAGACGACGTCTCGTCGTACTTCGCGCCTCGGGAGGAAATACCCTGGGCTTGTGACCGATGTTTATCCGAAGAAGAGCCGTTGCTCATGCAGCGTTTTAGAAAATTTGCTGAACCGTTTTTGTCGGTAAACCACAATTTCTCAGTGGATACTTTCAACTGGTGGAAGGTGAGTTGTGACCTTACAAGATAACATCCGCTCAACCTCCACAAGAGGTCCTTGAGCATGCAGCTAACCACAATACTATACATGCAACACTATGAGAGATTAGCTTCGAGGAAACATCCCTGAATTTAATTCCTCGAGCAGAAAATACAACATCCCTGCTGGTCACAAGACAATAATTGTATTTAAATATCTCCTGGCATACAACTACTGTGGTGACGGTGACTAACGAGGTGTTTATTTGGTATAATTCCTGCGGTCTAATGTAAGCAACGTTTGGTGTTCCTGACAGCGCCTGCAGTTTGAAAAGCGAAGCTTCGAGGACTACAAAGAAACGGTGCACAAGATGTTTCAGATGATCCCGACCAGCGCTGAAGTTGTACCGCCCCGCGCCGACCACAGAAAGACTTGTGCTGTGGTCGGCAATTCTGCTAATTTAAAGAAATCCCATCACGGACCTCTGATAGATTCACAGGACGTCATTATAAGGTAAATGGGCTGAGACTACAGATGCATATTAGGGACTACAGATGCAAATTACCTGAAGCTACAATCTGATAGAGCATCAAATGGTGACATTTATGTTTTAACTGTACATAGTCTTTCTTTTTTTAAATGAAGATAATAATAAAGACAGTGGGACAAACATTAATGTATTTTTCCACAATGCACGCCCCGAATATGCAAAATGAATAGAAAATATAGTCGAGACATTGACAAGGTTGGAAATAATGATTTTTATTTGAAATATAAATGTTCTTCTTCTCAAAGGAAGGCCAGTTGTATAGCTCCTCTCACCAGCATAACTGTTTTCAGCTGCGCTTACATAAAAAGGGGTTTCATCCGTTAGTCTTCTTAGGCGATAACACAATGTACCACTAGAACACTGGAGATGGGCCTCTGTACACCTATGTAGAGACTTCATTAAACACCAGAAAATAGTCATTTATCATATTAACAATGTATAGAGTGTATTTATGATTAATTTAATGTTATCTTCATTGAAAAAACAGTGCTATTCTTTGAAAAAAAAATTCTAAGTGACACTAAACTTCTGAACGGTATATGTAATATATCCCTTTGTACGGTTTAGAATGAACAGAGGTCGTATCAAAGGCTTTGAAGCGGATGTTGGGACCAGGACAACTCATCATGTCATGTATCCAGAGAGCGCTCTGGACCTGGAGAACACCACACATCTCGTGCTGTTTGCCTTTAAGATACTGGATCTGGAGTGGGTTACGAAGGCCCTCAGCACAGGGTTTTCTGGAAGGTGAGTCCTGGTGTTCATTGCAAGAGTTGCTACGGTCCGTCCTCCGAAGATGGCGTTCAACCCTGGTGGAGTCGAGTAGGGCAGAGACGTGCGGTCAGGGGAGGCAGAGCCTCACCTGTCATCAGGCACGTGCACAGATAGACCCTTCGTGGTGCTCAAGCACCAGCCCTTTTGCCCTGGATGAGAAAAGTGCCCTTTCTGCTGGAGCCACATTTTTTCTTCATTATCAGTATTTAAGAAATAAAGTTACTCTCTGTCATCAAGTTCCCCCAAATGTGTATGGATGTCTATCGGGGCCCTCCCTCCTCCACTTAGAGCGCAGTAAACGCAAGAAAAAACAACACTTGTAATAACTATACTTACTAATTGAGAATGAGGTCATGCCAGGAAATATCAGACTTCCGTGAAAACGTTATAATGCCTCAGTCTGATATTTCCCGGCATGACCTCACTCTGGGTTAGTAAGTAGTTATTACAAGTGTTGTTTTTTTCTTGCATTTACTCTTTTCATCCGAGCGGTCGAGGTTAGTAAGTCGTTTATTATATGGCATTTTTTCGCTCCTAATGTTTTGTAAATAAAAACAAATTGTAATATGTCATTTTGTTCAGCTCTCATGTCTTCTCATGACACGATGTGTTTCATGTGTTTCCTAGCAACCAATTACTTAACTTCAAGTTACAGTGATCAATAGAAAAATTATTTTGCCGATGGGTGCCCTTTTGGGGGGGTTTGAGCACCTGCCCCCCAAAATGTCTGTGGATGTGCCTGCCTGTCATCATGAGTAAAACAAGTAAAAATAAATAAATAATGATAACATTAAATATATATTAATATTTGTCCACCGATCTTTATGTATGACTAATTTCAAACATTTTATAGTCAAAATCGCTGAATTTGCCTATTTCCTGTTCAAACAGGATGAAACGAGAGTTGAGGCGACGAGTCGAGCCTCTCCTCTGATTGCGCAATCCATCACAAGCTGGGTTGATGCAATTGGCCCGTGCGGGTTGCCGTATCTCTGCATGTCGTCAATATAATGTTTGCAGATATGTTTATTTGCCCTGATTTTCCACAGTCTGGCTAAGGTCTTTAACCTTTACAGTTTAATGTTTGTAAGTGACATATTTAGTTTTGCTGATGGTAAATAAAACCGCAGGGTGAGGCAGATAATACTCTGCCTCCCTGCAGGGGGCGCTAGTGAGCCAACGGGTACTTGTTGCTGCTTCTTCTTTGTTTTTGTATTTTGCTACATCAGACCGCCAACATGGAAGAGGATTATATATCTGAGCTTAAACATGTCTCAAAAGTGGACTTTCAGTCAAAAGTGGACGTGATTAACACAGGTAGACCAACGCCGGAGCTAAAAGGTTTGCGTCAAACTTTTTCTTACCTTTACGTATCTGTAATATGTACCGTGTGTGTTGTGTGGAGAATGCTGATGAGACATGAAATAACCAGTAGCCAATTGAATAAGTTACCCTTTTGGGTTCATACATTTGTAAATCTGACACTAAAGGAGTCAGTGCCTCACCAACCACGAAGCTCACCGCACGTCACTGGAGTAGGGAGTGAGGCGGACGATGGGTTTCAGCACTTTTGCCTCCTTTTTATTTGCATTTTTCTAAATGTATGCAACCGGTGGATTTGTTTAAAGTGTGACTTCAGCGGCCGGTCTGACCGAACACCACAACCAGACTGCTGTGGCAACCACTTAACTCTCTCGTTGGTCTGAGACTATTAAGTTGTTGTTTTTGCAGAGATGGACTGTGCAAGCAAAGGTTAACGCTCGTCAATCGCTCCTGTCCTATTATTGATGCTGAGGATTTGCATTGGTTTTTGACTGCTCGTTTTAAAAAGGGCCATAAATCCAAACATGGATGTGGAATCATTTCCACGAACGGTACAAACCTAGCACCTTCCCACCACCACCGTGGTGGTAATGAGCATTATGCGGTGAGTATTCTGCCAGAAAGAGTACTGTTCACTTCCAGGGCACTAAAAGCGTCTGACAACTTGACCGTCAGTTGCTAAAAAACAATTGCGTCATGAAAGCAGCATAATTTACATGAAATGCAAACCCCGAGTGCCGGTGTAGATGGTCGGTAATCCGTCATGGCGGAAAGGGAGATATGTAAATTAATTGTGTAAATTCATGGCATTTAATTTTGCTTACAACAAACGTCCCATTGTTTGATGTGTTTTTTAAATTTGTATTTTTATTCAGTCAATCAAATACAGTACAATATTATTCTATATAATATACAAAACAGAAAGACTGAAGATTTATAGGTAGAAGCAAAAAAATGCTTATATATTCCTCTCCTAAATTATTTTTAAAAAATCAGAAAATTTATATAAAATAACAGAAAATTTAAAAATAATATATATATATATACACATTTCAATCACACTTATAACTCAAGAATTGTTTTATAAATAATTCCTTTGAAAACCAACATGGAATTCACCATTCTTATATCCATTCTTATTTTTATATCTAGTTTGATTTCGAGTGTGACATTTCCTGATTTTTTTTTTTTAATTACATTTTTATTTTTTTTGGCCAACAGATCATATGCGCCAATTAGATCAAAAATCAAGGCCAACAAGAATTTGGTATGTATGTTTTTTCTGACGCATTTATCGATAAACTTTTTTTCTTTCTTTAAAAAGTATCGGTTCATAAAATACTTCTGAAAGACTAATTCTGCTATCCGAACAGGTGATGGTTCTTAATCCAGCTTTCATGAGGTATGTTCATGAAGTGTGGCTGCAGAGGAGGGGCCGCTATCCATCCACTGGCTTCATGGCTTTGGTTCTCGCCCTGCACATGTGTGACGAGGTAGGTTTTATTTCAAATTGAAAGAATGTTGTAAAACACACGAATAAATGACGAATGGATAATCGTTTCATTTAGTGAGGTTTTAAGTAAACGCCTTTACCTTGGTCTTCCCAGGTCCATGTGTTCGGCTACGGAGCGGACAGTGATGGAAACTGGAGTCATTACTGGGAAGAACTCAAAAACAAAAAGTTCAAAACCGGAGGGCATCCTGGAGATGTGGAGTATGCACTGATCAAGGAGCTCCATCAGAACAAAATACTCGAGTTTTATAAGGGGTGGTGATCTTCCTCACAATCACATCCAGAGCTAAACAAGACCCAGGAGGCCTCAGGAGGCCTCAGGAGACATCTCTTCTCAGACTATTCTGCCGCCTCCGAATTTTTCTCCGGGAACATTAATGAAGTAGTGAGTTCAGGGGAAATTAATGTAAAAAAAAAAAAAGAAGTCCAATGTGAATTGAATTTTGAATACGAGAGTGTTTTACACAACACAACACAGAGCATCAATTGTTTCCAGGAATGTTTACAGCGACTTTTCAGTGTTTATGATGTCTTCACAAATAAATGGCCGTTGGAAGGTTCTTTAGTAGAAGTACACGTAAAGCTACATAGTTTAAACAGACAACTGTCTTCTTTTGCATTAAATATACATTTTAATTCACGAGCTGTCCATTTTGAAGTAGGGATGGATTGCTTGCTGGTGTTACTGATAGTAGAAATCTCTGTAGACCTTTTTTATATGATCTATATTTATATTCATAACTTCATGAATGTGACAATCATGTTAGAACTGAAGTAGACTGAAAGTTATGGATAAAACATTTGCCAAAATGTCCTTATGTTTCCATGGAACGAAACAGGTTGTGGTCATGGTGAAGGAGACTAGACCTTATTAATTGTATTAAATTGATGTAATAACTTACGTTTGTGCCTATTCTTTGGTTTGGTGGAGCACTTTCCTGTGTATGTGGAGCTTGTTGCTCTACACTGGTTAAAGGGACAGTTTACCCCAACATCCTTTTACCTGTTGTGGTATGCATCAATGTATAATCAATTCCCATATATATATATAACCCCATTATATTGGCGAGAAGGCAGACATCCCCAAAACTCGGCAACTCTCACCAAATCATTCTTGATTGTTAAATGGCGTTACAGGTGAGAGGATATAATGTCAATTCATAATTACGACAAGAAATAGTCATATCAGTTGTTATAACTTCATTCTAGACTGAAGTGGCGGCATCAGGGAGTCAAGCCAGACTCCCATCGGTTGATATGAATAACAAACACCTTCTAGGTTTTTACACGGTTATATTTATCTATCATCTTTTATTTGTTCATGTTCTGAAAAGGTTGCGGAACCAGTTTGGCTTTGGCAAGTGGCTACCCCCCCACACACACACACACACACACACACACACAACAGACCGGCCACAGACGATGACCTCCTTTATGATCACAAACTTCGGACACATGAATGGACAGTTATTATTTTTTGGAATATTTAATGTGGAGAATGTCCAAAGGGTGTGATTGCAGGAACATACACCAGGTGAATTGGGACATGCAGTTCCTACATTTGAACACAGGGGGGCACAGTCACGCGGTCCTGTTAACGTAGTCCTGTGTTGTGGATGTATGTATGACGTGGGCATTGCTAAAAATGGAGCATGGATTAAAACGATTGAAAGAGACAAAGCCCACTGGACATTAATCTTGCATGTAATTGGTTTATATGTTTATTTTATTATTTGTGGTTTTATATTTTTGTATTTAATGTGTTTTTATATTTTACTTAGATTGAACGATTTTACAGACTGGTGTATTTATATCTTGTCCTCAATATTTAAATAAACATTATTAGCATTGTTATATTGTTGTTTGTGTGGTGCTGTTTATTGTTCTATTATAAGGCCGCCGGCCCACCAGGCCTCCTGTCATGGCCCGCTGCTGATTTTGAGGTCTGTCGGTGTGTGCTGGGATCCCCTTCGGCCCCACTACAAGCTGCACTAGATGAACTGGTTTAGCAAATAGACGGACGGAAAAGAACACATGCTTAAATTATCTACTAGATGGAGCCACAGTCTTCATGAACATATTCCATTGTCTTCAATTCAACCTCTCAATTATGTTCACAGTCCCCTAGGTGTGTTCTTATGTATTACATTTGTTAATTTTAAATATGGGGGGGGGGGGGGGGGTGTGTGTTAACGCTTCAAAACCATATATTAAATGTGCAGCGCAGTTGTTAGTTCAGTTGACTTTAAAGAGTCTACATGAGTGGATCTCTTATCAAACTTGTGTTTAATAGACAGGAGAGGAATTTATTTCACCCTTTTTTTCTTGTCACGGTCTAGACTCTAGAGCAGGGGAACGACGAGGATGACCTGGAGCTGCTTGAAGTAAGAATATCTTCTCTTCTTCTTTGTGTCTTTATTTGATAAGGGACAGTGCACATTTATAACAACATTTCTGTAAATGTGCCAGAGTTATTAGCTAAGAGGCTACTTTTCATCTGTAGTCCAGAATGTCAGATGTCCCAAAGATGATTGGCAAAAAAGCTATATATATATATATATGTATATATTATATCTATATATATAATATTTATATATATATTATATTTATATATATAAATAAACAAGTATTGTGATGTAATATATATAATATTTATATATAATATATATATATATTATATTTATATATATATAAATAAACAAGTATTGTGATGTAATATATATACTATTTATATATATAGATAATATATATATATATTATATTTATATATATATAAATAAACAAGTATTGTGATGTAATATATATACTATTTATATATATAGATAATATATATATATATATATATATTATATTTATATATATATAAATAAACAAGTATTGTGATGTAATTTCTTAAACTGTACATTTAATGATATTATTAAACGAAAATGTTATTATATTGGTGGTTATATATGGAGACACCATTAAGTTTTTTTTAAATCCAACTTTGAAACTTATTTTTGACGATGTGTCCTTGAGCAAGACACTAAACCCTGAGTGAGTTGCTCCCTTTGGCTGTGTCTACGGTGTATGAATGTAACATGATAAAAGCTTCAGCTAAATGTAATGTCATGTAATATTCATATCATGACTGAGGTGAGCTAAAAATGTGAACGTGCATAAAATGTTGCTTCTTCAATATGAATCTTTGACTTAAAGCCGGAAAACAAACATCGCCGTGTATTTATTTATTTGTATGTGTGTTCAATCAACTAGTTGGGCATGGAATGGTAACAATCAAAACGAACAGACAAAACCAGTTTCTCTGGAAAAAGTTCACAGAATTTAAAAACTTCTTTGACACTGGTCCAAACTTCAGTTTTATGACCTGGAGCAGGAAGCTAATGATGTCGTGCTGAAGTGGAGTAGTGCATTATCATGAATTTAATCAACCAACTCAGTGACATTTCACCTCTGACGGATCTTGTCTCTTTCAACACAAACTTGTTTTCCAGATGGCTTCCCATCAAGATGAAATCAAAAGTGGGCGTGTTCATTTTCCTGCTGTGTGCGGCTCGCATCTGTGTGCTTCGACGAGTAGAAGTCTTGTCATACCTCCGGCTTCGGGAGAAAAGATCCTGTGCTTGCGACCGATGTTTCCTTGAAGATGACCCGGTGTTCTTGAAGCATATAGGCAAATTTGACAAACCGTTTTTGTCGGTGAACCACAATCTCTCGGAGGATAACTTCAACTGGTGGAGGGTGAGTTGTGACAAGTCTCTCAAACACATTCTTGGCAAGTTCATCTCATTCCAATCATTCAGCAGATTCCACTGAGCGATTACATTTCAATTAAAATGTTTCCCGCACAATCATGAGTGAGCAACTCTTCCAATCAACCAGTAAGATGCTCCCAGTGGAGAGCAGCTCTTCTCCAGGTGTGTCTGCAACGACCCCTTTTTACAGCAGCCATTTTTGACATATATTCAGTAAACACAGGTGTTTTCTGATCAAATTATGGTCACGATCCAGCACCAATGGGCTGGAAAAACTCCTGAGATAGATAGAAAGTAAGAGGGAAAATATGTATTTCATATTTTGGGGTGTACGGTCCCTTTTCTAATCAACCGAAACTTATTAATCTGGACCCAAATGTGGTGGACGTTAACTGTCACTTTTACGCTGATGACGCTGCTATATTGCAATGGATCTCTTGCAAAAAGCTTTTAATGTAGTTCAAAATACCCTATTTCAACTGAAACTTGTTTTAAATGCAAAGAAGACAATGTCTGCAATGAAACAGAATCAGAATCAGAATCAGAAACAGTTTTATTGCCAATGGTCACAAACAAAGATTTTTGGTGGAAGGTGCAACATTTGGACATGACAAACAAACAACAATCAACACGACAGAAAGACAACAAATAATGTGAAGTGGTGTGTTTTAGTTAAAGTGCATGTTTACGTGTGTGGTGGTTTTAGTTAAAGTGCATGTTAAAGTGACGTGTGGAGGAGGGAAGAAAGGAGGAGGGAGGAGGAGGAGGAGGAGGAGGAAGAGGAAGGAGCGGGAGGAGAAAAAGATGTGGCGGGTGGTCTTGTCATGGGGTGACAGTCAGTCCCTCCTCCCGGGAGGGACCCGGGGTCCAGGGCTATTGTGGCGGGTGGACAATCTTGTCTTGTCTGTGGGACTGCAGGGCCTGCGGTGATGGAGGCAGATGATGTACCATCACCTGGCGGTGGTATTTCCTCAGCTGCCCAGGAAGAACATCCTCTGCTGGGCCTTCTGGTGATGGAGGCGGATGGCTCCCTGAGGTCCTGGAGATGATGGAGCCCAGTGAGCTCCTGGCTGCACCAGGTAACCAGGTGGTCAGTCTCCCACCTGTAGGCGGTCTCGTCCACCAGAGATGAGCCCAATGAGGGTGGTGTCATCCGCAAACTTTAGGAGCTTGACGGACTGGTGACTGGAGGTGCAGCTGTTGGTGTACAGGAGAACAGCAGAGGGAGAGAACACAGCCTTGGGGAACCCGTGCTGGTGGTCCGGGAGCCTGAGACGTGTTTCCCCAGCCTCACGTGCTGCTTCCTGTCGGTCAGGAAGTCTGTGATCCACCTGCAGGTGGAGTCGGGCACGTGCAGCTGGGAGAGCTTGTCCTGCAGCAGGGACGGGATGATAGTATTGAAAGCAGAGCTGAAGTCCACAAACAGGATCCTGGCGTAGGTTCCTCGGGAGTCCAGATGCTGGAGGATGTAGTGAAGGGCCATGTTGACTGCATCGTCTGCAGACCTGTTGGCTCTGTAGGCGAACTGCAGGGGGTCCAGGAGTGGGTCGGTGATGGTCTTGAGGTGTGACAGGACCAAGCGTTCAAAGGACTTCATGACCACAGAGGTCAGGGCGATGGGCCTGTAGTCATTGAGTCCTGTGATCTTGGGTTTTTGGGACGGTATGATGGTGGAGGCCTTGAAGCAGGCTGGAACGTGGCATGTCTCCAGGGAGGTGTTGAAGATGTCGGTGAACACCGGAGACAGCTGGTCAGCACAGTGCTTCAGGGTGGAGGGGGAGACGGAGTCCGGGCCCGCTGCTTTGCGGGGGTTCTGCTTTTTGAACAGCCTGTTGACGTCTCTCTCCAGGATGACGAGGGTCGTCGCTGAGTTGATGGAGGGTGCTCCAGAGGTGTGAGCCCCTGATGGGCTGGGGGAGGGTGGGCTGATGGTCTGTGGCTTGTTGATGGGGATGGTCTCAGGACTGCTCCATTGTCTTTCAAAGCGGCAGTAGAACTCATTTAGCTCGTCTGCCAGAAGCACATTGTTCATGGAGTGGGGTGATTTGGGCTTGTAGTTGGTGATCTGCCTGAGCCCTCTCCAGACAGAAGCAGAGTCGTTTGCTGAGAGCTGCTGTTGCAGTTTCTCAGAGTACAGACGTGTAGCATCTCTCACCGCCTTGCTAAACCTGTATTTGGACTCTGTGTACAGGTCCTTGTCCCCACTCCTGAATGCCTGGTCCTTCTGCAGTCTTAGCTTCCTGAGCTCCGCTGTGAACCAGGGTTTGTCGTTGTTATAACTCACCCTGGAGCTGGATGGAATACAGCTGTCCTCACAGAAGCTGATGTGGAAGTTACAGCCTCTGTGTACTCATCCAGGCTGTTGGTAGCAGTCCTGAAGACATCCCAGTCAGTACAGTCCAAGCACGCCCATAGATCCTCCAGAGCCTCACTGGTCCACTTCTTGAACTTCCTCACCACAGGTTTGCAGAGCTTTAGTCTCTGCCTGTATGAGGGAATCAGATGAACCATGACGTGGTCAGAGTTTCCCAGTGCAGCTCGAGGGACGGCATGATAGGCCCTGCTGATTGTTGTGTAGCAGTGGTCCAGAATGCTCTTCTGTCTAGTAGGGCATTTAATTAACTGTCTATATTTAGGAAGTTCGTGGCTGAGGTTTCCTTTGTTAAAATCCCAGTACAATAACTAAAGAGTCCGGAAGGTCCGCCCACACACCGTATCTGTTCGGCGAGGTCCGCTGTGCCTCGTGCACGCCCCGCGGCGGCATGTAAACTCCGGCCAGGATGAATGAAGCGAACTCACGTGGGAGTAGAAGGGTTTGCAGTGAATGATAAAGATTCCAGGTCCGGCGAACAGTGCTGTAGGATCACCGTTACGTCGTTGCACCAGCCGTTGTTGAGGTAAAAGCAGATTCCTCCACCCTTTGCCTTTCCGGAGAGCTCCGTGTCTCGGTCCGCTCGGAACAGCTGGAAGCCAGCGAGCTGGAGCGCAGAATCTGGTATCGATCCACTTAGCCATGATTCCGTAAAACACAGGGCGGAGGATGAGGAGAAGTCTCTGTCTCTCCCCACCAGCAGCTGGAGTTCGTCCAGTTTGTTGCACAGTGAGCGGACGTTGGAGAGAAATATGCCCGGCAGCGCTGTACGAGATCCCCGTTTCCGTAGCCGCATAAGCGCCCTGAGCGTTCCCTCTCCGCCGCGTTTCACCGGGCGAAGGTGAGCACACCTTTACAAAATGTCCAGTAACTCCACAGAAGTTAAAAACGTTGGAAATAAATCCGCTGGAGTTGTTCCCCTGATGTTCATGAGCTCTTCTCTGGTGAAAGAGCTCTGGGAATCACAGCAGAAAACAGTATTTAAAACGAAAACAACAAAAAACATCGCGCACCAACACACCGAGGCGGCCGTCCGCGGCGCCATCAGGAAGTGACGGCGCCAACAGGAAACACAAGTGTGAGTCACCAAACCCCAAATAGTATGCAGTTTAATGCAACACAATGATAGATGAGCTTTGGACGGACATGAAGGTGCACACTCACTCACGCAATCATTGTGTCACTAGTTACCTTCGCATTGAAAATGCGGAAGGTTATGTTTTGATCGCCGTGTATTTATTTATTTATTTGTATGCGTGTTACTCGCATAACTCAAAAAGTATTAAACCGAATCGCATGACATTTAGTGGGATGATTGGTTATTATCCTGGGACCATTTGATTAGATTTGGGGATCGATCGGGTCAAAGGTCAAGGTCAAGGTCATGAAAAGGTCAAAATCTTCTTTTTTACCACAGCACGCACGGTCAATTTCTATCCAGTTGGCATGCAACTAATGCCAACATGTTCATAATTCATTGCCCAATCTTGTGATATGCGAAGGTATGCGCTCTACTGAGTGCCCGTTCTAGTTTATGAATGCAAGCGTGAACACACACACACACACACATATAGTTATTTGTATGATTCCTGTGGTCTGATGTATGCAACGTTTGGTGTTCCTGGCAGCGCCTACAGGTCGACAGGCGTAACTTCAATGCCTACAAAGAAACGGTGAACAAGATGTTTCAGATGTTCCCAAGAAATACCGAAGTTGAACCACCCAGCCGCGACCGGTGCAGGACTTGTGCTGTGGTGGGCAATTCTGTGAATTTGAAGCGATCACATTACGGACCTCTCATAGATTTCCAGGACTTCGTCATAAGGTACATGGGTTGAGACAGTGGGACAAACATCAATGTATTTTATTTTTTTATCCTCAGAAAGTCAGAAACTAAAAGTGAAAATTGACGCCCTGTTTTCCATTTTAAAAGACGGTGACATACACCGCCGTTCAACAGTTTGGGGTCACCCAGACAATTTTGTGTTTTCCATGAAAACTCACACTTTTATTCTTCAAATGAATTGCAAAATGAATAGAAAATATAGTCAAGACATTAACAAAGTTGGAAATAATGATTTTTATTTGAAAATGTAAAATGTTGACACACTATAAAATATATATAGAAAAATGTTCCATCTCAAAGGAAGGCCAGTTTTATAGTTTCTCTCAACAGCATAACTGTTTTCAGCTGCGCTCACATAAAAAGGGTTTTCAAGGGTTTTATACCCCTCCGTTAGTCTTCTAAGGCGATAACACAACGTATCACTAGAACACTGGAGATGGGCCTCTGTACATCTCTGTAGAGACTTCATGAAACACCAGAGAATAGTCATTTACACATTAACAATGTATAGAGTGTATTTATGATTAATTAAATGTTATCTTCATCGAAGAAACTGTGCTTTTTATTGAAAATAATTCTAAGTGACACCAAACCTCTGAACGGTGTATGTAATCTATCCCTTTGTACGGTTTAGAATGAACAGAGGTCGAATCAAAGGCTATGAAGCGGATGTTGGGACCAGGACAACTCATCATGTCATGTATCCAGGGAGCGCTATGCATTTAGACAACACCACACATCTCGTGCTGTTTGCCTTTAAGATACTGGATCTTGATTGGGCTATGAAGTCCCTCAACACAGGAATGTGAGTAATCATAATCATTTTCAAATCGATGTGCTCTGGTTTATCTGTTTTTTGACAAAAAAACAACAACTCCTAATCATGTGATGCTGCGTTTTGATATCTTTAATGCTAATTTCAACAGCTCATATAAAGAGAGAGCACTCAAGGCCAATATGGACTTGGTGAGTATTCTTCTAAATGCTTTTGTCAATAAACTTTCTTGGCTCAAAAAGTTATCGCTTTGTACAAATATGTTTAAAACCTAATTCTGATATCCGAACAGGTGATGGTTCTTAATCCAGCTTTCATGAGGTATGTTCATGAAGTGTGGCTAAAGAAGAAGGGCAAATATTCATCCACTGGCTTCATGGCTTTGGTTCTCGCCCTGCACATGTGTGACGAGGTAGGTTTTATTTCAAATTGAAAGAATGTCGTAACACACACTAATGAAGGAGTTAGTGGATGCTAATTTTGACGAAAGGAAAATAATGTCACCTGGTGTCATTTAGTGAGATTTTAAGGAACGCTTTTACGACATTTCTGTTTCTAAACGCGTTTACCATCGTCTTCCCAGGTCCATGTGTTCGGCTACGGAGCGGACCGTCAAGGAAGATGGAGTCATTACTGGGAACGTATGAAAAGAGGGAAGTTAAAAACTGGAGTGCATCATGGAGATGTGGAGTATGCACTGATCAATGAGCTTGATCAGAATAAAAGACTCACATTTTATAGGGGGGGGTGATTTTTCTCTCAGCGTTTAACGTATTCAAGCCTCGGGATTGAATCTCATCCAGAGCTAAACGAGACCCAGAAGCCTTCAGGAGACGTCAGGTGACGTCTGTTCTCAGACTATTCTAACATTAATGAAGTAGTGAGTTCAGGGGAAATTAATTTAAAATCGAATGTTTATTAAAATTTGAACGTGATAGCTTTTTACCAAACAGCATAAATTGTTTCAAGAAACGTTTGCGATGTCTTTTCACTGTGTTTATGTTGTTTTCATGATACATGTTCTTTTGGAAGGTTCTTGGTAGTAGAAGTACATCACATTACATGACATCACGTGTCATTTAGCAGATGCTTTTATCCACAGCGACTTACAATTAGTGCATTCGACCTAGAGTACAAACTAAGAACAACAAGAATACAGAAAGTAACATTTCCTCAATATAGTCGAACAACAAAAGTACCACAATAAGAGCCATTTAAGTGCCACTGAAGTGCTAATCTGTGTTTTAATCCAGATGTAGTCGGAAAAGATGTGTTTTTAGATTCCGGCGGATGATGTAGAGACTTCCTGCTGCCCTGAAGTACATGCAGATACATAGTTTGAACATAGAATTGTCTTTATTCACATTAAATATATATATTTTAATTCACGAGCTGTCACTTTTGAAGTAGTGACGGATTGCTTGCCTGTGTTACTGATGGTAGAACCCCCCCCCCCCCCCCCTACCGTTCCCTCTAACCGCCAGACGCCAGCAGTCTCCAATCCCACCCCTCCAACCCGCTCTTCGCGACCCTTCTACCCTTCTCGTTCCGGACGTAATCATCCCTTCGTCCATTTATAACGAACCACCTGTCAACCTCTATCACCTTTGGCGTGGTCTTCGTTAGTGAACGTCCAGACTGGAGTAGTTGCAACTGCGATTGGCAACGGTTGATCTTTAAGGACAATGCTGGCGCGAGGTTTGTGACCTAACATGTGTTGGACTGTTTCGCACCCGACTGATCCCTGGGTTCTGGTTCCTCTCCAACACGGTTGAGGCATCTGGCTGCTGTCCCCATGCTTCCCATCAATGTACATATCAGGAAACACTTGATTCCGGCTCACCTTGTTTCTCATGTTCTTCTGCTTTCGAACCCTCCTTGGTTTTTATCTTTTGTGCAATGACTATCGCGTTGAACGTTGTGCTCCTATCGTCGGAAGATCTTGACGTCCCCGGGTACCACTGGTTTTTCAGGTTCCTGGTCGGAACTCGGTTCCTTTCCCTTCTCCTGGAGATAGATATATCTATGTATGGCAGTTAGTTGCCTCTTATAGGGTTGTAGCTCTATCTGCAGCTGCTCAAGTGGGGGTCCCTTGTGTGGCCCCCAGAGTTGAGGTACGAGCATAAGTCTGCCTGATAACATTTCATGCTTCTATGAGTTTGTCTTCAGGTTCTCATGATACCACTGGTGATGAGATATCTACCTTACACTTGGAAGCTGCTTTTGGAGCCTCTTCTGCCGCATTATTTCCCCGATAATGTCATCATTGCCCTTGAGGTGCGCCTGACATTTAATGATTGCGAGCCTCGTTGGGACCGTCATGTTGGGGTCCGTTATCTGTTTTTCATGCTCTATTGGACTTCCTCTCTGTTTCCACAAAGCTCACAGAAGTTGTGTGTTCTTGATCACTAAAATAGCTACTTTCTTTAAAGTCCCTGCTGGTTATTTATCATTCATTCTGGATGAAATGATGATGCTGCTGCTTCATTTCTACAGGTCACACTTATGTTTTGTTTATTTTTGTAAAATAATTTAGATTGCTTTTATTAACTTGAAATATAAGTTGAGATTCTTCCCCTCAGGTGTTCTGGCTTTTGTTCAGGGCTTTGTCACTCAACACTTTCTGGGCATTTAGCCAACATTCCCCACTGGGGCGCAAAACCGAAAGCCAACACATTTCCTCATTTTCTTCTCAGTCACATCTGGGCTCCTGGCCACCGCACAGAAATCGGAGCACGAAAGGCGGGGGTGGAACTCTGTGTGATACGTGGCTCTATTTTGATAATTGTTACTAAAGTTGATGGACTAGTCACCAGGTTCGGCTACGGAGCTCAATTGTGTGGGGGGAAAAAACACCAAATCAAATAGTTCAGTTTTACTTGTATTTGGTTTTCAACAAAAATCAATTAATAAATCACACATATATTTATAATGAAAGTAATAAACTTTGTGAAGGTGGACAGCGTTCCCTGTCTAACGCTTGTGGGTAGCTCGCCATCTGATATTAAGTGGTTCTCCAGGTGATCATCCGCTTCTGACCACATCAACTAAACCTGACCGGGACATATCATCTAAGGAACGTCGGTCACGTACACCTGGATTGGCCAATTATATAAAACTGTAGGTAAAACTGAAGTAAAAACTGTTGGAAAATCCACAACTCCACACCCACTTGTGAGTCCATTGCATCTCCCTCTTAGAGTTTGATAAGCGGGTCCAGACCCTTCATATGCCAGAGCCTAAACGCAGAGTCTCGACATTTAATTATTCTTAAATCTAAAGTATAGACCATGATATCTGCCTGATGGATTGTGGAGGTCTCCATCGTGGAATATGCCTACTATGAACTATTCATACACTCTGTCACATTCATTGAATGTATTTTAACTCTAAATCTGTCCTTCTGGTCACATGACATCTATTGTTCTGTCCATCCTGGAGAGGGATCCTCCTCTGTTCTCTCCTGAAGGTTACTTCACTTTTTTCCCCCCCTGAAGGGTTATTTGGGAGTTTTTCCTGATCCGATGTGAGGTCAAAGGTCAGGGATGTCTATGTGTACAGATTGTAAAGCACTCCGAGACAAATTTGTAATTTGTGAAATTGGGCTATACAAAAAACTGAATTGAATTGAATATTGTTCCAGGTGTTTAATGTATTTCGTACAATAAAGTTATTTTGAACCTCCAGCTTTGCTCTTTTGTAGTTCTTCAAAGTGAGTCATCCACAACGTGTCGACTCCATGTCGATCCATGCATCTGTAGCCTCTGGATTCACCCTCTCATATTTGATTTGATTTGATATTCCTTTATTTGTCCCACAGTGGGGAAATTTCAACAACAACAATAAATTCCCCATATGTACACTACCGTTCAAAAGTTTGGGGTCACCCAGACAATTTCGTGTCTTCCATGAAAACTCACACTTTTATTTATCAAATGAATTGAACATTTCATAGAAAATATAGTCAAGACATTGACAAGGTTAGAAATAATGATTAATATTTGAAGTATTAATTTTGTTCTTCAAACTTCAAGCTCAAAGGAAGGCCAGTTGTATAGCTTATATCACCAGCATAACTGTTTTCAGCTGTGCTAACAGAATTGCACAAGGGTTTTCTAATCAGATATTAGTCTTCTAAGGCGATTAGCAAACACAATGTACCATTAGAACACTGGAGTGATAGTTGATGGAAATGGGCCTCTATACACCTATGGAGATATTTCATTAGAAACCAGACACTTCCACCTAGAATAGTCATTTACCACATTAACAATGTAGAGAGTGTATTTTTGATTAATGTTATCTTTATTGAAAAAACAGTGCTTTTCTTTGAAAAATAAGGACATTTCTAAGTGATCCCAAACTTTTGAACGGTAGTGTATATACACTACCATTCAAAAACTGTTTTTTTCAATGAAGATAACATTAAATCAATCAGAAATACACTCAATACATTGTTAATGTAGTAAATGACTATTCTAGGTGGAAACGTCTGGTTTCTAATGAAATATCTCTAAACATAACTAACGTCAGTAAACAGCTGGACGAGGCTTTGAAATCACGGAGTTTTGTTTGTTTATTTTTTTAGGAAACGTCGGATCAGTTGTGACGTCATGTTTTCAGCAGCGCTAATGTTGTGGTTGATTTATCACAAACCAACGTCAGGGGACAAACACCGTCATGACCTGTGTGTCTGGTGCTGCGGGTCAGAGGAGAAGGAGGTGCAGCCGTTTGGTGGCGCGAGGAGCACTGCGCGGAGGAGGAAGTGGAGGAGGGAGGGGCGCGTTGCTCGTGAGCGCCGCGAGCGGGTCGGGGCGAAATTCTCACAAGAACTCAAATAAATGCCCCGTCGGATATTAAAACACATTTGGGGGGACTTGATGACAGAAAGAGTAACGTTTATTCTTAAATACGGATGAATTAAAAAAATGTGTCTCCAGCAAAAAGGGCCCTTTACTCATCCAGGGCAAAGGGGCTGGTGCTTGAGCACCACGAGGGCTCTATCTGTGCACGTGCCTGCTAGTCAGCACCGCACCCATGTAACGGTCCCCGTGACGGGACACGTCATGGACACGTAACGTTTCGTAAAGACCCTTACCCTGGCCATGTGGACCTCTTGTGGCTGCTTGTTCCTCCTCGTGGCTCTGCAGCTCCTCCTCCCACCGCGCTGCTCGCCAAAATCACTGCGGCTGTTTCTAAATGAGCCTCCCCTATGTGGTGGGCGGGTCCTTTGTGATTTACTGAGTGTTCATTGGTTGTTTTTTTTGCAAAATGTTGACAGACAAACGGATTGACAAATCATGGTGAAGGGTACATGGCCTTTTTTCCTCAGTTGTGTAAAATAATAGAAAAGGGAATACAGCGGCCAATAACATACAAACCACCAGCCTCAGGACACATGCTGAGACACTGTCTTTCCCCCCAAGGTTGAGGCCACACTGCTGCTAATTCTCAAAATCAGTCATATATCGATAATAAAGGCACAGGATCTCTTAAAACAGTCATATATCGATAATAAAGGTCAGGAACAGGACTTATAAAAGTCTAAAACAACAGCCCATTCAAATAGCATACCCCTTTTAACACTTTTATTATATATACTTATTTAATAACCCCTCCCCTCCTACACCTCCTCCTCCTCCCTCGAAAAAACACCCCTATATCGATAATAAAAGCCCAGGAAAAGGACTTATAAAAGCCTAAAACCAACACATACAAACCACATACTGTTCATTTTATTAAGTTAATTCACTAAAACATTGCATGGACTACATGCATTGGTGTCTTACCTGCATATACCTGCTTAATATGTTTAAATTTTAAAAATAAATAACCAAAATTAAGGTTTTTTCCCATGGCCTTTTTTTCCTCAATTGTGTAAAGTAATAGAAAAGAGAATACAAGGTTTTTATCACTTACCTAGGAGCAGGCACACTATTATTAGATATTTCAACGGTGTAAATAAAGGCAGCCCCAAACAGCCCCCCCCCCCCTGCAAACTACAATTCAATTCAATTCAGTTTATTTGTATAGCCCAATTTCACAAATTACAAATTTGTCTCGGAGTGCTTTACAATCTGTACACATAGACATCCCTGCCCCAAAACCTCACATCGGACCAGGAAAAACTCCCAAATAACCCTTCAGGGGAAAAAGGAAGAAACCTGGAGGAGAGCAACAGAGGAGGATCCCTCTCCTAGGATGGACAGATGCAATAGATGTAATGTGTACAGAAGGACAGATTTAGAGTTAAAATACATTCAATGAATATGACAGAGTGTATGAATAGTTCATAGTAGGCATATTCCACGATGGAGACCTCCACGATCCATCAGGTAGATGGCGGTGGGGAGGAGGAGTGGGCGGAGTCTCAACAGGACAATGGCGTAGTCATGAGCAGGAATTCCACGACCCAGACGATCCATCAGGCAGATAGGATCTATGCCGTCTCATAGGGTCCGATGACCCCATGAGACGTAAAGTCAAAAGGACTTCCGGGGAGAAAGCAGAGTTAGTAACGTGTGATTGAGAGATGAAAATTCATCCTTAAGGAGAGAAAAAAAAAGGAGATAGGTACTCAGTGCATCCTAAAACGTCCCCCGGCAGCTATAAGCCTATAGCAGCATATCAAGGGGCTGGACCAGGGCAAACCTGATTCAGCCCTAACTATAAGCTCTGTCAAAGAGGAAGGTCTTAAGTCTACTCTTAAACGAGGTGACTGTGTCTGCCTCCCGGACTGAAATTGGAAGCTGGTTCCATAGAAGAGGAGCTTGATAACTAAAGGCTCTGGCTCCCATTCTACTTTTTAAGACTCTAGGAACTACAAGTAGTCCCGCATTTAGTGAGCGTAGCTCTCTAGTGGGCCAATATGGTACGACAAGCTCCTTAAGATATGATGGAGCATCACCAATCAAGGCTTTGTAGGTTAAGAGAAGAATTTTAAAAGTGATTCTTGATTTTACTGGGAGCCAGTGCAGAGCAGCTAGTGCAGGAGTGATGTGATCTCTTTTCTTAGTTTTAGTGAGAACACGAGCTGCAGCATTCTGGATCAACTGGAGGGACCTAAGAGATTTATTAGAGCAGCCTGCTAATAAGGAGTTACAGTAATCCAGTCTCAAGTAACGAACGTGAACCAATTTTTCTGCATCTTTTGAGACAAGATGTGCCTGATTTTGAAATATTACGTAGATGAAAGAATGCAGTCCTTGAGATTTGCTTTACGTGGGAGTTAAAGGACAAGTCCCGATCAAAGATAACGCCAAGATTCTTTACAGTGGTGTTGGATGCCAGGGCAATGCCGTCTACAGAATCCACATCACCAGATAATTGATCTCTGAGGTGCTCAGGGCCGATTAAAATTACTTCGGTTTTGTCTGAGTTTAACATCAAGAAGTTGCAGGTCATCCATGTTTGCTATGTCTTTAAGACATGCTTGAATTTTACAGAGTTGGTTGCTCTCCTCTGGTTTTATCGATAAATATAGTTGAGTGTCATCTGCATAACAATGAAAGTTTATGGAGTGTTTCCTGATAATATTGCCCAAAGGAAGCATGTATAAGGTAAATAAAATTGGTCCAAGCACAGAACCTTGTGGAACTCCGTGATTAACGTTGGTGGTTATCGAGGCGTCATCGTTTACAAATACAAACTGAGATCGATCTGATAAATAGGATTTAAACCAAATTAGTGCCGTGCCTGAAATGCCAATCGACTGCTCCAGTCTCTGTAACAGGATGTCATGGTCAATGGTGTCGAATGCAGCACTAAGGTCTAACAAGACCAGGACAGAGAGGAGTCCTTTATCTGCTGCCATTAAGAGGTCATTTGTAATTTTCACCAGTGCCGTCTCGGTGCTGTGGTGTTTTCTAAATCCTGATTGAAATTTCTCAAATAAACTATTATGATGTAGAAAGTCGCACAACTGATTTGCGACCACTTTCTCAAGGATCTTGGAGAGGAAGGGAGGTTAGAGATCGGTCTGTAGTTAGCCAATACCTCTGGATCCAGAGTGGGCTTCTTCAGGAGAGGTTTAATAACAGCCACCTTGAAGGAGTGTGGTACGTGGCCTGTTAGCAGAGACACATTGATAATATCTAATAGAGAGCCGCCAATTAAAGGCAAAACGTCTTTAAGCAGCCTCGTCGGGATGGGGTCCAAGAGACAGGTAGACGTGTTCAAGTAGAAACCGTTGAAAATAATTGGTCACGGTTGATGGGAGAAAATCCTCCAAATATACACCAGGGCATACAGCGGTTTCAAGGCCATTCCACTTGAGGACAGATTGGCACTGGTTATGGGCAAGAGATTATTAATCTTGTCCCTAATAGTTAAAATCTTTTCATTAAAGAAGTTCATAAAGTCATTACCACTAAGGTTTATAGGAATGCTCGGCTCCACAGAGCTGTGACTCTCTGTCAGCCTGGCTACAGTGCTGAAGAGAAACCTGGGGTTGTTTTTATTTTTCTATTATTGATGAGTAATAGGCTGCTCTGGCATTACGGAGGGCCTTCTTATATGTTTTAAGACTATCTCGCCAAACTAAGCGGGATTCTTCGAGATTAGTTGAACGCCATATGCGTTCAAGCTTTCGTGATGTTTGCTTCAGTTTGCGGGTCTGAGGGTTATACCAGGAGCAAACCTCCTCTTCCTCACTGTCTTCTTCTTCAGAGGGCTATCGAGTCCAGTGTCATTCTCAGAGAGCCTATGGCACTGTCAACAAGATGATCAATCTGGGACGGACTAAAGTTAGACCAGGAGTCCTCTGTTATATTGAGACGTGGTATCGAATCAAATACAGAAGGACTCGCGACTCTAAATTTAGCTACAGCACTGTCAGTTAGACATCTGGTGTAGAAACTTTTGACTAACGGAGTACACTCCGGTAGTATAAATTCAAAAGTTATGAGGTTGTGGTCTGACAGAAGAGGATTCTGTGGGAAGACGTTCAAATGCTCAATGTCAACGCCATAAGTAAGAACAAGATCAAGCGTGTGGCCAAAGCTATGAGTGGGTTTCTGTACTCTCTGACAGAAGCCAATCGAGTCCAACAAGGAGATGAATGCAGCACTAAGGCAATCATTATCAACATCCACATGGATATTAAAATCTCCAACAATAATAACTTTATCGGTTTTAAGAACCAAACTTGATATAAATTCTGAGAATTCAGATATAAACTCTGAATATGGACCTGGTGGCCGGTACAGAATCACAAATCGAATTGGCTGTAGTGTTTTCCAGGTTGGATGTGAAAGACTAAGAACAAGGCTTTCAAATGAGGTGTAGTGTAATTTTGGTTGAGGATTAATTAATAGGCTCGATTCAAAGATGGCTGCTACTCCACCTCCTCGACCGGTGCCTCGAGGAATGTGAGTATTAATATGACTTGGAGGAGTCGATTCATTCAGGCAGACATATTCTTCATGGCTCAGCCAGGTTTCAGTTAGGCAACATAAATCAATGTGATTATCTGATATTAAATCATTCAGTAACACAGCTTTAGATGACAGAGATCGAATATTTAGGAGACCACATTTAATAGACCTATTTTGTTGCACTGCTGAAATAATTGTGTTAACTTGTATAAGGTTATTGTGTACGACTCCTCTTCTGCTTACTTTTGATTTATTTAATTGAAGTGGCCGTGGGACAGACACAGTCTCTACTCTAAAGTCAAGGGTGGGTAACTGCTCGAATGGAAGAGCAGAGAAGGGTGTTAAACTACAACTCTGCTCCCGGTTCCTGATCTGAACCCTGGGTTGTCATAGATTAAGTCCGTGATCAACTTGGTCATATTCGCAGAAATGAGACGCGCTCCGTCCAACGTGGGATGAATGCCGTCTCTCCTCATCAGATCAGGTTTTCCCCAGAAAGTCTTCCAGTTGTCTCGTAGCCCACATTATTCGCTGGGCACCACCTCGACAGCCAGCGGTTGAAAGACGACATTCGCTATACAATTCGTCTGTCTGCAAATTTGGGAGAGGGCCAGAGAAAATTACGGTGTCCGACAACGTCTTGGCATAAGCACACACCGATTCCACATTAATTTTAGTGAGTTCCGAGCGGCGGGCTCGTGCGTCATTACCACCGGCGTGTATTACAATCTGACTGTATCTCCGCTTATCCTTAGCCAGCAGCTTCAAACAAGACTCCACGTCGCCCGCTCTGGCCCCGGGAGGCACACGACTCTGGTCCGTGGCTTCGCTATTTTCACGTTCCTGACTATAGAGCTCCCGATAACCAGGGTGTGTTCCTCAGCGGGTGTGTCGCTGAGCAGGAAAAACTGGTTCGAAACGTGAAGTGGTTGGTGCACAGCGGGCTTCTGTGTAGACTTACGACTCCTGCGAACAGTTACCCAACCATCCGGCTGCACGGTTACCGCCGGGGAACAGCTAACAGCTGACTGTAGCTCCGCGCCGACTACGGGAGAGGGCGGGCTAACTAGCATAGCTGTCTGAGCTTCGATAGCGCGGAGCCGTGCATCTAACCCACTTAGACCTGCCTCCAACCTAGCAAATAAACTACACTTGTTGCATGTAACGTTATCATTAAGGGAGGCAGGGGGATAACTATACATGAGACACACTGAGCAAGAGGGAGCGGGAGGGAGAGAAGAAGAAGTCATGCTCGCTGTTGAGCTGGCAACCAAAGCTTACCGGAAGAGTGAGATGATGCGTTCAGGAGCAGCTGGGAAAATGAGTAGAATGCTGAAGCTGCTTAGCGAGGGGGATGAGCGAGGCATGAGCTACAGCACGTGCATGAGCCCCCCAACACACACACACACACACACACACACACACACACGCATTAACATACAGAGCTGCCGCCCCTCCCCCTCTCCCCTCTCCCCTCCCCACCTCCTCTCCCCTCCCCTCCTACCCCCAAAAGGTGTCAATGTATTACTAATGTCTGTAATGCTGTAATTGCTGCAAAATGAGCATTCTTTGACGAAAGCAAAGTTTGAAGAAAAAAATTAATACTTCAAATACAAATCATTATTTCTAACCTTGTCAATGTCTTGACTATATTTTCTATACATTTTGCAACTCATTTGATAAATAAAAGTGTGAGTTTTCATGGAAAACATGAAATTGTCGGTGATCCCAAACTTTTGAACGGTAGTGTATGTGTAACGCATGTGTGCTGCCCAGCAGTAGAACTTAATGTCAGGGACTCCCAGTCCTCCCTGCTGCCTGCTCTTCTGCAGTTTACTTCTTTTCATTCTCACCTTTTTGCCTTGCCAGTGACGAATTTAACTCCAATGTTTTTACACTTTTAGCTTAAATATTCTCTTTGTACTACAGCAACTCAGCATAATCACGATAAGCTGCTTATGGCCGCCCATCACTTAACTGCTACACACACCTTGAACAATGATATATGTTCTTAGGAGGGGTTTTCATTTTCACAGAGGCTGCAGGGTTGAATATTTGCAAAAGTGTTAATACTGGGAAAAACATTGCAAAACAAAGTTTATAATGATGCATTTGTCATCAATTATCAGCCGTCACAGTCTTTCAATCAGTTGTTATTCAGGTCTTTGTTTTTCTTTTCCTGATGTCAGACTTTGACTGTCGTCTTGATCTTGATCTGCTTGTACTCAAGTCTCTGTTTAATCTTTTAAGTATTCTGCAGCACATTTCTGAGTCTCTCGTCAGCGTAGATTCCCGATAATACTTCGTTTTGTAAATTTGAAAACCTGTCAGTCCTCTTTCACTCATAGAAGACTTCCCGTTAAGACCTCAACACGCCGGTCGTCAAAGTTTCTTCCGCTCACACGCGACCAGGCGTCGCTTACACGCGACCAGGCGTTCGGCACGCCCTAATTATACACTGTCTCTTAACTTTTAGTTTCCTTTCACTTGTCTTTTTATTTGTGCGTTTTTGGTTTGTAACCACATGTTTCTTTTGTTGCTGCCAGGTCACCCTCGAAAAAAAAGAGATTTTTAATCTCACTGGGATTCACCTGGTTAAATAAAGGTTTAAATAAATAAAGTTTGAACTGACCAAGCATGGAAACGTCTGATGACTTTTATTACAAATTAGAGGAGCAGTCAAATACTCAGGGGCCAGATTTGTGTTTTCAGGGAAATGCAAATATAGATGCAGGGTGGTGTATACACACTTCCAAGTAAAAGATAATTCAGGGGTTGCAGGGCTGGTTTTATTTTTCTGTTTTCTTTTTGTTGGTTTTATTTGGTTTTTCGGGGTATGTATGTGTGTTTTTATATATATCTATATATCATTGGGTCCTGTTTTGTGTGTATATATAATGTTTCCCATTATGTTACGGCCTCTTGGTTGTCAAAGGGTGCACCGGTCGCAACATACAAAGAAGGGATACAGCTACGAGGGAAAACAAAGGAGGCAAACAATAAAGTTAAATACATAAGCCAATAAGGGATATTTATTTGACAGAGTTAGGGCTTAACAACGGGTAGAATTATACAGAAGCAAAAGAAAAAGGCGTCAGGGTCAAAACAACAAACAGAACCCCCATGCTAACTAGAAAACAAAAGATCCCACTGACCTACCATGACTGAAAGAAATGACAATACTGAGCTCCCTGTCTGACCACAAAACAGGAGAAAATGGACACAACAAAAATGGCAGAGAACCCCGACAAGCTTCACCCGCAGAGCAACAAAGGGTGGCCTACACTTCGGCACCATACCAAAGAAATCAGAGGTCGAGAGAGAGAGAGAGAGAGAGAAACACTTACTCTGGGTGTACATATGTCCCGCCCACTGATTAGCTGATCCCTCTCAGGTGGCGTTGCTCCAGGCTTACCAGCCTGAAAGAGATTGCTCCACCCTCTTCCTGAAAGAGGGCTGTCTAAGTCATGGGACCTAACAGTATGTATGCATTTGTGTATATATATATGTATATAAATATATATATATATGTGTATATATATATTTATGTATGTTTATGTGTATATATATGTATGTATATGTGTATATTTGTATGTATGCATATGTGTATATATATATGTATATATATATGTGTATATATATATGTATATATATGTGTATATATATATGTATGTATGTTTATGTGTATATATATATGTATATGTGTATATATGTATATATATGTGTATATATATATTTATGTATGTTTATGTGTATATATATATATGTATGTATATGTGTATATTTGTATGTATGCATATGTGTATATATATATATGTATATATATATGTGTATATATATATTCATGTATGTTTATGTGTATATATATATATGTATGTATATGTGTATATTTGTATGTATGCATATGTGTATATATATATGTATATATATATGTGTATATATATATTTATGTATGTTTATGTGTATATATATATATATTTTTATGTTTATGTCTGACATTTTTGTATTTGTTTTATGTCAATATGTCTAAACGAATAAATGAATGTAAGTGACAAAAAAGAAAAAGGTTTGAGGATGTTTTTGTCCTCTTCCCAGCATCATGGCCGCCGTGGAGCGTCTACAAACGGGCCACGGTTCTGTCGTGTTCGGCTTTCTGTAGCCGGAGGATGTGTTATGGGACGCGTCGGTTCTGTTTGCAATCCTAGTGGACCTGGTCTTTGCCAGTCCCTTTGTTGACCCCTTCATGATGCATCTACACCAGGGGTCGCCAAACTTTTTCCTGAGAGGGCCACATAACGTTTCCCTTGTCTACTGGAGGGCCAGCGGTGGGGGGGTGCTGATGCCGATGCCACTCGCTGTGAGCGCTGCGCATGCAGACAGAATTTAACGGAGCGGAGCAGCGTGCGCTCTGATCGCTCTTTTAATGAAGTATCGATACTAAAAATATGCTAAATCACATCGTTTTTAACGTCCAGGTACTTTGTTAGTATCGCTACACCGTGCAGCGTGACAGCAGCAGATGTAGCGGACTAACATCAAGCTAACCTAACTCCCCAAACGCTGTGGATATCTGAACGCTGATTGGCCGAGACGCGACACGTCCCATCAAAGATGTTTTATTGTGAAGAGCACCACTTCACATTTTCTCCGCGTCTCACTGCAATCTCAACGGCAGCGGGCCAGGTGAACAAAATAATAAATCGGAACGCGTCTCTGATATTGTTCAGGGCAACCCTGTATCACAAAAATTACGTTCCCCCAGACCTAAAATACAATTTGCAGTTACGTTTGACTGAAACGTATTTCTCTCCAGATTACGTTTGTATTTGATGTATTACAATTGCAAATACGTCTCTGATCAACGTATCTTTGCCGTTTGTTGTCTCTCTTTTCTACAATGCTGTTATGAATTGTAAAAAGCGTCCTCTAGTCTTATTTATTGTTATTTTATATGTTGTTTCGCTGCGTATTCTGACAACAATAAGCGTTGTCGGATCATATGAATTGGCGTGAAGACTTACAGCTGGTGACGCTCCTTTATTTTCTTTTTTTAGGTGACAATACATTAATTAAAACTCGTACACTATCACCACCTTAACAGAGTTAGCCCCATACGGGTCAAATCAACTATTAAACTTGTTATAAAATGCGCATCTGTCCGTAATCTATCCCATAAAGTTCGCATTTTAACCTAAAAAAAAGTGCGCTTCCTTTTAACCTTTCAAAATAAAAGTCCGATTTATCTGTTAAGCGGAAGTAGTATAAAACGTCTATATGTATTCAAACAATACAATATAAAAGGCATACATCAAAATCAATAAGGAAAATGCTAAACAGTCAAACAACTCAAAACAATAAACCCTTCATGGCGTTATTTACAGGCGTGTTTACTTCTCATCAAACAAAAAGAGCAGGTACCCGGAAAAATCTGGGAAATAATTTGGGAATTGTTAATAAAACATGATTTACCCTTCAACTTCCACTCATATGCATGCAAACTAATACATCGCTTCACACACACACACACACACTGACAGAAACACATAGACACTCACATACGTACACACACACACAGGCAGAGACACACACATACTCACACACACAGACACACACTCTCATACGCACACACTCTTATACACGCACACACACACAGACAGACTGCTCCATCGTTGTCGATTGTTATCGATGTTCATGTAACTCTGTAACGCTTCATTCTGGTCACATGACGTCTCTTCTTCTGTCCATCCTGGAGAGGGATCCTCCTCTGTTTCTCTCCTGAAGGGTTCTTCACTTGTTTCCCCCGTGAAAGGTTTTTTTTTCTAATTTATTGGGGAGTTTTTCCCAATTTAATGTGAGGTCAAAGGTCATGTATGTGATATTGGGCTATGTAAAATAAACTTGAACTGGAGCACTGTATGAACTGGTTGAGCAAACAGGTGGATGGGAATGAACACATACTTCAATGATCCTCCAGATGGAGCCACAGTCTTCATGGTCTTCAACGCAACCTCCCAATTATGTTCACAGACCCCTGGGGGTGTTTTTATGTATTACATGTGTTCGTTTCACCCTCCTGTTACCTTTCGGGTCAATTTGACCCCATTCAATGTTTAACGTCGGTGTTCTTTGGGGTCAATTTGACCCCAGGCTGTTTTTCACAGTGTCAAACATATAAGAAATATCAACTTTTTTATATATTTAAAGGGCTATTTAGGTAGTCAACAAACAAACATAAAGTACCTCACACTTAAACTTGGAACACAATATTAATTCTAATAATTTTCTCGAGGTTTTAATTGCTGGGGTCAAATTGACCCCACGGGTAAAATATGTCAGTAAATATAAAGGTAACAGGAGGGTTAAACATTGAATGGGGTCAAATTGACCCTAAGGCAACAGGAGGGTTAAATATTTGTGGGAAATAAACCCCCTGTAAACTTTACTCTTCAGTACTATCACAATTATAACTCTAGTTAATATAATACATTATTATGATTATGATTTTCACAAACTGCCTGAAAGCTTTTTTACAAATACACTAAATATATTATAATTATTGGTCCCTATTAGCTTATGTTCTCATTGCACAGCTCTTTTCTTCCTCTGTTAATAATTATTATTGAATACAAAACAATAATAGATTTTGTCTTATGCCAGACTGATGCTTTTTAAGGTGTGTCTTCTAGTTAGAGATAAGAGTTTGAACTGTACTTGATGTTTTTTTAAGAAAAACATTCTGATGTGTATACAGTACATCCTGGAGCCGGTGTACCTAGACCAGTTCGAGGTTTTAGACTGGAACGTCCACACAAAGAACATCCCATTCTTTCTATTTTCTTCTCTTTTTTTATAATTACAAATTCTAAAGGCGGCTTTAATAATTGAGTTGTTAATTTGTTGTGGATTTTTCCTTCATTTCTGTTCTTTTAAGAAGTCCTGCAGCAGGTCATTGCTGTAAATACTGATTTATTTATAAATATATATATATATATATATATTAGGGCTGTCAGCGTTAACGCGTTAATCTATGCGATTAATTTGGCCGCGTTAACGCACTAAAATATTTTAACGCAATTAACGCAAGTTTTTTTTTTTTTTTTTTTAAACCGCGGCAGTACGGTTTGACACTGTTTCCGTTTTTAAAACAATCATTTCTCCCCGAAAATAAGGAGCATAAATGAGTTTAACTCGTGGATGAATCAGTCGGGCTTCCTCCTGCTCCTCCTTCCTCCCGTCTCCCCCTCTGATACACAGAGGAACAGAGGGGCGACGTGTCGGGGGACGCGGCGCGGAAAGAACGCGACACACGAAACCTTCAACGTGATTGGTCAATCCGTTTGTCTGTCAACATTTCGGGGGAAAAAAAACCAATGAACACTCAGTAAATCACAAAGGACCTCCCACCTCACAGGTAAGGCTCATTTAGCAGCCTGTCAGTCAGAGAACCAGAGGACACAGCGCGAGGACAATGAGCCTCATTTCAGAGCTGAGATTGTTCTGGAATGTTTGATGTATAACACGTGGGGGTGTGTCACATGCAAAAGACTTTAAACGGTGAATTTAATTTATTTTGTAAAATGTATAAAATGTATAAAATGCCCCCAGCCTCCAGAGGGTTAACGTGACATATGTGAATGTCAGTCAGTTACCAAGGCCACTGGTTCTGCTGCTGTTCAATGTTAAAGATGACAGGACCAATGGGGTCTCAATATACTTCTTTTTTTTTACTAATCTGATGTTTCACTGAAGAAACAATTTATCATCCACGATATTAAATACCTCGCTGGCACTTTATATGTAGGAGCCTCTTTGAAAACACAGCTCTGTGTGAAGTTTTGTCTTTAAAAGGGAAACACTTTTAACCCTTGTGTTGCCTTGGTCATTTTGACCCGATTAAATATTAACCTCCCCGCCTTTGGGTCATTTTGACCCGATTCAATGTTTCACCCTCCTGTTACCTTTATATTTACTCACATATTTTACCCTTTGGGTTCAATTTGACGCCAGCAATTAAAACCTCCAGAAAATTATTAGAATTAATATTGTTTTCCAAGTTTAAGTGTGAGGCACTTAATGTTTGTTTGTTGACTACCGAAAGAACACCGACATTAAACATCGAATGGGGTCAAATTAACCCGAAGGCGGCATGAGGGTGTAATATTGATTCGGGTCAAAATGACCCGAAGGCAACACAAGGGTTAAACGGTGAATTTAATTTTTTGTAAAATGTATAAAATGCCCCCAGCCTCCAGAGGGTTAACGTGACATATTTGAATGTCAGTCAGTTATCAAGGCCACTGGTTCTGCTGTTCAATGTTAAAGATGACAGGACCAATGGGGTCTCAATATACTTCTTTTTTTTTTACTAATCTGATGTTTCACTGAAGAAACAATTTATCATCCACGATATTAAATACCTCGCTGGCACTGTATATGTAGGAGCCTCTTTGAAAACACAGCTCTGTGTGAAGTTTTGTCTTTAAAAATAATGAACTTTTAACTTTTAACTTTTAATTGCGATTAATCGCAATTAATCGCGATTAATCGCGATTAATTAATCGCAATTTCTAAATGTGCGATTAATTAGTTAATTTTTTTTAATCGATTGACAGCCCTAATATATATATATATACATAAATACAAATACATATATATTCCCAGGTGCTCCACAAGCCAATAAAACCATCCAATCAGGGTTGTGATCCTTTTGCATGACTTACAAATTAAAAATGTAATTTCACCCCAGTGTGTAAAACTATATCTTGATGCTGAACATATTTTAATTGCTAAAAAACTAAAACGAAAACTGAATTCTCGGTCGTTCATCATCATTCCTTTCTCTCGCGCAACTTCTCAGAATAAAAGGTCAAAAGTCACAGAGATCTGGGGTTCTGTGTCTTTGCTGAAGGACTCTCGCCCTCTAGTGGTCACGTGCGGTCACTGCAGCGGGTCTAGGTGTCGCTGACCCTGGTCCTGAATTCGATTTGCTCATCTTGCGCCTGTATCTGTGAATTAGGATTTATTTATCAGTCATTTCAGTGAATTATAATAATAATAATATATATAAATATATATATATATGAAACATATATATATATATATATATCAATATATACATTTTAATATATATTTAAAAAAATATTATATATATATATATATATATATGTATATATTATTTATACAAACAGTTTCAAAGGGGTTTTACAAACTTTAAAGCACACACACCATCCGTCCTCCGACCTTCACATAAGGAAATTGTGTGTTATGGCGCGTGCACATGCTTTTGGTCACGTGATGTATGAGGTCATTGCGGTTGTTGATGCATGTGCAGTGGTTGTGCTGCAGGGGGCAGTACTGGGTACTCTAACTCCGACCACCGAGAGAGAGAGAGAGAGAGAGAGAGAGGGAGAGAGAGAGGGGGAGAGAGAGA